>NW_016107327.1:10105791-10135024 GCF_001604975.1 Cebus imitator | reverse complement strand
AAAAAAAAAAAAAAAAAAAAAAGATTTTACTGATATGTATTTTTGTGACTAGGGTAGTATCTGATAGAACTTTGGGGGAAGAGAGAGAGATAGAGATGTGTGTTAAGAGAATATTTCTTGGAGAAAATACCAAGTTGTAAAGGAAGAAACTCAGGAATCTTTGAGAAGCAATTGTGTATGTATAACATTATTCATTGTCAAGAGGAGTTCGTAATAAAACTGTAGCTTGTGGGTAGGGTGAAAAATACTCTTTTAGAGTGTAACTATTTTTAAAAATATATTTTAAATAAATTTGAAAATGTTTGAATAATTTCAAATTTACAGAAAAGTTGCAAAGATAGTACAGGGTTCCCATACTTGTCACCTGGTTATCTTCATTAACATCTTACATTACTGCGGAGTATTGGTCAAAACTAAGAAAGTAACATTGGTGCATTACTACTAACTAAGCTCCAAACTTACTTGATTTTACTAGTTTTCTGTTAATGTTCTAGAATCTAATTCAGAGTCTATCATGGCACTTACTTGTCATGTCTTCCTGCTTTCTTCTGGTCTGTGATAGTTTCTCAGTCTTCCCTTGCTTTTTATTTTTACTTTTTGTTTTGAGATGGAGTCTTTCTCTATTGCCCAGGCTGGAGTGCAGTGGCACAATCTCAGCTCACTACAAACTCTGCCTCCTGGGTTCAAGCAATTCTCCTGTCCAGCCTCCCAAACAGCTGGGGTTACAGGCTCCTGCCACCATGTTTGGCTAATTTTTGTATTTTTAGTTGAGACAGGATTTCACCGTGTTGGCTAGATTAGTCTCGAACTCCTGACCTTGTGATCTGCCCGCCTTGGCCTCCCAAAGTATTGGGATTACAGGTGTAAGCCGCCATGCCGTGCCCTTTCCTTGTTTTTATGACCTTGACGTGCTTGAAGAAAACTGGACAGGTATCCTGTAGAACGCCTCTCAATCTGGGTTTGTCTGATATTTTTTCTCACGATTGGAGTGGTTATGGGTTTTTGGAAAGAATACCTCAAAGGTAAAATGCCTTTCTTACCACACCCTATGAAGATGTACCTGATAGCCACATGACATCACCAGGAATGCTAACCTTCCCCACTTGGCCAAAGCAGTGCTTGCCAGGTTTCTCCACTGTAAAGTTACTATTTGGAAGACAGTTACAATTCTAGCAACTCTTAAGAGAGAGGTAGCAGAAATAAAGCTCTACCTTCTCGAGGAGGGAGTATCTATCTATCTACATATTATTTGGAATTCTTTTGTAAGGAATATTTGTCTCTTCTCCCCATTTATTTATTTATCCAATCTTTTATTTATATCAGTATAGACTCACATGTATTTACTTTATGGTTGGATCATAATGCAAAACTGTATTATTTATTTTGCTTTTCAAATCCTTCCAGCTTTTGCCTTTGGCAGTTCTTTTATGTTGGCTCCTATATCCTTTTGACATGCTCCATTATTTTATTTTATTTTTTAAAATAATTCCTTACTTTCTGGAGCCTGATGCTCCAGGCTTATCTTGTATTTTCCCTTTCTCAGGCCTAGAATCAGCCATGTCTCCAAGGAGCCCTGGTTTCCCTTATTCTCATTGTGGAATGATATTTAGAAACCAAGGTGTAGGCCCTGTGTGTACTCACTGCTACTGGATATCACTGCTTTTAGGGTCTCTCAGTCAACAGAGCTAGGTAATATATGTATATATATTAAGCCATGTGTATATACATATCTATATTTCTTTATAAATCCACATCTGTTTATAAAGTAAGCTAAACATAAATTCAGAGCATAGCTTTTTCTTTTTTTTTAAAATTGGGGTTTCCCTTGCCAACACTGATCTCGAACTCCTGGGCTCAAGGGATCCTCCTGCTTGGCCTCCCAAAGTGCTGGGATTACAGGCATGAGCCACCATGCCCAGCCTAGAGCATAACTCTTTTATGTGAACTCCCTCAGGGATTTTTGGAGGAATTAAACCTCTTAGCAATGTTTTTGGTTTTATTTTTGATTTTTGGTTAAAGCAACATTCGATTTGTGGCTGATCTGAGTGCAGTGGTGTTTACAACTAATTGATCACAACCAGTTACAGAAGAAACAGATTTCTTTGTTTCTTCTTTACTCCCACTGCTTCACTTGACTAACCTTAAAAAAAAATTCTGTCTGTAATAGTATTTGGACTCTATCCTCGTCTTCCTCAAATCTATGCCAAATCAGCAGCAGAAATCAGAAAGAATACAGAGTGGTTTATACTTACAGAGAATGCCAAAACTGAAAATCATAACATATACATTTAATGAAAAAAATTTAGGTTACATTCAATTAAAAAATGTATGAGTCGGCTGGGTGTAGTGGCTCACACCCGTAATCCCAGCACTTTGGGAAGCTGAGGCAACTGGATCACTTGAGTTCAGGAGTTTGAGATCAGCCTGACCAATATGGTGAAACCCTGTCTCTACTAAAAATACAAAAATTAGCTGGACATGGTGGCACGTGCCTGTAGTCTCAGCTACTCAGGAGGCTGAGGCACGAGAATTGCTTGAACCCTGGGGGCAGAGGTTTCAGTGAGATGAGATTATGCCACTGCTCTCCAGCTTGGATGACAGAGTGAAACTGTGTTGCGCTATCCAAAAAACATATGTGTATATATATATGTATATGTATATATACATACACATACCTATATAAGATAGTCAATATGGATTGTTATAAGAAATGACAAATGTCATAAATTATTTATTAATAAACGACTTTGACCCCAACCTCAGTTCTAATACTTATTGCACTATTTGTAGCCCTAATTTTTGCACTAACAATTTGATTTTCAATTGATCCATTCCTTTTGGAGGAGCATTCTGTCCTAGGAACTGAGGCTGGAGACTTCAAGATGAAAAGAGTTAAAATATGGAAAGCATAAAGGTTCTGTTTGAAGGAAGGAATGTGTATGGGATGCCCATGGAGGCCTAGCGAAGAAGCAAGTTGAATTCTTTGAAGGCTTAAGAAGTGGTTAAGAGGGCAGATGAGGTTGTGGTCCCCAGTCCCCACTCCGGATCGCTACTGTTTAGACTTATCACTGAAGCCTTCATTCAAAATCTGCTTAAAGTTTCTATCAGCATCAATTTGTGTTTATTAGATTCAGGGTATGACAGCCAAGTCATATCCATAATAGGGAGATAAGTTACCTTCCTCCAAGGTAATTGGAGTTATTTGAGAATATCTTCCTGTGGAGGGGATTAATTTATAGACTATAACCTAAGTGGATGAATATAAAGTAAATAAATGCTTCCTCTTTCTCCTTCCCTAGGGGAAAGTCAAAGACATACTTTGTGTAAGATTGAAAGACAGTCGAACAGGAAGGAAGGAAGGGAGGAAGGAAAGAAGATAAATGATCACATAGGCTCTAACTGCAATCATTGAGATATAATTATTTTAATAAAACCTCAATATAAATCTCTTTATTTCCTCTTCATGTAAAGATGTAACTTTCTGATCATAAGTAGTTAAAAGAGAAATATTTTTGGCCACTTCAGCATCTGTGAAAACACTCTGTCTGTTAACTCTCAAATAGCGTGTTTACAAGTGTGGACAGGGTCTTGTTCTGTTGCACAGGCTGGAGTGCAATGGCACAATCTCAGCTCACCGCAACCTCCACCTCCTGGTTTTAAGCAATTCTCCTGCCTCAGTCTCCCAAGTAGCTGGGATTACAGGCATGCGCCCACATGCCTGGCTAATTTTTGTATTTTTAGTAGAGATGGGGTTTCTCCATGTTGGTCAGGCTGGTCTTGAACTCCTGACCTCAGGTGATCTGCCCACCTCGGCCTCCCAAAATGCTGGGATTATAGGCGTGAGCCACCGCACTTGGCTGACCCTGTCCCTTTTTTAGAAAAAGATTGCCTGTAATCTCAACACTTTGGGAGGCCAAGGTGAGAGGACTGCTTGAGCCCAGAAGTTTGAAGCCAGCCTGGGCAACATAGCAAGACCCCATCTCTATGGAAAAAAAAAAAAGGTTAATGAGAGTAATCTGTCTACATTTTGGTAGATTGAAACTGGTCAGTGTCATCTGCATTAGATAAAACACTATCTTGTCCTAAATTTGTTTATCTGCCTTGTCTTCCCTCTGGGATTATTATGTCCCTCATCATGCCCAATAGATTTCTGTAATTATAAAAGATGATAGGGTTCAGAGTGAACACTCTGAAGGTAGGCCTAATGGTTTTGAATCCTGGCTCTAAGACTTGCCTATTGCATAACCTTGACCAAGCTGCTTGTCTCCATCATCACAGATGAGGGGCTATGTGGATTGAGATAATGCATTAGTTCTTGGAATTATATTAAATGTTGACTGAGATCATTGTCTGTGCATCCTTTTACTCCCCACCATAGCAATGATTCCCAAATGCTTCTACATAGGTATACTGCATTAAAACCCTAAGTTCAGTGAAAAATGTGAGACTCATAGCAAAGACCATATAAATGGGAGAATCAGAATCCTTCCGGGTGGTTATTGTGAAGCTCCTTCGCTTTGGCAGTGGGGGAAGGTCTGGGGTATTACATCCTGGTTCTGCTCTCAAGGATGAACACTGTTTTGCACTTATTTCTGTGGCCCTTGGCTACACACTCTGGAAGATTCTTCCTTGTTTATGATCCTCCATGGCCACATGTAAAGTGGGCAATGGAAAGTAAACACTCCTAGGAAACTTTACGATTAATTTCTTTTTTATGGGACACAGTTTTGCTCTGTTGCCCAGGCTGGAGTGCAGTGGTGTGATCTCAGCTCACTGCAACTTCTACCTCTTGTGTTCAAATGATTCTCCTGCTTCAACCTCCTTAGTAGATGCGATAACAGGGGCTGACCACCATGCGTGGTAATTTTTGCGGTTTTAGTGGAGACAGGAGTTTCACCATGTTGGCCAGGCTGGTCTTGAATTCCTTACCTTAAGTGATCTGCCTGCCTTGGCCTCCCAAAGTGCTGGGATTAGCAGGTGTGAGCCACTGCGCCTGGCCCACAGTTTAATTTGTAATAACTAAAACTGGCTGGGTGTGGTGGTTACACCTGTAATCCCAATACTTTGGGAGGCCAAGGTGGGAGGATTGCTTGAGTCAGTAGTTTGAGACTAGGCTGGGCAACATAATAAGACTCCCTTATCTAAAAAAAGAAAGAAAGAAAAAAGAAAAGAAAAAATTAACCAGGCATGGTGACACATTCCTGTAGTCCTAAGTACTTGGGAGGTTGAAGTGGGGGGATAGCTTGAGCCAGGGAATTTGTTAAAGTGAGCCGCGAACATGCCACTGTACTCCAGCCTGGGTGACAGAACAAGACTCTGTCCTAAAAAACACATAGAGTCCAGAGGTCAGGAATGGAAAAAGAAGTCAGAGACTCTTTGGTTTCCTGGCCTTGAAGGGCAAGCTGCCATGGGTTCTACAGCTGCAAGAAAATGAATTCTGCAAGTAACCACATGAACTTGGAAGAGGACCCTGAGCCTCAGATTAGACTAGAGCCATGGCCAAACCCTTGAATGCAACATTGTGAGACTTAGCAGAGAACCCAGCTAAGTTGTGTCTGAAGTCCTGACCCACAGAAACTGAGAGCATATAAACGTGTGTTTTAAGCTACTAGATTTGTAGCAATTCACTGGGCAATAGGAAACTATTATGCAGTTAGTCATTTCCATTCTCTGGTACCTTCAACTGCCTCCCCCTTCCCTGCCATTGGCTCTTTTTTATTAGCAATTAAATAAAGTCAAGTCTTTGTATCTTAAAAAAACTATCCCTAGGCCAAGCGCAGTGGTTCATGCCTGCAATCCCAGCACTTTGAGAGGCTGAGGCGAGTGGATCGCCTGAGGTCAGAAGCTCAAGACCAGCCTGGCCAACATTGTGAAAACCCCCTCTACTAAAAATATGAAAATTAGCTTGGCATGGGCGCTTGTAATCCCAGCTACTTGGGAGGTTGAGACAGGAGAATTATTTGAACCCCGGAAGGTGGAGGTTGCAGTGAGCCGAGATTGTACCATTGCACTCCAGCCTGGGCAACAAGAGCAAAACTCAAACAAACAAAAAAACTATCCCTAATCCTATGTCTTCCTGTAGTTACTGATCCAGTTATCCTCCAGATCATTGCCAATATCTTGAAAGAGTAGGGTGTCAGACAGAAATTGCTTTTGTTTACACATGGGACTTCATCAAGATAGAGCCTCTTCTTTTTTTTTTTTAAGATGGAGTCTGGCTCTGTTGCCAGGCTGGAGTGCAGTGGCACGATCTCGGCTCACTGCAACCTCCGCCTCCCGGGTTCAAGTGATTCTCCTGCCTCAGCCTCCCGAGTAGCTGGGACTACAGGCACACGCCACCATGCCCAGCTAATTTTTGTCTTTTGAGTAGAGACGAGGTTTCACCATGTTGGCCAGGATGGTCTCAACCTCTTGACCTTGTGATGCACCCACCTTGGCCTCCCAAAGTGCTGGGATTACAGGTGTGAGTCACCGCATCTGGCCTGGCCTCTTCTTTTTTGATTTTATTATTTTTAATTTACCCATAATAACTGTACATATTTTTGGGGTTCAGTGTGATATTTAGATACATGTAAACAATGTGTAATTATCAAATCAGGGTAATTAGCATATCCACGACCTCAAACATTTATTATTTCTTTGTGTTGGGAACAATCAAAATCTGGTCTTCTAGCTATTTAAAAACACGCAATAAATTATTGCCAATTATAGTCACTGTATTGTGGCATATAAAACTTGAGTTTATTCTTCCTAAGACAGGACTTTTTCTCTCATGTGACAAAAAGTCTAATGGCAGGTATTCCAGGGTTGTGGCCACAACTTACAATATCAGTGTCCCTGGCTGCTGCTTTCTGCTGCTCAGTGTGTGGTTACTTTTATGACTCCCCAGTCATTTCAGCTGCATCTCAGGCAGGTGCTAGCAAAGGTGATCCCCTCTTTAAGAAGCTATCTCAGACAGCCCACTCAATGACCTGCTTATATATCTGATTATATAGAACTGTGTCACATGGCCACATTACTTCTCTAGGTCTTTGGGAAAGGTTGTTATTAGTTGGGTACTTCCCTCAACAAATTTGGGCTTTGTTAGTAAGGGAAATGGTGTCTTAGTCTGTTTGGGCAGCTATAACAAAATACCTTAGACTGGGTAATTTATAAACAATAGCAATTTATTTCTCACAGTTCTTGAAGCGTGGTGGTCCAAGATCCAGAAACCAGCAGACTTGGTGTCTGATGAGGGCTCCATTCCTCATAGATGGCACCTTTTTGCTGTGTTCTTCCATGGCAGATGATGCAAAAGGGCTCCCTAAAGCCTCTCTTATTATTATTACTGTTATTTTTGAGATGGAGTCTCACAGTTACCCAGTGTAGAGTGCAGTGGCATGATCTCAGCTCACTGCAACCTCTGCTTCCCAGGTTCAAGTGATTCTCCCACCTCAGCCTCTCAAGTAGCTGGGATTACAGGCACCTGCCACCATGCCCAGCTACGTTTTGTAATTTTAGTTGAGACAGGACTTCGCCATGTTGTCCAGGCTGGTTTTGAACTTCTGGCCTCAAGTGATCCACCCGCCTCAGCCTCCCAAAGTACTGGGATTACAAGAGTGAGCCACTGCACCTGGCTCAAGCCTCTCTTATAAGGGCACTAATCTCATTGCCCTGATCACCTAATCACCTGCTAAAGACTCTACTTCTTAATAGTATCACATTGGAGATTAAGTGTCAACATATGAATTTTGGGGGGACAAACATATATATATATATGTGTGTGTGTACATACACACACATACACACACACGGAGAGAGAGAGAGAGGGAGGGAGGGAGGGAGAGAGAGAGAGAGAGGAGAGAGAGAGAGAGAGAGTGAGTCTCGGTCTTTCTCTGTTGCCAGGCTGGAGCATGATCTAGGCTCACTGCAACCTCCACCTCCTGGGCTTAAGTGATCCTTCCACCTCAGCCTCCTGAGTAGCTGGGACCACAGGCATGTGCTACCTACCATGCCTGCCTAACTTTTTGATTTTTTTGTAGAGATGGGATCTTGCTATTCATAACCAGGCTGGTCATGAATTCCTGGGATCATGCGATCCTCCCACCTTGGCCTCCGAAAGTGCTGGAATTACAGGCCTTAAAGATTTTTTTAAGATTAGGAAACAAAAAGAAGTCAGAAGGAGCCAAAGCAGGACTGTAAGTTGGATGCCTAATGATTTCGCATTAAAACTCTCACAAAATATCCCTTGTTTGAAAAGAGGAATGAATAGAAACACTGCTGTGGTGGAGAGGAACTCTCTGGTGAAGGTTTTCTGAACTCCTTCTCAAAACACTCTCATGATAAGCAGATGTTATTGTTATTTGGCTCTCCAGGAAGTCAACAAGCAAAATGCTTCCAGCATCTCAAAAAACTGTTGCCATGACCTTTGCTTTTGACCAATCCACTTCTGCTTTGACTGGACCACTTCTACCTCTCAGCAGCCATTGCTTTGATGGTACTTTGTCTCTAGCATTGTATTGGTAAAGTTATGCTCCATCTCTCGTTACAATTCTTTGAGAAAATGCTTCAGGGTCTTGATTCTATTTGTTTAAAATTTCTATTGAAAGCTCTGCTTTTGTCTGCAGCTGATGTGGGTGAAATAGTTTTGGCACACATTCAGTGGATACTTTGCTTGATTTAAATTTTTCAGTGGGAATTGTGTAAGCTGAACCACTGAACCAACTGAGATGTCTATAATTTTTTTTTTTTTTTAGATCATAGTTTCCTACAGCTTTGAAGTCCTAGGCTCAAGTGATTCTTTTGCTTCCACCTCCAAAGTAGCTGGGAGGTGGCTACAGATATGTGCACCCACACCTGGCTATTTTTTTTTTTTAAGAGACTGATATTACTATGTTACCCAGGCTGGTCTTGAACTCCTGGCCTCAAGCCATTCTCCCACCTCAGCCTCCCAGGTAAGCCTCCTGAGGGAATAAATGTGTGAGCCATAGCACCTGGCTGGTATTGCCTATTTCTGTGGTATTAATAGTTGGTCCTCTTCAATTAGGGCATGAACAAGACTAATTTTTTTCTTTACAAATTGTTGTAGAAGGTCTGCCGCTGTAGGCTTCATCTTCTACATCATCTCATCCTTTCTTAAAATGAGTTATCCATTTGAAAACTGCTGATTACTTTGGGGCATTGACCCCATAAACGTTTCATTAAGCATCAGTGACTTCACCATTCTTCCATCTAAGCCTCGCCATAAATATGATATTTGTTCTTGGTTTGATTTTAGCGGAATTCATGTTGCTCTAATAGGCGCTCTTTTCAAACTGATGCCTCATCCTTCTTAGTGCTTCAAACTAGATCCTATTCAGACATGTTATGACAAGTCAGTAGGAGTTAATTTGGGTGCAAAAAAAACTGAACTCCATGCACAGGTTTTTCATAATACACATTTTCCATGAACATTTTCAAGTCTCATTGTATATTTTCTTTCCTTTTGGGTAAATACTGAAGAGTGGAATGGCTGGATCATATGGCAATGTATGATTAGGTGTTGATTTTAAGAAACTGCCATACTGTTCTGCAGTGTGGTTGTATAATTCTGCATTACAACCAGCAATGCATGAAAGTTGCAGTTACTCCATATTTTGGCCAACATTTAGTATGGTTAATCTTTATAAACATTCTAATAGTTGTATAGTGAGATCTCATTTTGGCTTGATTTGTATTTCCCTAATGACTAATGATGTTGAACATCTTTTTGGGTGCAGTTGGCCGTTTGCATATCTTTTTTGGGGAAATGTGTATTGAAATAATTTGCCAAGTTTTTAATTGGGTTGTTTGACAATTTGCTGTTGAGTTGTAAGATCTTTGTATAGTCTAGATCTATACCATTTTCAGATATATGGTTTGCAATTTATTTATTTATTTATTTGAGACTGAATCTCACTCTGTTCCACAGGCTAAAGTGCAGTGTCACAATCTTGGCTCACTGCAACCTCCGCCTCCCGGGTTCAGGCGATTCTTATGCCTCAGCCTCCCGAGTAGCTGGGACTACAGGCATACACCACTTCCCCTGGCTAATTTTTGTATATTTAGTAGAGATGAGGTTTTGCCATGTTGGCCAGTCTGGTCTCAAACTCCTGGCTTCAAGTGATCTGCCCACCTCAGCCTTCCAAAGTGCTGGGATTACAGATGTGAGCCACTGTGCCTGACCGTTTTGCAATTTTTTTCCTGCTGTTTCATGGATTATCTTTTCACTTTCTTAATAGTGTTCTTTGATGCACAAAATGTTTAATTTTGATTAAATCCAAATTATTTATTTTTTCTTTTGTTCCTTGTGCTTTTGGTGTCACATCTTAGAAACCATTGCCAAATCCAAGCTCGTGAAGATTTATCCCTATGCTTCTTCTAAGAGTTTTATCTATATATATATATATATGTTTGTATATATATACATATGTCAATTAATTTTCTGCAATGGTACCAGGACCATTCAATGGGAAAAGAATATTCTTTTTAACAAGTAGCACTGCGATGATTGGATAGCCGTATGCAAAAGAATGAAATTGTACTCCTCCTCACACAATATACCAAAATTAACTCTAAATGGATCAAATACTTAACTGTAGGAGCTACAGTAGTTGGGATTACAGGCATGCATCACCATGCCTGGCTAATTTTTTGTATATTTAGTAGAGACGGGGTTTCACCATGTTAGCCAGGCTGGTCTTGAACTCCTGACCTCGTGATCTGCCTGCCTTGGCCTCCCAAAGTGTTGGGGTTACAGGCGTGAGCCACTGTCCCGGGGCCTAAGCAGGCATCTTTTTTTTTTGAGACGCAGTCTCACTCTGTTGCCCAGGCTTGAATGCAGTGACCTTGGCTCACTGCAACCTCCACCTCCCGGGTTCAAGTGATTCTCCTGCCTCAGCCTCCCGAGTAGCTGGGACTATGTGTTAGCCAGGATGCTCTTGATCTCCCAACCCTGTGATCTGCCCACCTCAGCCTCCCACAGTGCTGGATTACAGGTGTCAGCCATTGTGTCCAGCCGCAAGCAGGCATCTTTAGGCAATTTCTTTAGACAGTACGGTTTTTCCTGGGAGGTGAGAGGTAGAGTGTGGTAGCCTCCAGCACACATTACCTGCTGAGACAAGATTCCCTAGAGGATGAATGGCTGTTATGGGCCTGGCTGTCAAACTGGGATGGGACTATTCAACCATGTCACATGCTGCCGGAAACCACAGAACTCTGTGAGTAGCACAGAGCCAGGAATAGGAAAGTTAGAAAGATTTTGGAGCTGGGCATGATGACATGCACCTCTTGTCCCATTTACTTGGGAAGCTGGGGCAGGAGGGTTGCTTGAATTCAGAAGGTTGAGGCTGCAATGAGCTGTGATCATGCCTGTGATATCCATTGCACTCCAGCCTGGGCAACACAGCGAGATCCTGTCTAAAGAAACAAACAGCAGCAACAAACAACAACAACAAAACAGAGAGAGGAAAAAAAATAAAATACTTTGAGCTGTGTTAGAATATTCCAGTGAAATGTCATAAGTGTGGTAGATCTTAGAGGCACAGAGTAGTAGAGACAAAGAGAAAGTTTGTACAGTTTGGTGCCAGGAATTCACATGTTCTTCAGTGATACAATGCCCGAAAGTACACAAAAGCGTACCTGGTAACCTGAAGAAGTGCTGGCACTTAGATGTCGAGCATCTGAGCACATGCCAACAGGAAGGGAAACACTGCTCTGTAGAGCCTTCCTGGGGAACAAAACAAAACAGAACAAAACAAATCTAAGATTTCCCTAGAGTCTCATTTCATTACTCAAGCTTTCACTGTTAATAAATGGACTGTTAAATAGACTGTGAGTCTATTTAAGAGGAAAAAGGAAAAAGTACTATTTGCTGGTTGGGACCTGAGGTGCTGGGATATACTTATACACCTATTGCAAGTATGACACAGCTCCCAAAGACAGACCCAGGCAGGGTAGGGTGTGTGTGTAGGAGGCAGTAACACTGTCCCTGCTTCTGAGCAGACTGAGTCTGGCACACAGGTCAGAGGTTATTACATGCCCCCTAACGTGTTTTCCTTTCTGTCAAGTTTGGCCACAGAAAAGTTTGCTGTGACTTCTCAGCCACCAACCCGTGGCAATTTTCCCAAACCTAAGTACATCAGGACAAGTGCAGAAGTGACCCAAGAACCATCGTATGTACAAATATTGTTAAGGCCTTTGTCTTACATGAGGCAATCAGGGATCAGAGAAGTTAAGTGATTTGCTGAAGCCTCAGCTCTGAGCTAGAGCCAAAGTCTCCTGACTTCAGTGCTCCTTTCATTCAACCACATTCTATTCAAATGGATGACCCATCTAAAATATCAGATAATTTTCTTTAAATCTGTTTCAGAATTCAAACAACTTCAGTTTAGGGGATTGCATGATGTGTGCTTCAACATAATCATTAGTGTTTATCTCCCCAAATATTTTTTTCTTTAGCATGTATTCTGCTTTCTTTGGCACTGGTATCCTTACTTTCACTCTTAGACCAAGTGGTTTAGGTAGAGTTGATATCAAACCCAATGTAAGAGGAGACATGAAACCCAGGGCTATCACTACCATAGAGTTTGGTGTAAGAATAGGCACATGCTCATTCAGAGTCATTGTGTCACTATGAGACTTTTGCTGGGATTGCTGAAAAACAGGAGGGAGCCTCTTTACTGGTGGAACTTCTAGCAGTAAAGATGAATGCAACCAGGAGCATGAGGCCACTTGTTGACTATCAAGGAATCCATGAAAGGGGAAGGCATGAATGAGAACTGGAGAAATATTGAATCCTAGAAGTGGAGGTTGCATTGAGCCAAGGTCACACCACTGCAATCCAGCCTGGTGACAGAGCAAGACTCCTTCTCAAAAAAAAAAAAAAATCTAGAAACAGAAAAACAGGAAAGTACCACGGTTAGTTAACTCATCAGTGCAATGATATCACTGAGGACACAAAATCCTTTCCACATAAAAGTTTGGGCATAGATTCAGAAAAGGTGGGACTTTGGAGGTATGAGATGGATTCTGACAAATCTGAGAAGCGTGAACCCCCATGTTCCCTAAAGAGTTGTTCTTTTCTTTCTCTCCTTTCTTCCTTTCTTTCCCCCTTTCTCTTCCCCCCGCCCCTTTCTCTCCTTCCTTCCCTCTTGTCTTCTTTCTTTCCTTGTTGAGATAGGATTTCACTCTGTTGCCCAGATTAGAGTGCAGTGGTACAATCATGCCTCACTGCAGCCTCGACCTCTCAGCCTCAGTTGATCCTCCCACCTCAGCCTCCAGGGCACCTGGGACTACAGGTGAAAGCTACCATGTCTGGCTAATGTTTTTGTAATTTTTATAGAGATGGAGTCTCACCACATTGCCCAGCCTGGTCTCAAACTTCTGGGCTGGAGTGATCCACTCGCCTTAGCCTCCCAAAGAACTGGGATTATAGGTGTGAGCTACTGTGTCCAATTTCTCTTTCTTTCTTTCCCTCCCTTCCTTCCTTGCTCCCTTCTTCCCTCCCTCCCTTTCTTCTTTGCATCTTTTCTTTCTTTTTTTTTTTTTTGAAATAGTTTAAGATTCACAATAAGTTGTAAAAATAGTAGTGTTTCTGTGTACCCTTCACCTAGTTTCTTCCAATGAAGAACCAAAATACCAAAGCACCTTGTGAAAATGAGAAAACTGACCTTTCTCTATTATTAACTCAGGTACAGACCTTATTCAGATGTCATCAGTTTTACATGCATGCCTTTTTTTATGAAGTGTTCAGTTCTATGAAATTTTATCATATGTGTGGATTCAAGTAAATCCACAATCAAGATACAAAACTGTTCCATCACCACAAAGAAACTTCCTTGTGTTACCCCTTCAATAGCTATTCTTCCCCCAATTCTAACTCCTGGCAACCAAAGATCTGTTTTTTATCACTACAGTTATGTCACTTTAATAAAGTTATACAGGCTGGGTGTGGGGGCTTATGCCTATAATCTCAGCACTCTGGGAGGCCTAAGTGGGTGGATCTCACCTGAGGTCAAGAGTTTGAGACCAACCTGACCAACATGGAGAAACCCTGACTCTACTAAAAATACAAAAATTGGCCAGGCATGGTGGTGCATGCCTGTAATCCCAGCTACTCGGGAGGCTGACGCAGGAGAATTGCTTGAACTTAGGAGGCGGAAGTTGCAGTGAGCCGAGATCAGGCCACTGCACTCCAGCCTGGGTGACAGAGCGAGACTCCATCTCAAAAGTAAATAAATAAATAAACAAACAAACAAATAAATAAATAAATGACAAATAAAGGAAGTTATATATCAGCTGAGTGCAGTGGCTCATGCCTGTAATGCCAGCACTTTAGGAGGCCAAGGCGGGCAGATTACCTGAGGTCAGGAGTTCCAGATGAGCCTGGCCAACACGATGAAACCCCGTCTCTACTAAAAATATAAAAAAATTAGTCAGGTGTGGTGGCAGATGCTTGTAATCCCAGCTATGTGGGAGGCTGAGGCAGGAGAATCGCTTGAACCCAGGAGGCAGAGGTTGCAGTGAGCCGAGATCAGGCCATTGCACTCCAGCCTGGGTGACAGAGCGAGACTCCGTCTCAAAAAAAAAAGTTATATAGCAACTTCTGTGGAAGAGAGTAGTGGGAAAAAGAACGTTATATAAATGGAATCATATAGTATGTTGCCCTTGATATTCATGGGCAAACTGTTACATGAATTAATATATATATTTTTTGAGACAGAGTCTTGCTCTGTCACCCAGGCTGGAGTGCAGTGGCCTGATCTCGGCCCACTGCAACCTCTGCCTCCCGGGTTCAAGTGATTCTCCTGCCTCAGCTTCCCATGTAGCTGGGACTATGGGCGCCTGCAACATGCCTGGGTAATTTTGTGTTTTTAGTAGAGACAGGGTGGTTGGCCTGGCTGGTCTTGGAATTCTGACTTAAGGTGATCCTCCTGCCTTGGCCTACCAAAGTGCTGGGGTTACAGGCATGAGCCACTGTGCCTCGCCAGTGGTTTGTTCTTTTTAATTGTATAGTAGAATTTCATTCCCTTGAACTTCTTTTTGCAATGTCTGAGAATATTAGCCTTCTTGTGTTTGAAAACCATGTAGTGAATTTCTCCAAAGCAGTTTCTTGTCTGATCTGGGAGAAGATCTATGGTAAGCAAAAATTGCAAAATTTTGCAAATTTATATTGTCAGAAACCTGAGAATATGTGTGGGAATGGGTTCTGGAAATGCTAGACAAAAAAATTACAGAACTTAACAATGGACTGGGCTGAATTTATAAACATAGGAACACTTCCCAGAGTTTTCAGATGCAATACACAGCTCAAGCAGCAGGCTGGTTGACTGAAAACTAGATTTCAATGTTGGCTTATTTTCTGGCTTAATTTCCCTAGTATAATTTCAAAGGAGGAACTCAAAAGCTTAGGGAGTAGGAAAAGTTGTCCCAGAGGACACTCTTCTTAGTATTCACCACTAAGATGGGTTCCTTGATTTCAATGCAGAGTCACAGAGGTCAGATATCAGTGCTCAACCACCAGAGACAAGATGAACACGGTTACTAAAATGGGAAAAAGGGTCAGAGTGGCAATCAGAGTGTTTTAACTCCCATACATTTTTGGTGGTGGCTATTAATCACAGTGAATTAAATATATGGGCACCTTACTTAGGTGATTTTTTATCTATACAATTAGAAAAACTGTAGCTCCAGGGCCAAGTGCAGTGGCTTACCTGTAATCCCAGCACTTTCAGAGGCCAAGGTGGGTGGATCACTTGAGGTCATGAGTTCAAGGCCAGCTTGGCCCAACAGGAAGAAACCCTGTCTCTACTAAAAACACAAGTTAGCCAGGCATGATAGCGCCCACCTGTAAGCCCAGCTACTCGGGGGGCTGAGGCAAGAGAATCACTTGAACCCAGGAGGCAGAGGTTGCAGTGAGCTGAGATTGCACCACTGCACTCCAGCCTGGGCAACAGAGTAAAACTCTGTCTCAAACAAACAAAAAAAGAAAGAAAGAAAAAAGAAAAACTCTAGCATCGGCCAGCAGAGACCTGACTTCCTCACTTGAGTCCCCACAGTGAAGAAGCCATGGCCTTTCATCTCGTACATGGATGTAAGCCGTTCTGCAGGTCCTCGGCTGAAGAGAAGGATGGGTCCTTGTGAGGAAGGACCCTGTGCCAAAGCCAAAAATTTGTCTCGAAATTCTTTTTCTCCCCTTTTTTTTCCTCCTAAAAAGGGATCAGCAGCCACTTTTCAGAGTGAATGGGCACTAGGGAAAGATAAAATTACTTTTCTTGGAATTTCTATAAACTAGTTGATATGGCTTGAATCTGTGTCCCCTTCTAAATCTTACGTTAAATTTTAATCCTCAGTGTTGGAAGTGGGGACTGGTGGGAGGTGATTGGATCATGGGAATGGATCCCTCATGAATGTTTTAGTACCATCTCCTTGGTGCCGTTCTTGTGAAGATAAGTGAGTTCTCATGAGATCTGTTGTTTAAAAGGGCTCCATATAGTATGACAGATGGATATACTGCATGGATCTTCTGTCAAATGCTGAGAGTAGAATTCCAGTGCAAACCTCTAGTGTTTTAGACCTTCTAGTGCTCTGGCCCTTTAAGATGACCCTGTTTCCTTTTCACTTTCACTATGTAAGTTTCCTGAGGCCTCCCCAGAAGCTCAGCAGATGCCACACAGTCTGCGGAACTTGTGAGCCAATTAAACCTCTTTTCTTTTTAAATTACCTAGTCTCAGGTATTTCTTTATAGCAGTGCAAGATTGGATTAATACATTGGCCATGAGTATGCCAATTCTCGCGGAGCTCAGGAATCCCCTGGAGTCCATTGGTCAGAGTGGTGGCTTATGGAAATCATATGGTTAATCAGACTGGGCTCCAGTGCTTATGGTGATTCCAGGGAACTATTTCCCTAGATTCTGAATTAGTACTTGGAATAGACATACTCGGCAACAGGAAGAATATACATATTAGTGTCTTGATCTACGGAGTGAGAATGTTACAGTAAGAAAGTCCAAATAGAAGCTTTGTCACTGCCATTTCCTACCAAAAGAGCAAACTGAAAGCAATACCACAACCCTGGGGCAATTGCAGAGACTGCCGACATCAACAACTTGAAAAATGCAGGCACAGTGATTCTTAACACCTTTCAATTTAAGTTGCCTGTTTAGCTTCCTAAGAAAGATGGGTTCTGCGTATTATTGTAAATTTAATCAGATGGTGACTCAGTGGCAGTTGATGTTCTAGATGTGGCCTCTTTACTGACGAAAAGCAATATGCAGCTTCAGCTATTGTAGCCGTAGATCTGGCAAATGACTGTTTTCTCAGTATCGCTTGACAAGTCCATCCCAAGCATATCATCCCAAGCATGTTGTTTTCACCTAGCAGGGGCAGCAGCATATCTTCAATGTCTTTCCTCAGGGCTAGTCCAGACTACTGCTCTCTGTACAGTCTAATTTGTAGAGACTTTGATTTCTCACCAACTCACAGGACATCATGCTGGTCTATTACAGTGATGACATCACATTGATTTGATTTTACGAGCAAAAGTGCCATCAACCCTGCATGCCTTAGTAAGACATATGAATGACAGACGATGAGAGAGAAACTCCAAAACAATTTAGGTGTTATTATTTTGGTGAAATTGCTAGAAGTCCAGTGGTATGGGGAACATCAGAATATCCTCTCTAAAAATAAAAGGTAAGTTGCTGCACATTGCACTTCTAGCTGCTAAGAAAAATTTTATAAGCAACATACATCACGTTTATATTGCTCTGTCCCATAAGCCAGTTTTGAGTAGGTCCCAAAGCAAGAAAGAACTCTGCAGCAGGTCCAGGCTACAGAGCAAGGTTTCCTGCCAATTGAGCCATATGATCCAGCAGAGCCAATGCTGTTGAAATATCTGGTGACAGAAGGACATACTATATGAACCTTCTGTCAAATGCTAAGGGTAGAATTCCAGTGCAAAGTCTGGTGTTTTAGAGCAAAGCTATACTGTCTTCTGTCAATAAATATTTTCCCTTTGAGAACTAGCTCTTGTTTACTCCTGAGTTATGGACAAAACTAAATGCCTGACAATGGAATACGACATGAGGTATATGCTTTAAGCAGATGACCAATACATGGTGTTCCCATAGTCAGAATAGACAGGTCCAGGAATAAAAGGGTTCATGTGGCTCTTCTCACTGTTATACTACTAAATAACCACGTTGGGAAATTTTTTTGACTTCCTTATGTTTGTACTCTCCAAATCTCATGGTAAAATTTGATTTTCAGCATTGAAGTTGGGGCCTAAAGGGAGTTGCTCGGATCATGAAGGCAGATCCCTCATGAATGGCTTGATGACATCCTTGAGGTGATAAGTGAATTATCACACTTAGTTCCTATAAGAACTGGTTGTTGAAAAGAGCCTGGTACCTCCTCTGCTCTCACTCCCTCTTCTCTCTCTTGCCATGGGATGCCTGCTTCCCTTCACCTTTCACTGTTAGTGGAAGCTTCCTGAGGCCCTCACCAGAAGCAGATTGCACATGCTTCTTGTGCAGCCTGAAGAACTGTGAAGAAATCAGTCTATTTTCTTTATAAATTACCCAGTGTCAGGTATTCCTTTAGAGCAACACAAGTAGACTAAGACACCATTTCCTCAACTTTGTTTTTTTCTGGCTTATAGGACTTATTTCCCAACTGAGAAATTTTTCCACCGAAGGAAACCATATGATTTCTACTGGATTAAAAGTCAGGACTGCCGCTTGAACATTTTGCATTTGTCATGCCATGGAACCAACAGGCAAAAAATACAGTTACTGGATTGACTGGGTGATTAATTCCAATTATCAGTGGAAATGTGCTTCTTATTTTCTATGATTTGTGCTTCTTATTTTACATTAATTGCTATGCTTATTTTCTTTTTTTCTTGTTGTATTAGTTTCTTAGGGCTGTAGTAACAAATTATCACCAATTTATGGTGCTTTCATTGTCAGAAGAGATGGGTTCTGGAGGCTAGAAATCTGAAATTAAGGTGTCACAGGGTCATTGCTGGTAATCCTTGGCATTTTTTATCATATAGTTGCATTATTCCAATCTCTGCAACCATCATCACATGGCTTTCTTCTTGGGTGTGTCTGCCTATTCAAATCTCACTCTCCATTCTTGTATAAGGACATCAGTCATTGGATTTAAGGTCTATGCCACTCCAGTACGACCTCATCTTAACTTGATTACATCTGCAAAGACCCTATTTTTAAATAAGGTCATACTAATATGTATTGCAGGCCAAGACTTTATCATGTCTTTTTGGGGGACACTGTTCAACCTGAAACACTTCTGTATATAAAACCAATCATTTCCCTCCTCTCTTTTTCCTTCTATGTATTTTTTCTTATTTATTTATTTATTTTTTTTAGAGATGAGGGTCTCACTATATTTCCCAAGCTAGACTTGAACTCCTGAGCTCAAGTGACCCTTCTGCTTTAGCCTTCTGAATCACTGGGACTACAGGCCAATGCCACTGTTCTTGGCTTTTCTTCCTACTTTATATAAAAAGTGTTGCTGGTTATTTAAGACTTACCTTTTTTCTTGGTTAGTCGCCAAAAGGCTGTCAATTTTATTGGTGGTTGTTAATTTTATAATGCAGGTTACAGAATATCCAGGTGAGATCGTGGCTCAACTAGAAGTGGAATTAGTGTCTTCTGGGTATAGATATGGTAATGGTTATGAGTTTTTGCCTTCTCTTTACAGGGTGAAAGTATCTTCATTGTAAGTGGATTATTTGCATCTTGTTAAGTGATATAGTTATCTCCTTGTTATATAGATATTTAAGTATGGTAGAATAGAGAAAATGGTACTTAATACCTGAAAGGGTAGGCTATTCTTGTTATTTGTAGGAGACTGATGGGAGATCAACTAAAGGAAGGAGAAGCCATTTTTTGTTTATTGATTCTGATGGAGCTTCTGGCAGCTTCTAAACTCCTACACAGGCAGGTCAATTCCAGTAGTGCAGCATCAGGGTATGCCCTGCACTCATGGAACTCTGACTTTGACAGCGGCAGAGACAATGGTAGGTGATTTTGGGCTCCTAGTGCCTAAACATGCCAGGCACACGTATGACACAGCGGTCTCCAAAGTGAGGTGCATCTAACTTCGGAGAATAAAAAAAAAAAATTTCAACATCTAAGGATGTGGGAGATGATCTATTAAGGTGAGAGTAAAAAATATAAAAAGCTTTCTATATATTTTATATCTTATCCTCATATATTTTTGAGTATGTTTTATAACATGTATAACATAATAATACATCATCTATACATAAGTACATATATTAGATGTATATGTTAAAAAATTTGTACTTAAAGGATGTGTCATCAAAATCATTTGGAGACCATTGGTAAACTATTCATTTAAAGCCCTTGAAATAGTCTTAGCAATATGATAGTGTTATAAATTCACAATATATTTAATAAGGGGATGGATGGATAAGAGAGTGTTTATACACAGAGAAATATGCCCAGTATTAGACGGGTTATAGACTTAGCTCTCTCTCTTTAACTTCCTCTGCAATCCTGGGCAAGGGACTTAATCGATTTTGGCCTGATTTTCATCATCTCAAGTATAAGGATGGAGCTAGTTTGAGGTTTTCTTACTCATACTCAGTGGTACTCCAGTGGTTTTGATGAGTTCCTACAGAGTCCCTGCAAAGGTAGGAGGAAGAGAAGACTATAGGTGGACTCCAGCCTTACTGCAGATGTTCCTTGACTTACAATGGGGTTACATAAATTGAAAATATTTCATGTTGAAATGCATTTAATACACCCAGCCTACACAATGTACTTGGAACATTTACATTGACCTACTGTTGGGCAAAATCATCTAACCTCAAACCTACTTGATAATAAAGTATTGAATATCTTTTGTAACTTATTGAATACAGTATAGTGCAGGGTACAGTCCTGTTCGCTTGTCTTCATGATCACGCAGTTGACTGGGAGCTGTGGCTCCCTGCTGCCCAGCATCACTAGAGAGCATTGTACTGTACATCTCTAGCCCTGGACAAGATCAAAATTCAAAATTTAAAGTACAGCTTCTACTGAATGTGTATGGCTTCTGCATCATCATAAAATCGAAAGTCAAACCATTGTAAGTCAGAGAAGTCTATATATTGCCACATCTAGAGTACCTAGCTCCTAGTATAGATAAAATGTATAGGGTAGGAACAAAGGGTTTGGGGAAAGGGGAGGGCTGGAAAACAAAAAGAAAATCACTGGATTAGATTACCTCCTAAAATCCTTTTCCACTTTAAGAAAGTACAGGACTTCACTTAAAGGAAAATAAAATTCTGGTATTAAAATCTGATACTAAATATTGGCTGGGCACAGTGGCTCACACCTGGTAATCCCAGCACTTTGGGAGGCCAAGGCGGGTGGATCACGAGGTCAGGAGATCAAGACCATCCTGGCCTACATGGTGAAACCCCGTCTCTACTAAAAATACAAAAATTAGTTGGGTGTGGTGGCTTGTGCCTGTAATCCCAGCTACTCAGGAGGCTGAGGCAGAGAGAATCACTTGAACCTCGGAGGCAGAGATTGCGGTGAGCCAAGATCATGCCACTGCCCTCCAGCCTGGGTGACAGAGAGAGACCCCATCTCAAAAAAAATCTGATATTAAATATAATAGCTGTCTTAGTGCCGTGGCTCATGCCTATAATCCCAGCACTTGGGGAGGTTGAGGTGAGAGGAAGACATGAGCCCAGGAGTTTGAGAGCAGCTTGGGCAACATAGTGAGATCCATGTCTCTATAAGAAGTAAAAAAATAGCTGGGCATGGTGGCATATGCCTGTAGTCCCAGCTACTCAGGAGGCTGAGTGGGAGGATTGCTTGAGCCCAAAAGGCTGCTGTGAGCTGTGATCCTGCCACTACACTCCAGCCTGGTGACACAGTGAGATCCTGTCTCGACTCTGCCCCCACCAAAAAAAAAAAAAAAAAACAGCCTATGTTAATATTAGGCTATACCATAGTAAATATAAAACTCCTGGGCAGGCCGGAAACATGGAAAGACATTATTGATATATTTGATTTAAAATGCAAGGTTAGCAAGATTACACTACTAAGGATCTGACATGGCAGTTGGTTTTTACTGGAATTAATGTATCTTACAAAGTCAGTCACAAGTATAAGTTTTAACAGTGGCTGTAGGTTATTCTTGAATCTTTTCTTTTATTAACTTACACATTAATGTGATCAATTTAAAAGTGAACAAAGAAAGAAGGAAATCAGAAAAGGGTCCAAAAAGAGTAGGAATAATTGAGAGAGCAGGAACACTTAACAGCGCCCTTAAGTGAATAGTTGAGTAGCTCTAGCAATAATATATTTAAAATTTCCAGTGTGAAATATTCTGAATCACAAATAAAAAATTTGGCTACCTTATTCGGAGCAAAGATTTTAACATTGTTTTGTTTCTAAAACAAGCTTTATTTGGCCTTTGGGACTCCATAATTGGTATTTTCTGGTTAGCTTTATTTACATAAAAAATTAAGGGCTGGGTAACGTGGCTCACGCCTGTAATCCCAACACTTTGGGAGGCCAAGGTGGGAGGATTGCTTGAGCTCAGGAGTTCAAGACCAGCCTGACCAGGGAAAATAGTGAGACAACCCTCCCCAAAACCCCTGCCCGTCTCTGCCAAAAATACAAAAAATTAGCTGGGCGTGGTTGTGCCTGCCTGAGGTCCCAGCTACTCAGGAGGCTGAGGTAGGAGGATCCCTTGAACTTAGGAGGGGGAGGTTATAGTGAACCGACATCGAGACACTGCACTCAAGCTTGGATGACAGAGTGAGACCCTGTCTCAAAACAAACAAACAAAATTAAGAACATTTTATTTCAGTACATAATAATTCTTTGGGTACATTTTACATCCCGTTTTTTGTCTTTTCTCTTGATTACCCATTCTGCTGGGGTTTCCCCTCCTTTGACCGTCAGGAAAAGCAACAGTTTATGCTAACAATGCATGCTGACAATGCCAACAGTGCTGGCCCGTGGAAACAATGGTTTTAAACCCTATACAGCATAATGTCATTTGAATTATGGCAACCAGAAACTATTCTTAGAGTCTTCGAATCTTCCTTTGAAGACTATATTTTGCAATTAGGGACTGAATTTTTTCCTGAGTGGAGGCAGTTATTAATCAGCAAAGTTTGGAGTCTGTCTACCACTCTAATTCTGCACAAAGGCAAGACATACCCTCTAAAAGTCTTTACCGTTGCTCACAACATTACATATCATGCTGTTCAGCTTAAAAACACACTACTCTGGTTTGAAATGTTTTCAATTTACACACACAGAAATCAGGTCGCCCTAGATCTGTGGCATAATCTATTTCTGCCTTCGTTAAAAAAGAAGACTGAAAGAATATGAAATCCTCAATTCACACTTAGTTCGCCTAGGAACACTAGAAGTCAATGAAAGACTAGCCACATTACAGCCGCACAGCTCGGGCAGCCAGGGCAGCCCGGGTCTGGTCCCCACCCTCACTTCCTCCAGCCCCGCCTCCAGGACGGCCCCACCCCTTTCCTCACAGCTCATTGGGGGCGCGGCACCATCCGGCCGCAACTCCAGGGATCCGCCCCCGGATCCGCCCCTCTATCGCCGCGAGCTGGGGTTGGGCTTCCACCCAGCCTTTTTCTAGACCGCGCGCATGCGCACTCTCATTGGGCCCTGGAGAGACGCTTGGGGATCGGTTTTCTCCTCCTTTCTTCCCGCGATCGCGCGGCTCTCTGAAACCTTTCCCACTCTATTATTGCGGAGAATCCCCCTCTTAGATACTCTGAGAAGGTGCCGCTCCGGCCTTGGGTGCGGCGGTACCCGGATGTGGAGCCGCTCTCGCCCGGCGGGGACTCTGTGGCAGGGCGGAGCGCGGCGACTGGCGCGGGGGCAGAGAGAAGGGGGCCTGAGGGCCCGGGCGCTCGCCGGACGCCGGCAAGTACCATCGCCGCCCACCGCGGGGGAGGCGGCGCCGGCGCTCGGGCGCCCGCTTAGGAGCGAGAGGCTGGGGGCGCAGAAAGGCCAGCAGTTAACCTTGCACCGCGCAGCCCTCGCCGCCCCCGCCGCCCCCCCCCGGGCTAACCTCCCCCGGCCCCTTGCGCTCCTCGCGCTTCAGGCCGGGGGAGAGCGTGGTTTCCTGGCGGCCGTCGCTGTAGCCTGGCCCGGGATCCCGCAGGAAGCGGGAGAGTCCCCGCCCACGGCCCCCTCCTGTCTGCCCGCTTGCCGCCGCCGCCGCCTCCCAGCCGCCGCCGCCGCCTCCCAGCAGCCGCGGGCCGCCCTCTAGTCCCAGCGGGGGGCGCGGCGGCCACGGCTGGGCAGCGGCTGTGAGCTCCGCTGGGACAGCGCCGCCGCCCTCGTGAGTTATTCCCACGTCCCCCGGGGCTCGCTGCCGCCTCCGCCGGCGCCGAGAGGCCGGCCCGTGCCCAACTCTCTCACGGGCCACCCGGCGGCAGCGGCGGCGGCGGCGGCAGCGGCGGAGCCCACCGCCCGGGCTCCGATGAGTAACTCCCGGAATAACCGGGTGATGGTGGAAGGGGTCGGCGCTCGGGTAGTGCGCGGCCCGGACTGGAAGTGGGGGAAGCAGGACGGCGGCGAGGGCCATGTGGGCACCGTCCGCAGCTTCGAGAGCCCCGAGGAGGTGGTAGTGGTGTGGGACAACGGCACTGCTGCCAACTACCGCTGCTCCGGGGCCTACGACCTGCGCATCCTGGACAGCGCGCCCACCGGTAAGCCGCGGCCACCTGGCCCGGGTCTGCGCGCGCGGGGACGGGCGAGCTGCGGTGGGCGTCGGGGCCGCGGGGAGAGGCCGGCGGTGGGACACCTGGTGGGCAGCGCCCGGCTGGAGTGAGCGGAAAGGGAAAGCGCCAAGGGAATTCTAGGTTCAGAACGGGTGAACAAAAACTTGCAGAAACGACCCTCTACTCCCAGGGGAAATGATGGCAGCACCATCACTGTGATGCTTTCAAGCCTGGAAGACACAAAGCATCAGGAAGAGGACAGACATAGCCCCCCGCCCCCCAACCTGACTCTTCCTCTTGGGAAGGGGTCTGGAGAGGCCTATCTAATAAGCCATTGAAATTAATCAGCCACCAAGTGATAACTGTTTGAAGGGAGGCCTGCCTTGCCATATGGTGCTCAGTTGACCGGTTACAATTGCCTAGGGGCCGTTGGTACCTCGGATTTGTGGAAATACCTTTTTTTCTTACCGCCTGTGACACAGAATGACTTGGAGTTCAGTAGCTGAATGTTACTTGGGACTCTGTGGAATGATTTTTCATCTAAATTGTTCTGTTATATATCTTTATACCAATAGAGGGAAGAACAGCCTGAGCTCCTGAACCATTTCTTTGTGTTAAGTACTTTTTTCCAAGTGGCAGATCGGCATAGGGGACACCTGATTGATGTTCTTTTTTTTGTTACGTTAACATCCGGTCTCAGTAAGGTGGTGTCCAGATCTTATCCATTTCACCCAGCAGTGCTAGTCAGGGTCCTTGATTATTGAATCTTGATTAGTGAATTTTAGGGATCTGTTATTGACTCTGGAGTTTTTAAGTGATTAAACCAAAGGCTTACTTTCACGAAATAAGTATCAAATTCATTTTCATGTAGATTCATCTTTGTTATTATTTATCCTTGATTCTGTAGAAAATAGTTCACATTTAAAATTGGATGCTTTTCAGAATTCCTAAATGAACTGCTTCTGAGATACTGAGTTTGTCAAAGCTTAACAAATGTTGGAATGGGCTCATAGGTATTAGTAGCAATAAAAAAGAAATTAACACTGAGCCGACTCAGTTTTTGAACAGGTAATTCATAAAATTGTGTTCCTTAGTAGCTTTTTAAAAATAATTATTTTTATTAAAACAATTTTTTTTTTTAGAGACAATTGTCTCGCTTTCTCGGGATGATCTTGAACTCCTGGCCTCAAGCAACCCTCCTGCCTCAGCCTCCCAAAATGCTGGGATTACAGGTGTCAGCCACCAGGCCAGGCTTTAGCTAGCTTTTGAACATTAAAAAGGGTGTGTGTACATCACTAGAAGAAAATAAAAGGATTCAGCAGCACAAAAAGGGGCAGCTGTTGTTATCAGTTTCTTGTGTAGTCTTACAGTACATTCATGGCAAGCATGTATGTGAATATACTATAAATCTAATCCCCCTTTAAGTACAAATGATTATAAACTATTCACTCCTCTGTACTCTTGTTTCTTTCACTAAGTCATATTGGTGATTGTTCCATTGTTTCATGGCTGCATAGTATTCCACTAATTGGATACAGTAATTCGTCTAACCAGTACTTTATTGATGGGCATTTTATTATTTCAGGTTTTCTTTGCAATAATGCAGTGAATAAATCTCCTTGTACATATATTCTTGTGCATATGTGCTGAGTATCTGCAGAAGTAGAATTGCTGCATAAAAACCTTGCACATAGTTAACATTTTGGTAGATGTTGACTAATTGCTCTTTGATAATATTTTATGAGTTGACACTGCCAGCCGCAGTGTTTGAGGCCTGTGTCTAATTTCTGCATACTCTTTTTTTTTTTTTTTGAAACAGGGTTTTGTTCCTTCACCTGCAGTCTAGAAGTTTTGTCATTCTATCTCAAGCTAGAGTCTGACCACAGCTCTGTTTTTTGAGATGGAGTTTCACTGTTGTTGCCCAGGCCGGAGTGCAATGGTGCGATCTCAGCTCACTGCAATCTCTGCCTCCCTGGTTCAAGTGATTCTCTTGCCTCAGCCTCCCGAGTAGCTGGGATTACAGGCGCCTGCCACCACCCCTGGCTAATTTTTGTATTTTTAGTAGAGACAAGGTTTCACCATGTTGGCCAGGCTGGTCTTGAATTCCTGACCTCAAGTGATCCACCTGCCTTGGCCTCCCAAAGTGCTGGGATTACAACACAACTCTTATTTGGAGGATTTTTTGGGATCAGTAATTGTAGCTTTATGAGGGAATTTAAGTATCTAGGGTAAAGTGTAACAAGTTCTTTACTACAGTGATTTTTGAAGGGATATTAATGTTATCTATATGTTTTTAGTATGGGGTGTATCTGTCATATTAATGGTTGTATTTTATCTTAATGTAAAAGTAGATGTTTTTCAGAAGTAACTTTTAGAATCTTAGTTTAATTAATAAGATAATTTTGTACATAATTTGTTATATGTAGTGATTTACCTTGTTCATCTCATCTTTTAACAAACATTTTAAGAGCAGAATAGATGGATAGCTAACCTTCATATGAAATACTTGTTGAAATATATTTTAATTTCTACGGTTTATATTCTTCAGGTTTTTTTTTTTTTTTAAAGAATTGAACAAAATTCTAAGCTCCTGGCTCTTGTTTTGCCCCAGAACTATAATATTACTTTCAGTGTTTTCTTTTTTCTTCAAAATATTTAATAATTGGTGTTCACTGACATTTTATTACATTGTACAAGATTTACTCAATATTAAGTACTTGATATTTGTTTGCATAATATTAAAATTTAAAAAATTATCTTTTCTTTTGGAAACAATTGTAGTCTTCCAAAAAAATGACAAAACTAGTAAGAGTTTTCTTTTGCCCTTTACCCATCCTCTTCAGCTGTTAATATCTTACCAAGTACAATGACCAAAACCAGAAAATTAACACTAATATGGTAATAGTGTATTAACTAATACTAAGTCCTTTTTCAAATTTCATTGATTGTCCTACTAATATTCTTTTTCTGATCCAAGATCACATGTTGCATTTAGTAGTCTCTTCCAATCTGGACTAGTTCTTCAGTCTTTAGTCAGTGTCAGGGTAATGAAAAACAATCTTATTATCTCTCAAATCTGTTTCTGCTGGTTCTTCCTGATTAAATTCAGATTACGTATTTTTGGCAAGAATACTATAGAAATGATGTTTTTCCCTTGTTAGTGCATCATACCGGGAGGTACATGGTATCCATATGTCTCATTAGTGATGGTGTTAACTCAGCTAAGTCAGCAGCAGTTTTACCCATTACTGCTTTTGTACCAGCAATGTGGTGCCAGTGTGAAAAAGGCAACTAATATCTTATATATTATTGTGAAAATACTCTTCACCTCATGAAGCCCCTCAAAGGGTCTTGAAGATTTCCCTAAAGGTTGAAGAACAACATTTTGAGCCGGGTGCAGTGGCTCACGCCTGTAATCCCAGCATTTTGGGAGGCCGAGGTGGGTGGATCACGAGGTCAAGGGATCGAGACCATCCTGGCCAACGGGGTTTCACCAAACGCCATCTCTACTAAAAAAAAACAAAAAAACAAAAAAACAAAAAAACAAAAATTAGCTGGGCATGGTGGCTCATGCCTGTAGTCCCAGCTACTTAGGAGGCTGAGGCAGGAGAATCTCTTGAACCCAGGAGATGGAGTTTACAGTGAGCAGAGATCATGCCACTGCACTCCAGCGTGGTGACAGAGCGAGACTGTCTAAAAAAAAAAGAACAACACTTTGAAAGTCACTGCCCTAGAGAGAATCTCTATTTGAGCCCACAGAGGCTTGTATAGGAATGTTCACAGCAGTTACAATGGTTTTGAGAGAAATAAAATTTAAAAGAGAATGTTCACAGCAGTGTTGCATGTGAAAGCAGAAAATTGGAAAAAACTTAAATGTACATTAACAGGAGAATGGATAACTTGTATGAATTTGTATAGTGTACTACTGTGTAGAAGAGAAAGTTAATGTTAAGCAAATAAAGTAAGTTGCAAAAGAAAAGCTTGCAACTCACTTTATATGGTATGTTAAAGTGCGGAACCAAACTATTTTAGGATAGGGTTTTCAGTCTTGGCACTATTGACATTTTGAACTGGATAGGACAATTTTTTGTTATAGGAATGTCCTGTGCATTGTAGGCAGGCATCCCTGGCCTCTACCCATTAGATGCAGTAGTACCCCACCCCCTTGTGACAACCCACAATATCTCCAGACATTGCCAGGTGTCCCCTTGTGGGGGGCGTAATTGCTCCCAATTGAGACTCATTGGTTTAGGGATATGTACATGTGTGGTAAAAGTACCCTACAAAAATGTAATGATAAACACTAAATTTGAGGGAGTAGACATCCTTATGGTGAAGGGAAGGGAGTGGAGAGCACAATTGGCGGGAGTACATCAGGGGCATTTAAGTATTTTGGTAATGTTCTATGTATTAAACCTACCCTATGGTGAGTGCATAGGTGTTACACACACACACACACACACGCACACACTTTTTTTT
>NW_016107327.1:10103744-10105698 GCF_001604975.1 Cebus imitator | reverse complement strand
TTTTGGAGACAGAATCTCACTCTGTGGCCCAGGCAGGAGTACAGTGGTGTGATCTCAGCTCACTGCAACCTCCGTCTCCTGGGTTCAAGCGATTCTCCTGCCTCATCCTCCTGATAAACTGGAATTATAGGCATGTGCCACCACACCTGGCTAACTTTTGTATTTTTAGTAGAGACGGGGTTTTACCATGTTGGCCAGGCTGGTCTCACACACCTGACCTCAAGTGATCCATAGCTTCAGCCTTCCAAAGTACTGGGATTACAGGTGTGAGCCACTGCACCCAGCCTGTTCTGTATTTTTGTGTCTGACATATTTTTGTACTTAAAAAAAAAGTTTTAAATTTATCAGAGGGATAAGTGAGGTTGCCTTTGATTATTCATCCTTTGTTTCCTAGTTCCACCTGCATTACATGAATAGAAAATTTATTTTCGTATGATTGGGAATTAAGAAAAGGGTAATCTTCAACATAGGATTCTTTGCAACTTTTCTGGGAGTTAAGGATTCTGGAGTGGTTGCATCATTGTAAATCTTTCTGATAAGATTTTTCTCACTACATGTTGAACACTTTGTCTGGGAGTTGTATGTGGGTCTGTAATATTTTGGCATATCAGCTTAATTTTTTCTTTCAGGAGGCACATGATATGTTTGAATTTATGGTCTAGGATAGTTAAACTTTGCAGAGAGGAGCATTTAGTGTCTATTTGAGTGATATAACTTCTATCTTGTTTCCAGATTCATTTGGCTCATTTGTAGTGAACAAGAAGATTTTGGGACTATATGGGATATTATTTAATTAGTTTGAATTTAATTTTGTAAAGTCTGTAATCAAGTAGGTGTAGTTGATTTCTTATCATCTAGGCACTGATTTTATAGGAGTTGGGGAGAAGTATGTTTTTATTTACACTTGCTTTGTGGTCATTTGACTACAGTGTTGTATTGTTACCGGAGATAATGGAGAAAATGAAAGTAGATTTCTTGCTAGATAATACCAACTTAGAGGTATAGAAAATCAGCTTTATTCAAAACTAGTTTCTGGTCATAGTTCGTTCACACTGTTTTTGGGGTAGTTCTTTGTCCTTTTTCTTTGACCGCTAAAAAAAAATGCCTCTCGGGTCATATGTGGAAAAACTTCTCAGATGTTTTGTATTCAACAGAAGGTTTAAAAGGGCTGACTCTGGATTTAAAAAATGAAATGAATTAATAATCCTCAGCTTTTCCTTTTCTGAGTCCCCTATTCTGATCTGTTTCTAGAACTACAGTAGAAAAGGGTATTGTCAGGGCACAGAGCTGTAGGAAAAAACAGGACTTGAGGGAACAATATTTGGGGAGCAGGATGCCACACCTGGAAACGATGAAATATCATAAGATGTTTTTTTTTACTAATGACATCTGCAAGGAAAACCTTATATCCTCATAGATCCTACCTATTTTAAAAACTTCTGTAAAATGTCTTTCTTATTTTATTTCCATCCATTAAAACAATGTTTGAAATTATGAAAGTCTGTCTAGTTCTTAATAGTCCCTGTAGATTGCAGCTTGGTTTAGCTGAGGACTTCAAGAAATCAACCAGTAGACCCCTGTGTCAGTACTTCTCAAACGTAAACACACAGATCACCTGGGGACCTTTTAAAATGTAAATTCTGATTCAGTAAGCCTGGGATTCTGCGAGGGTATTTCTAATAAGCTCATAGGTGATGCAGATACTGCTGCCTCATGGACACTTTGAACAGCAGAGTACTAAGTAACTGTTTGTCTACTTGAGATGCCCAGAGTTTCTGTTTTCTCTTTTTCCCTTTAACAGATTCCAAGCCTTGATTATTTGTTGGTAATACATGTCTTTAAAACTAGATTGTTAGCTGGGCATGGTGGCGCGTGCCTGTAATCCCAGCTACTCAGGAGGCTGAGGCAGGAGAATTGCCTGAACCCAGGAGGCGGAGGTTGCGGTGAGCCGAGA
>NW_016107327.1:10090052-10103589 GCF_001604975.1 Cebus imitator | reverse complement strand
TGTAATCCAAGCACTTTGGGAGGCTGAGACGGGTGGAATACTTGAGATCAGGAGTTCGAGACCAGCCTGACCAACATGGAGAAACCCCATCTCTACTAAAAATACAAAATTAGCTGGGTGTGATGGTGCATGCCTGTAATCCCACCTACTCGGGAGGCTGAGGCAGGAGAATCGCTTGAACCCAGGAGGTGGAGGTTGTGGTGAGCCAAGATCACGCTATTGTACTCCAGCCTGGGCAAGAAGAGCAAACCTCATCTCAAAAAACAAACGAAACGAAACAAACAAAAAACTAGGTTGACAATTGGCATTATTAGTCAGGGAGAAGAGAAATGTGTACAACTAAAATAAAGGAGCATGTAACACCTTTCTGATATATGGCATTTTTTGTAAGTGTAATGCTGTCTTAATGTATATTTCTGATCCTATACTTTTCAGTCTGTCCCTCTGATTAGATTAGATCTTTCTTTTTGAATGTGTTCCCGGATAACCACCCACCAGGGTCTCTCCTCCACCCTCTTTAATTGCTAGCTAGTGTGATCTCACCACACTTGGGCTTTCATCTGTTACAGCAGGGTATGCTGTGTTGTAATTGCCTTTTGCAAAGGTGTATATTATTCTTGTATCTCCATTTTCTAGCAGAGCCATGTCTCTGGATGAGTATTTTCTGTATGAAACACACTTTCAAAGAGCTTTTGACTCATTGGATCCAAGATTAGACAGATATTATCCTGAAACAAGATAAAAGGAAACTGAGGTTCAGAGAAATTAAGAAATTTGTTCAGTCACAAAGCTCGTGAGTGGCAGATAGGGATAAATGCCAGTTCATTGCTTTTCCTCTGTATCATTCTCTTTTTCTTTTATAGTATAGTAGTTCAGAAACATGACCATCTGTAATATTTTGCTTGTGGGAAAATTGATAATGAAATGTAAATAACCAATTTAAAAATGAAATTTTGTGATAAATACTGTTGTAAATTGTTCAGTGCTCTTTTCAGAACCATTTTTTTTTCAGTTTTCTTTTCTTACCCTCTCTCTTTCCCTTCTTTTCCCCTCTCCCTCCTCCCTTTCTTTCTCCTTTCTTTTCTTTCTTTCCAGAGCTTTGCTCTTGACCCCCAGGCTGGAGTGCAGTGGCGCAATCTCGGCTTACTGCAACCTACACCTCCTGGGCTCAAGCCATCTTCCCACCTCAGCCTCCCTGGTAGCTGGGACTACAGGTGTGCACCACCATGCACAGCTAATTTGGGTATTTTTTATAGAGACAGGTAGAGACAGGGTCCTCCGTGTTGCCCAGGTTGGTCTTGAACTTGTGAGCTCAAGTGATCTGCCTGCCTCAGCCTCCCAAAGTGCTGGGATTACAGTTGTGTGCTACAGGGCCCAGACTTTTTTTTTTTTTTTTTTTTTTTCCTTTTTAGAGAGAGTTTCACTCTGTTGCCCAGAGTGCTCGAATTCCTGGGCTCAGGTGATCCTCCCACCTCCGCCTCTAGAGTAGCTAGGACTATAGATGCACACCACCAAGCCTGGCTAATTTTTTATTTTTTTATTTTTCTTAGAGTTGGGGTCTTGCTGTTTCACCCAGGCTGATTTCAAACTCCTGGCCTCAAGTGATCCTTCAACTTCAGCATCCCAGATTGCTTGGATTATAGGCATGAGCCACTGAGCTCTGCTTGTTTCTTTCTAGTGTGTTCTTTTTGCACAGCTAACGTTTTACTATATACATGGTTTTGTTTCATTCTTTTTTTCTACTTGACATATATATTTTCTGTTTTCCTTATACATAATCTGATAGTCCTATATAGTAAAATACGGTGACAGTTATTTTTATGTCTTAAATTTACCTACTTATAAAGAAATAATATATATATTCCCATATAGGTATGCCATATGTACTATTCGTCAGTTTTCTTTTAAAATGTATACTGTCATGGACATCTTGCAGCGTTAGCACATAAGAATCTGTCTTACTTTTTTTAGTAGGTACATGGTATTTAATAGTTAAAAATATTTTACTTAACTATTCTACTTTTGATAGACATTTATATTGTTTCCTTTTTTGTCATTTCAAACAACACTGCAAGAAATATCTTTCTGTATACATATCTTTGTGTACTAATTTTTAGCTTTTAAGTTAATTTGTTATAAGAATGTCCCTTATAAATGACATGGCTAAATATTGTCTTCACTGACTTTGAGAACCTTTGTCTTTTTTTTTGTGGAAGGGAGGGGAGGGGACCTTTGTCTTATAATAGAGGAATTTAACTAGTTCATATGTATTATGGCAACTGATACATTTTTTTGTGATTATGGGTACCATTTTAACTTTCCAGTTTTCTTGTGTGTTTTTTTTTTCTAATCAGTTCAATTTTACCACCTTTTTTCTGTTCTGCTAATTACTACTTTTTACTATTTAACAAACAGATTAAAAATCAGTTTTTTTTTGCATGTAGAAAACTAAACGGTCTCCTTAATTACTTCTGTCCATACTTTTTTTTGAGATGGAGTCTCATTCCCAAGCTGGAGTGCAGTGGCATGATCTCGTCTCACTGCAACTTCCGCCTCCTAAGTGCAAGCAATTCTCCCACCTTGGCCTCCAGAGTAGCTGGGATCACAGGCAGGTGCCACCATGCCTGGCTAATTTTTGTGTTTTTCATGGAGATGGGATTTCACCACGTTGGCCAGGCTGGTCTTGGACTCCTGACCTCAGGTGATCCACCCGCCTCAGCCTCCCAGAGTGCTGGGATTACAGGCATGAGCCACTGGGCCCGGCCATCTCCTGCCCATACTTCTTACCTTTTTCATTGTTTTATGTAAATTTTCAGGAAAATTAGTCCCAAATTTTTGTTTGCATTGCCGTCTCTCCCCCACCATACTCCTGTAAATACGTGCTCCTTTTTATGTTGTAAGATTTGCTTAGCTGGGCATAGTGGCTCACGCCTGTAATCCTAGCACTTTGGGAGGCCGAGGCGGGCGGATTGCTTAAGCCCAGGAGTTTCAGACCAGCCTGGGCAACATGGCAAAACCCTGTCTCTACAAAAAAATATAAAATTAGCCTGGCATGGTGGTGCATGCCTGTAGTCCCAGCTATTTGGCGGTGAGGCTCAGGCAGGAGGATCAGTTGAGCCTGGGAGGCAGAAGTTGCAGTGAGCTGAGGTTGTGCCATTGCATTCCAGCCTGGGCGACAGAGTGAGACCCTGTCTCAAACAGGAAACAAAAAAAGAAAAAGACTTGCTCTTAAAATTGCATCAAACATCACAGTTATATTATTATTATTATTTATTTATTTTTTTGAGACAGTGTTTTGCTCTTGTTGCCCAGGCTGGAATGCAATGGAGCAATCTTGGCTCACTGCAGCCTCGTCTCCTGGGTTCAAGCAATTCTGCTGCCTCAGCCCCCAAGTAGCTGGGACTACAGGCATGCACTACCATGCTTGGCAAATTTTTGTATTTTTAGTAGAGACTGGGTTTCACCATGTTGGCCAGGCTGGTCTCTCCAACTCCTGACCTCAAGTGATCTGCCCACCTCTGCCTCCCAAAGTGCTGGGATTATAGGCATGAGCTACCCGCACCCAGCTCACATTTATATTATTAATAATTAATTGGATTTAAATTGTAGTTCTTTCTTATTACTGTTTCTTCACTATATCTCATGTCATTCCCTTCTCATTTTTTTGGGGAAAAAATCCTTTCCCCTTCCTTTCTCTCTTTTCTTTCTTTCTCGTAGTTTGAGTCCTTGCAGCTCTGAAAATTGCTTTATTTTGCCACACTGTCTCTCCTACCCCCAAACCTGACTGATAATTTGGTTGTATGTACAATATTAGATTCAAAATCTTCTACTGTTAGAACTGCCTCCCTGTTCTAGCATTTAATATTGGATAGGAAAAGTCCTATGCTAGTTCATGCTATGGTTATTTGATTAACTTAATGTAATATGATTGTTGAACATTAATAGGTTTTTGGGAGTGTGTGTGTGTACACAATATGTCACACGTAGGTTATTATATATATTTAGCTTCTTGTAAGAAAACCTATTAGTCCCATGAAAGAGTTTTTGTTGTTAAAGTAAGTAATTGAGCTTCATATAAGGCTGTCAGATCCTCCAGCTTGAGCCGGTCAACCTTTACTATTGTGGTAGTTCTTGGGTTCTTTATCTTTTATTCTTTTTTTTTTTTTTTTGAGATGGAGTTCTGCTCTCGTTGCCCAGGCTGGAGTACAATGATGCGATCTTGGCTCCCCGCAACCTCTGCCTCCCGGGTTCAAGCAGTCCTCCTGCCTCAGCCTCCCGAGTAGCTGGGACTACAGGCACGTGCCACCATGCCTGGCCAATTTTGTATTTGTAGTAGAGATGGGATTTCTCTATGTTGGACAGGCTGATCTCGAACTCTTGACTTCAGTTGATCCTCCCGCCTTGGCCTCCCAAAGTGCTGGGATTACAGGCCTGAGCTACCGTGGCCAGCCTATCTTTTATTTTTTATTCCAAATACATTGGCTCAAAGTCCCAGCTATGCTCTTGAGGCTAATCTCTGCCCTTGGCAGAAGATGTGACAACTGTCATATCATACTTGGTGTTCAAATTACTGAAATGGTACGTCTTATATAACTTTTTTTTTAATGAAGAAAATTGACCAATTAATATTTATGTTTGTATGTGTTTGTGGATAATTACATTACCTGGTAAGGGAGAAAATTTTCGGTTAGCAGTTAGAATTGGGCCAGCCAGCTGTCTTTTTCCTTTATCTAGGAAATATATGGATTAGATAAATTTAAGAATAAATATTCCTCTGTCTTTGAAAAAGTCTCAAATGTTAAATAGCTAATAACTATTCATACAGCTAACTCATAGGTAACCTGGGAAATACAAATTAAACAAAGATATCTTTTTACTTCAATTCAATTAACAAAAATTAAAAATCTAATAATAGTGTATATTAATGAAGAATATAGGGAAACAACTCTCTAAGACTTGTGGTAGAGTAAATCTATATAACCACTTTGAGGAGCAATTTGGCAACATCTTGTAAATTAAAAAAACGAAAAAGCAACAACACAAAACACATGTTCTGCAGCTGAAAACATCTTCCAGGTGTATGTTCATGAGATTCTCAGGCACATATTTATAAAGATATGTATGAAGGAATTCATTGCAATGTTGTTTGTTAAAAACAAAATTGGGGAACTATTAAAAGTTCATACATAGACTAACGAAAACATAAATAAGGAAAATATTAGCAGTTAAAATGGAAGAATTAGATGTATGTTTACTATATGTTGAGTGAAAAAGCAACAAAGGTATAACATAGATACTGTGCTTTTTCTTTCTTTTCCCTGCCTCCTCCCTGCCTCTATACTGTGCTTTTAATGTAAATTTTTGAAAGACTAAAAAATTACTTATGGAAAACTATGTAGAAAAAGGATGGATGGACTGAAAGGATTAAACCTTCAGAATGATACTTCAGTATTTTGTTTCTGAAAATATTCTTTATTTTTATTTATGTTTTTTTGAGATGGAGTTTTGCCCATTGCCCAGTCTGTAGTGCAGTGGCATGAACTTGGCTCATTGCAACCTTTGCTTCCCAGGTTCAAGCAATTATCCTGCCTCAGCCTTCCATGTAGCTGGGATTACAGGTGCCTGCCACCACGCCTGGCTAATTCTGTATTTTTAGTAGAGACATTGTTCCACCATGTTGGTCTTGAACTCCTTACCTCAAGTGATCCACCCTCCTCAGCCTCCCAAAGTGATAGGAATACAGGCGTGAACCATCACGCCCGGCCTGCCTCCCTCCCTCTCTCTCTCTCTCTCTCTCTCTATCTCTATCTCTATCTCTATCTCTATCTCTATCTCTATCTATCTATATCTATATATATATGTGTGTGTGTATATATGTATATATGTATATTTTAAAATGAGATGAGACCAATTTGGTTTTATTTTTGAAAATTTTAGTTTAATAGTAAGTCAAGTCTAAGTTTCGTTTGTTTCAGTTCTTAATTTTACTGGATGCTGTAGCTAAAAAGAAAACCTCACAATGAGAGATCATAGAGTCTAATAAAAGAAGTATGTTTCTTTTTCTTTTTATTGAGATAGAGTTTCACTCTTGTTGCCCAGGCTGGCGTGCAGAGACGCGATCTCGGCTCACTGCGACCTCCGCTTCCTGGGTTCAGGCGATTCTCCTGCCTCAGTCTCCCAAGTAGCTGAGATTACAGGTGCTCACCACCAAGCCTGGCTAATTTCTTGTATTTTTAGTAGAGACAAGGTTTCACCGTGTTGACCAGGCTGGTCTCCAATTCCTGACCTCAGGTGATCCACGCACCTCAGCCTCCCAAAGTGCTGGGATTACAGGTGTGAGCCATGGCGCCTGGCCAAGAAGTGCATTTCTGATGGATGTATGCTGGTTATTAACCTCACCTCTTAACCCTCATCTTTGCCCTGTGAGGCTGGATTGGTTCTGCACACTGTATTTCTCCTTTGCCAGTTGGATCCCTGTTGGCTTTGCCAGTAGGAGGCACTAGAGGGAGACTGGACGGCTGGATTGGGGATCTGACTTGCTCTTCCTGTTTGATATTGTTCTACCCAGCAGGCTGGAATGGGATGTCGATTTCCGTATCAGTATTTGATTCTAGTCTGCATTCAGTAGTCCCCCTTTATCCATGGTCTTGCTTTCCACATTTTCAGTTACCTGAGGTCAACCATGGTCTGAAAATATAAAATCAGAAATTCCAGAAATAAACAATTCATAAGTTTTAAATTGCACAGTATTCTGAATAGTGTGATGAACTCTCCTGCCTGGGACTGAATCATTACTGTGTCCAGCATCCCCGCACTGCCTATTCTTCCCACCCATTTAGTCACTTAGTAGCTGCCTGTTATCAGATCAACTGTCATGGTATTGTGGGGCTCGTGTTCCTGTAACCCTTGTTTGATTTCATAATGGCCCCAAAGCTGAAGAGTAGTGATGTTGGCAATTCAGATAGGTCAAAGAGAAGTCATCAAGTGCATCCTTTAAGTAAATAGGTGAAAGTTCTCAAGGAAAGAGATGAAAGCCCTATGCTGAGGATTCTGGGATCTACAGTGATGAACCATCTATCCATGAAACTGTGAAGAAAGAAAAAGAATTCATATTAGTTTTGCTGTCACACCTTAAACTACAAAAGTTAGGGCCACAGTGCATGGTAAGTGCTTAGTTAAGATGGAAAAGGCATTAAATTTGTGGGTGGAACGTGTAAGCAGAAATGTATTCCAATTGGCAGCAGTTGGGTTTAGTGCTATCTGCAGTTGAAGGCATCCATTGGGGAGTCTTGGAAAGTATTCCTTTGGATAAGGAGACTCTGCTGTATTTCCAACAACAGCAAAACGACTCTGTACCTTCCTCAGGGACACCTGTACCAACTGGTCACAGCACCTCTTTAAAGGTCTGGATCCTAGTTCCTCGGGGCGCCATCTTTAAGTCATTTTTTTTCATTGTTTCCCCACTTCTAGGGGTGGTGTATTATGTGGTTTCTGTTTTCTGATTGGATTCTAATACAATGTGTTTACTAAATCTTGATACTTATTTTTCTATCTTGTTTACCAATTAAGTAAAAATTTCTATTGAAATTTAGCTGGTTGTTTCCCATCTTTTCTGATTTGGATCATTTCTTATAGACTAAATTGGAAGGCATTCATTTTTGTATATTGAACAAATGAATTAAAAATCTGTTGAATTTAAATTAAAGTAAAACATTATCATCTTTTAAGGATGCAGATGAGTTTGTTGGTACCACACATCATTTCAGCATTAAGAACAATGTAATGATGGAAACAGCTCCAACATCCAAAATCAGTTTTCACATTGTTCCCTCTAGTTTCTTTGGGAAAGCATTTCACATTTGTCAGATGTCACCTTTCCTTGGAAGGGACAGATTCAATAGGTGTTATTAGAAAAAAATAATTTCTAAGTGGTGTATCAGCAACAATTATTTTTTTTATCAGAAGAAGTGTACAATTTTAAAACAACACTATTATTATTTTGTAAAAGAAAAAATGAAACTCATTCTTAATTTTGACTCTTTTAAGCACTCTGTTTCAAGGTAATCAGTGACATTTTGTTGTGTATCATGAGGATATACTCCACAAATATGCCTAAGTAGGTACACAAAAGCTGCAGCATGTGCTAATATGCCAGAGGTGTATAATGCGGAGGACCTTTGTTAACTTCCTCATGTTCTCAGACTCCCACTCACCCTCAGAATACCTTGTGTTCCAGGTGTGATGTGTGATGTGTGGATTTTTTTCCAGGGACCCACTAGGATGTTATTGTCAATAGACTAATTTACAATGTGTGAAACTTAATTTCTTTCTTCTATTTTTAGGAAAAAATAAATATAAAAGTAGAAGTTTTTTTTTTTTTTTTTTTTTGAGACAGAGTCTTGCTCTGTTGCCAGGTGCCAGGCTGGAGTGCAGTGGCATGATCTTGGCTCACTGTAACCCTCACCTCCCGGGCTCAAGCAATTCTCCTGCCTCAGCCTCCCAAGCAGCTGGGACCACAGGCATGCGCCACCACGCCCAGCTAACTTTTGTATTTTTTAGTAGAGATGGGGTTTCACCATGGTCTTGATCTTTTGAGCACGTGATCTGCCTGCCTTGGCCTCCCAGAGTGCTGGGATTACAGGCGTGAGCCACCATGCCTGGCCAAAAGTAGAAGTTTTAAGGGAAGTCTACAATACCTTTTTCAGAATGCTTGGGACTTAGTTTATAAACTTTTGGATTTTAGCATTATATGGTATGTTTGCTGTGTAACACGTAACATGTACTTTGAGATCTGCAGCTACACCCTATAGATAAATACATTAATACTTCTGCAGCACAGGAATACTTCTAAGGGGTTAAAGACTATGTTCTTTATGTAGCTTTTGGTTTGTTCAGATGAGCATTTATCACTAAATGAGTTTGCTGCTAACATTAAAAAAAACTGTTTTGGAGTTGGGAGTTTTTTGGATTTTGGAATTACAAATAAGGGATTGTGGATAGATAAGTGATTTTCTCTTGCGTGTCAAAGGGTCATCTTTTGTATCTCCTGAGTCATTTACCTCACTTTTGGAAACCATTGCTTTAAGTCATCAAACAGGAGCTTGTGCATTTCAAGTACCTGAAGGAAAACAGCTTTTTTAGAACATTCCTCCTCATCTTTCTAAACCCATTTCCTTACTCACATACTTTCATACGGCTGCACACCATTTAGCTTGTCTTTCTTATCATGTCTGGAAATATAGTTATGGCAATTTAACCATTTCCTCAGATGGAGTTAGGAACACAACATTTTTTTTTTAATCTTTGTACGCCTGTAGATTAGCTCTATGTAGTGTAAACAGGTTCTTGGGAACTAGTCTGGTACCTAAGCTATCTTTAAACGTTTGTTTCTGAAGGAAAATGGGTTCTGAATTCTAAACAATTGACTCTTATAAAATGAACTTGTGGAACATGACCAAGATAAGGTAGTATTTAAATTAGTGGAGGAGATAAGAAATGGAAAACAGCAGATAGTCTAGAATGTCATAAGAAATGGAAAACAGCAGATAGTCCAGACATTCATTTTTGGCTTTGGAATACTTATTTATTTATATGTTTATTACTTTTTTAAAAGCAGATTTGCTTTTGTGGATATTTGCTTGGGTTAGAATTCATTTATATTCTCAGAGCACATTTAGGATAAGAGTATTTGGTTTCCTTCAGGGATGGATTTATCATCTTGATGATAATTTTGTTCCTAAACCAACAAGAAATGGAGCAGGGACTTTTTAATATTAAAATAAATTATTGTTTGATTTGTGGCAGTTTTGCAGGGCTAGTGTTAGTGAATCCGGAGAGCTTTGAATTGTAATATTTTACATGATGGTGCCTTACTCATCCCTCACCCTCCAGTTTCTTTGCAGGGGATAGTAGAAAAGGCAGTAGCTTAGGAGTCGGGAAATCAAGGATTTTATCAAGTGAGCCTATTAACTAGGGGAATGGATTAACATTTACTGAGCTTCAGTCATGTGTCAGGCATTGAATGCTTTATTGCATTGTTGTTTGTTAGGCTTCATTTTATTGATGAGAAAATAGGCCATGAGAAATTAACTTGCCCAAGACTTCACAAGTAAGTAAGTTGATGGTGGAGATTCAAATCCTGGTCTGTCAGTCATTTTTTCCCCCCAGTTTTGAGCCTTCATTTGTCACCTGTAAAATGAAATCAAAGTAGTTCAAGACATACAGGTGTTCTGCTTCTCAAGTCAAATAATGAGTTTTTACCAGTAGTGCAGTTATTTCAAAATGTATGACGTTCTTTTTTTTTTTTTTTTTTTTTTTTGAGATGAAGCCTTGCTTTATCGCCCAGGCTGGAGTGTAGAGGCGCGATCTTGGCTCATTGCAACCTTCCCCTCTTGGGTTCAAGTGGTGCACCTGTCTCAACCTCCTGAGCAGCTGGGATCACAGGCACACGCCACTGTGGCCAGCAAATTAGGTATTTTTAGCAAAGGTAGGGTGTTGCCATGCTGGGTAGGCTGGTCTCGAACTCCTGACCTTAGATGATCTGCCCTCCCTGGCCTCCCAAAGGGATGGAATTATAGGTGTGAGCCACTGTGCCTGGTTTCACAATGTATTTTCTTAATTTTATGTTTCACGTCATTAATTTTCTACTTCTGTATAAAAGAATGCCAAAAATATAAACAAATTCATTATTAAAATTGCCAGTTTTATGTCTAGTTTTGAGAACTTATTTCTTTTGGACTGTGTGTGGTGTTATGCATACTTGTAATGGATTGGTGGAGGTTTCCAAAAGAATAATTTGTCTAACAGAAAAAACATGAAGGAGTTGTAAACTTTGGGTAACACCTTCAAAGACATTTTCTTTTTTTCCTATGTAATCCTTTAGCAGCTCAAGACATTTTCTTTCTTTTTTTTTTTTTTTTTTTGAGACAGTCTCACTCTGTCATCTAGGCTAGAGTGCAATGGCGCGATCTCAGCTCACTGCAACCTCCATCTCCCAAGGTTCAAGCAATTCTCCTGCCTCTCCCGAGTAGCTGAGATTACAGGTGCCTGCCACTATGCCCAGCTCATTTTTGTCTTTTTAGTGGAGACTGGGTTTTATCACGCTAGTCAGGCTGGTCTCAAACTCCTGACCTCAGATATTTGCCTACCTCAGCGTCCCAAAGTGCTGGTATTACAGGCGTGAGCCACTGCAGCCAGCCAAGACGTTTTCTTAATGCATAATAAGAGTTGGTTGGAAATAGATGGTGTAGAGTTCAACTACGCTATTGAAATTAACTTAAAAAAAGACAGTCTTTTGGGCTGTACAGTGGCTCACGCCTGTAATCCCAGTGCCTTGGGAGGCTAAGGCAGGTGGATTGCTTGAGGTCAGGAGTTGAAGACCAGCCTGGTCAACATAGTGAAACCCTGTCTCTACTAAAAATAGAAAAATTAACCAGTCATGGTGGCACACACCTGTAATCCCAGCTACTTTGGAGACTGTGGCAGGAGAATCTCTTGAACCTGGGAGGCAGAGGTTGAAGTGAGCTGATATCGTGCCACTGCTCTCCAGCCTGGGCCACAGAGCGAGCAGTGTCTCATTCTGTCTCTCAGGGTGGAGTGCGTTTTTAAAAATTTTTAGTGGAGATAGAGTTTCACCGTATTGTCCAGACTGGTCTGGAACTCCTGACCTCAAGCGATCAACCTGCCTTGGCCTCCCAAAGTGCTGGGATTATAGGGGTGAGCCACCTTGGCTGGCCAGTCTTTTAACATTTTAAAATGTATCTGAGAAATATTTGAATAGTGAAATAGGATTTAATAACTTATATTTTAAATCCAGTAGAGTGAATGGGGGAACATGATGCCCTAGATATGTAATTATTCTTTAAATAAGATCCACGCTAGGTGGGGAGGAAAACCACAAAAAGCCCTGCTAGAGCGAAGTGCCTAAAGAGGCCGTGCTTTGTGATCATACCCAGTTGGGTTTGAATTTGAGCCTGCTGCTTACTAATGCTGTGTGACTTCAGGCAGGTCTCCTCTCTGAGACTCAGTTTCTTCTTCTATAAAATGGAGATAACAATTGCTTACTTTTTAGAATTGTCGGGAGGGCTAAATAAAATGTGTGTAGCCTGTGTCTTCTGCTACTATATGCCCAGCCTCTGTAGCCTTGTGACCTGCTGGTACTGGAGATCCACAGCTAAGATGCCAGGATACTCTGGAAGCCTAGAAATGGGAGTCTTGACATTTAGTGATGTGACCATAGGATTCTGTCTGCAGGAGTGGCAATGCCTGGATACTGCACAGCAGAATTTATGTAGAAATGTGATGTTAGAGAACTACAGAAACCTGGTCTTCCTGGGTATTGCTGCCTTTAAGCCATACCTGATCACCTATCTGGAGCAAGGAAAAGAACCTTGGAGTGTGAAGAGACATGAGATGGTAGCTGAACCCCCAGATTTTGGGATGCCATGGCAGGAAGACTGCATGAGTCCAAAAGATTGAGAACAGCCTGAGAGACATATGGAGACCTTATCTCTATAAAACATTTTAAAAGTTAGCCAGACATAGTAGTGTGGCCCTATCTACTTGAGAGATCAGGACTATTTGAACCTGGAACTTTGAGGCTGCAGTGAGCCCCTAATTGTGGCATGCACTCCAGCTTGGGTGATAGAGTAAGATGCTTACTCAAAAACAGTATAAATTTCAGGCATGTTAAGTATGTTTACATTGTTTTATAAAAGATTTCTGGAAAATTTGCCATACATATTAAACAACTACCAATTTTTCCCATTTCTTGGAACTTTTCAAACACCATTCTGTTTTCTGTTTCTAAGAGTAATTGCTTGATATATCTCATAACATCTCTGTTTGTGGCTGGCTGATTTTATTTTGCATAATGGTATCAAGATTTACCTTTATCGTTGAATATTTTCTGCTTTTTTGCAAACTGAGTAAATATTTTGGTATTTTTATATTTCAAATTATATCTACTGAACTCTTTGGTCACAGAAATTTGCATTGCTTTTACCTATTGGCTTTCAGTAACAATGGTAAAATAATTACTGGTATGCAAATAATGATTCTTTATATGACCATATGGGTGAGAGTTTATATATGTGCTGCATCCTATTGCATTTATTATTATTATTATTTTTGAGATGCAGTCTCACTCTGTCAGTAGGCTGAAGTGCAATTGTATAATCTTGGCTCACTGCAACCTCTGCCTCCCAAGGTTGAAGTGTTTCTCCTGCCTCAGCCTTCCTAGTAGTTGGGATTATAAGCACATTTCACCACGCCCAGCCAATTTCTGTATTTTTAGTAGGAATGGAGTTTCACTATGTTGGTCAGATTGGTCTTGAATTCCTGACCTTGTGATTCACCCTCTTTAGCCTCCCAAAGTGCTGGGATTACAGGTGTGAGCCACCGTGCCCGGCCCATTCTATTTTATTAGTCTACCTTTTCACCTTTATACTCATATCAAATTGTTTTAATTACTTTGTAGTGTGTTTTGAAATCAGGAACGAACTGTAATGCCCCCAACATTGTTTTGTTTTTTTTTTTT
>NW_016107327.1:10079600-10089407 GCF_001604975.1 Cebus imitator | reverse complement strand
AAAAAAAAAAAAAAAAAACAAAAACAAACAAAACTGTAGATTGCGCTGAGAAAGATAAACATCATTACAATATTACCTAGGATTACAATATAGCTAGTATTACAGGCACCTACCACCATGCCTGGCTAATTTTGTTTTAGTAGAGACTGGGGTTTTACCATGTTGGTGAGGTGAGTCTCGAACTCCTGACCTCGTTATTTGCCCGCCTTGGCTTCCCAGAGGGCTGGGATTACAGGCATGCGCCTCTTTGCCTGACCTAAATCTGTAAGTTTTAATGTCCTTTTTTGTCTCCTTGGAATTTTGACTTGAAGTACATTTAAGAAATGTGAGTGTTTGACTTAAGATGTATAATATTGCTTATTATTAGGTTGCATAATATTATTTTGCATAATATTTTGATTTCTTATGCTCTCGTTTCATTAATATTTGCATTAAATGTCTTCTTCCATCTAGCCCCTTTCAGTGTTTTTTTTAATCAGTAGATCTCAATTAACTTTTGTAGAAAAAAAAGGTAGATCTTGGTTTTTAAACTTTTAAAAAACTTATTTATTGAAAGTATGTCTCTTGATTTAAAAGTTAATTTTATATATGTATTTAAATAGTTTTCTGAAAGAGAAAGACAGCGTTATAGTTTTAATTATTTTATTGGATTCTTGCATCTTTGTTTCTCTTTTCCTCTCTGTCTTGTTTTGTGTCTTTAGAGTTTTGTATTGATAAGCTTTTACTTATTTCTAATTTATTTTTGTGTATCTGTACAGTTTTTTTTTTTTTTTTTTTTAGTGGTATCTTGGGGGTTACATAAAACCTGTATAAAAAACAACCAGTATATTTTTAATTTGGTTCAAAATAAACTCCAGTTGAATAAAAAAATTTTTTTCTTACATATGCCCTAACATTTATCATTGATGTTGGTAATTATATATATATATATATTTGCTCTCTTTGCAAACTTCCTCTCCATGGTAATTATATTTTTACATTGTATATTCATTAACAGATATTTCTGATTTCTGTACTTGTATTTTTCAAATACTAGAGAATAATTTAAAATGTTTTCTGCACCATTATGCAGTGCCACAAGATTCAGTTTTTTTGTATGTGCATATCTTTCCCTGAGAATAATGTATTTTTATTTGATTATGTGTTATTTTCTCGAATTCCTTTACTTTCAGTTTAAGAAACTGCTTTTAGCATCTTTTATATGTAGGAAATATGGAATATGCAGTGCCTATATACTTTTTCAGAATTCGGTTGTTTCGGAAGGTTGGGTTTTTTTTTTTTTTTTGAGACTGAGTTTTTCTCTGTTGCCAGACTGGAGTGCAGTGGTATGGTCTTAGCTTACTGCAGCTTGCACCTCCCAGCTTCAAGTGATTCTCCTGTCTCAGCCTCCCACATAGCTGAAATTACAGGCATGTATCTGCATGCTCAACTAATTTTGTATTTTTAGTAGAGACAGTGTTTTACTATGTTGCCCAGGCTGGTCTCAAACTTCAGGCCTTAGGTGATCCACCCACCTAGCTGTGAACCACCACATTCAGCTTAATTATGTTTCTTCTTAATAACCAATAATCACTTTCTATGATTGTTTTATGTCTGTGGTACAACAATCTTTCTGCTGCTACAAAACTTACCTTTTGTCTCAGCAGACTCAAATTATTTAAAAGAATACCAGTATTTCAGAACTTTATGTAATGAAAGACAGCAAGCAGTGTCTGTAAAAGACCATATCATTCAGAAATAAAGATGTATAAGGCAGTATTTTACTTGTCTTTTAACAACAACAAAAAAATGTGTGTAAAGAACCAAGCTTGGTACTAATAGATTGTAGCTGGTATTATTAATAACAACAATCCTATTTTCATTAATTTAGTATTTCTCAAGAGTAAGGAATGTGGACTTTACCAACCAGCTGGTAGGTCACAAAGGCTTTGCCCTCATTAGGAATTTTAATTAGAGTTGAGGCAGTTTCTAAAACACTTAAGTATTTTGATGTGCAGAGAGAATAAGATGGACTGTTGGTTAACCCTCCTTAGTCTCTAATACTTTTTGTTACATTCGTTTTGGGGTTAAAGTTGAATGAATCCATAAATTAGAATTTCTTGGTTTGTTGCATGACATCAACAGTTATGTCACAATAACTAATTACATTTTAATAATGGTTAATGACTTGTAATTTTTTTTTTTTTTTTTTTTTTTTGAGACAGAGTTTTACTTTGTCACCTAGGCTGGAGTGCAGTGGGGTGGTTTCGGCTCACTGCAGCTTCCACCTCCCACATTCAAGTGATTCTCCCACCTCAGCCTCCCAAGTACCTTGGACTACAGGCGCATGCCACCACACCCAACTAATTTTTATATTTTTAGTAGAAACAGGGTTTCACTGTGTTGGCCAGGCTGGTCTCCAATTCCTGACCTTGTGATCCTCCCACCTCGCCCTCCCAAAGTACTGGGATTATAGGCATGAGCCACGGTGCCTGGCCAACTTGTAAATTTTTTTTTAATGTTAGGTGAAATCTTAGAATTTGGGAAAGTTTAGGGTATAGCTAGGTACCATACTAGTCTAGTAGAAATTTTTTTTTTTTAAAGTTTTAAAATTTGTTACCTAATATTTAATATATGCAAGTGAATAAATCAGTAATATAACCAATCCCCCTAGACACAAAACATTACTAATACATTTGAAAACCCTGTGTAGTATTTCTCACTTGCATTCCCTCCCTTCCTTGCCTAAGGTAACCAACTGCCAGAAATTAGTTTTTATCATTCCCATGGGTTTCTTTATATTATACGTTTTTCTATATTTGTAAATAATATATATTTACTTTCAACACTTTGTATGTATTCTATATTTTGAAAAATTAAGCATTTCAGTGAAGGGTATGTCCATGTTGAAGTGCGTGGCTGTTGAACACTCATTTTAGATATTCCATTGTATCCCTAATATGTATATCCATTCTCTTGTTATTGAACGATTATGTTGTTGACATTTTCCATTTGCTGTTATACAAAGTGATAATTTAGAGATTTTTGTTTTGTTGTTGAAGCACTTTGTATGTATTGAACTGCTTATAGTGAAAACTCTACTTTTCTCTTTCAGCCATCATTTCTACACAGAAATTTAATATTTTACTTAAATAAATCAGTATTTTGTGAGTTTGAGCTATTTTAATTGGGTCTCTTAAGAAAGTAGTTATTAATCTTAAGCAACATGTTTTACTATTTTTATTAAATTTTCCAACAAAAAGACTTCATCTATACAGATTCTCTAAGTTATTAAATTCAGGCAAGATGCCCTTAAAACTCAGAGCAGATGGTCATTTGAGTATTAGTAGAATGAGTCAAAAGCTGTCATCAGGTGGTTCATTTAACGGTGGCAGATGTCTTCATAAAGCTTAGCAAAGGAAAAGAGCATTAACTCCCTAGGGTAATATGGTATTCTATAGAAAGGAAAAAAAAAAGAACTTGATAGATTCAGTTAGGGAATTAAATTTTATGAAATAAAAATTTTAAGGAAAAACTCTTGCCTAGGGCTAATGGTTTTAGATGAAAATGAATTGGGTGGGTGTAGTAAGAAAAACAAAAAAGCTACCATAAAGTAAGAGATTAGTAAAATGTTGGTCTTGTTTGTTTAATGCCCTTCTGTTTTATGTTTTCTTTAAGTATCAACTTTTGTTTTAAAGTCAATTAGTTGTATTCTCATTAAAAATTCTATAGTGCTCATTTTGATAGTAGAATGGGTTGCTTTGTTTACATTTTTCAATTCTTAGTGTTAGTCTGTTTCACAGCTGTTCAGTAGCTTTGTTGGCATTTGAACTGTGGGAACCAAGAAAGGATTTAGATATGCTTTTGTGTGCATTAATGGTTTTCCTGAAGTATTCTTTAAAACCATGAATTATAGATTTTTTTTTAACCAGTTGTCATTGTGTGTTTAAATGGTTCCTTTTCAAGAAAGCCTATATGTAGATTATGAGCTCATGACTGTTATCATTGTATGTTGTGGAAAATGAACTTAGAAATGAAAAATATGTAAATGAGGCAGTAGTTGCAAATTGGACTTTTTTCGTATTGTTGAGTGGGGAAGTTGGGATACATTTTCCTTATGTCTTTCATCAATCAACTCACATTTGAAGAGCTGCACAGTCAGTCACTGAATTCAGGATAAACCTCTAACTATGCAGTAAATACTGATTTGTTTAGGCATTTTACTTTTTTGTGATGATGGAACTAAATCAGACCTATTTTAGACCTTGTTCAGAAACTTAGCCATTGTGTGGACATTTACTATCATTGGTATTTGCTATTATGATATTTTTCGTTGGCCTTCCTTAAGATATATGGTTATTAGACTCTAACTTCAGGCATATGGCAATGAGGCTGTTTTAAATCCATATGTAATCAGTTCCATGTAATGTTCATTTTTGAAAAATAATTCTACAGTTATTTCTATATTATTGCTTTTAACACAAAAGTTTACAAAGTTAGGTACAAAAGTATTCTACCTCAAAGTTTATTTATTTATATTTTAAAAGGTAAATTGTGAAACTCATAAACAGAAAAAGATTTTGAAGAACTGTCATAATTGGTGCACGGCTATTAAACTGAATATTAAATTTTCATAAAACTACCATTTTTAGAGAAATGCCAACAATAACAATCCATTTAGTGAGTGTTTTAAAATTCACATTTTAATACTGAAATACAAGTATACCCCCATTTAGTATAGGCATTATACACAGTTCTATTCCTGGAAAACCAAGTGTGTATTTAAAATGGAGGAGAGGCATGCCAGATGGCATTTTTCAAAGATGGCCACACCAATCTTCATCCCATCCCACATGCTGTTCTTAGGAGACAGTGACATTCCACCTGAAGAGGCTGCTTCCCTCCCCCAATGGACCTTGGTAGACATTTGTAACTACCTCAATTAATAGATTATAGAGGAAGTGACACTGTGAATTCTGAGATTTGGTCACGAAAGACAAGGCAGATGTTGCCTGTCTGTCCATGTTTGTCTATCACTCTCTCCCCTCTCAGGATTCACACCCTGCCTGCACAGGGAGCTCTGAGCCAATGCTGAGAAAACCGTAAAAGTGCTAGTTAAGAGTTGAATAGTATATTTTACCATTTTGAGGAAGGTCTTTCTAAGCATGAAACAAATCTCAGAAGTCATACACATGCCGATGAGAGCACACATAGACAATGTGTACCCAGAAAACAATCTGAAAACCCTCACCAAACTGCTAACGATAGGTGGGAGTGCATGGTGCGGGGGTACTTTCACATTTTGTTCTTTATGCTTTTGGGTTGTTTAAAGTTTTACTATAAGTATGTTGTTAATTTTATAATTTAAAAAAGAAAATAAACAAGAAATACCAATTTATTCCTCTCAAATTGGCAGAGATTAAAAATACTGCCTCAGTGCATGCTAAAGATATGTCAAGAAAGCCAGTCAGATACTGCTGAAAGGGAAATATAAATGGACACAGTCTCTATAGAAGGCACTTATAGAGTATTTCAAATGCCTTCAAAGACTTTGACCCTACCCTCAATGTTTTAAAAAGGCACATTCAAAGAAATTTGTTTGTGGCGGATAGACAAAAAGTTGACATAACCAATGTTGAAAATATGGGACTAATGGCTGAGCACAGTGGCTCACACCTGTAATCCCAGCACTTTGGGAGGCCGAGGTGGGTGGATCACGAAGTCAGGAGTTCAAGAGCAGCCTGGCTAACATGGTGAAACCCCGTCTCTACTAAAAGTACAAGAATTAGCTGGGCGTGGTGGTGCGTGCCTGTAATCCCAGCTGCTCAGGAGGCTGAAGCAGGAGAATTGCTTGAATGGGGATGTGGGAGGCGGAGGTTGCAGTGAGCTGAGATTTCATCACTGCACCCCAGCCTAGGCTACAGAGTGAGACTCCATCTGAAAAAAAAAAAAAGAAAAAAGAAAAAAGAAAATATGGGACTATTATTTGTAAATTATGTTAATCCATAGAAGGAAATTCTATGCAGTTATTAAACCCTGTTGTAGAAGAATTATTACTGACATGATAAAATATCATTTTATAAAGTAGTTTTCAAGGGATTGCAATGAACATTTTGTATCTAAATTGCATAATACTTGTAATATATAAAAGCTAGAAAGATAATTCCCTGGATGTGCTGATGGAATTACCCTTTGTGGTTTTCCAAGTTTTTACACTGAGTGTATATTAATCTTAGGAAGCAGCTGAGTGAATAGGAGAATTTAACGTGAAGTATAAGTATCAGAGATGCCATGTATGTCACTTTAAAAACAAAAACATGAGGGAACCTAAGCAAATCTACAGAAACCAACTTTTAAATTACTTTAGTTACTTTAGTAATATGGTATAAAATTGCTATTTAGAAGTTTTTATTTCTTTTAATCTTTTAATTCATAGATGAATAATTAAATGTTCCCCATATACAGTCTCTGAAAAATTGAAAACTTTTATTAAGCTCTTTGATTTCTGTATAAGTATTGCAGAGCTGTCTGGGATAGATGATGATTTTGATTATGATATTATTTAAATAGATGACTAGTGCATTTATTTACTAAATCTATGTTAAGATGAAGTCCAGTACAGTTCTTTATATGTACATTTTGCTTTAAAGTTTTTCAAAGTGTGTTTTACCTATCACTTTCTTTCCATTTCTAGGACTTTCTAACAATTTAGCCTCACAATGTCTCTTTCCATGTGAAAGGGTTTTCTTAATTTATAGATGAGAATATTGGTCCCAGAGTATTTAAGTTGATTTTGAATATTAAGTGGATAGTAAGTTATACAAGTAAATTCTTAAATCATATATGCTTGTTTTTACCATTTGAGGTAGCAATTTAAATACTGTATTGTATACAGGTTAGGAATCGTGTCTGATCTTGTTAATTTCTAGCCTGACTATAATTTATCTCCAAGTCTCTGGCTGTATTGCATGTTCCTGCTAAGCAAAGTCATTCCTGGTTCATTGAACATATTCTGCTTTTCTGTGATTTCTTCCTTTCTTTGAAAGATCTACTCATCCATCATTTTTGTGGAACTCTTCCTGATTCTTTTCCTATTTATTTTCTCAGGCGAGTTTCTATCAGTGGAGACCTCAACTTGCATCTTTTTTATTTTTATTTTTTTTAGAGATGGGGTCTCGCTATGTTGCCCAGGCTAGAGTGCAGTGGCTATTCACAGGCGTGATCCCACTACTGATGAGCACGGGAGTTTTGACCTGGGCCAGTTCACCCCTCCTTAGGCAACCTGGTGGTCCCCCACTCCCAGGAGGTCACCATATTGATGCCGAACTTAGTGCGGACACCTGATTGGCATAGCACACTGCAGCCCAGAACTCCTGGGCTCAAGTGATCCTCCCACCTCAGCCTCCCGAGTAGCTGGGATTATAGGCACGCTCCACCGCGCCCGGATGGACTTGCATTTTTAAATTAGATGTTCTTACTTATTTTTTGTTGGTGATTCTCTTCTTGTTTTTAAGCAGAGCAGTTCTGGATTTCAGTTTATTGTTTAATTGCTAAATATCTCTGATACTTAAACTGTTTTCTCTTGAATGATCTCATTTAGACTTTCTCATTTATATCCTCTACATCTTTTGTCTTCTGACCCATGGCTACCAAGTCCTAAATATCTCGGGAGCCCGTTTCTCTCAGTTTCTACTGTTGCCATCACCTTAATTTAAGCTACCATTGTCTTACCTCGACTGCTACGGACTTCTTTTAACCTGAGTCCCTTTCTCTAGCCACTTTTAGTTTTTTCATATCTTTTTTCTTCACACTACAGTGGGAGTGATATATTTTTTTTTTGTTAGAGTTTTCTTAGTTGCTGTGGCTGGAGTGCAATGGTGTAAACATGGCTCTAACAGTGTTATTTGAAAGCAGCAGAGGGAATGCCTGCAGTAGGAATAAAGAAACAGTTCTGAATGAATCAGTAGATGCTCATGTCTGCTGTCCTCTGTCCCTACAGTCAGGCATTTATGTGGCAGGAGACTGTAGAAGGATTGCGCATAAAACATATTTGGTATTGGGCATAAAACATATTTGGCTTTTTTGTAATCCACTAGGTATCCCAGTTCTTTCAGGTGTTCTTTCTCTTCCTCCTCCTTTCCCTGCTTCCTTCCTGCCTGCCTTCCCTCACTCTTACTTCCTGATCCTTGGCCTTCCCCTCCCTTTCTTTCAAAACAGGCATATACTCAAGTTTGGCCCTTTAGAATCTGGTTAGCTGAATATAGATAATGAATAACATAGGTTTTTTTTTTTCTTCTTCTTATCAGGAAGTAGCAATAGTATAGTATTTAGTAATATGACCACTTTTGTGCTTTATTTTTACATATATAGCATGTTATTCGATTTTTAGAACACGTTGTCTCACCTTTAAAGAATATATTACATTCTCCAAAGGGGATTGAGGTTGTGAGAATGAAAGGGCTCCTTTCTTCTATTTAATTATGGAAATTTTCTAAACAGATACAAAGAGGAAGATAATGTAATGAACTCCCATGTACCCATGACCCAACTTCAGCATGGCTAATCTTGTTTTACCTAAATCCCGATTTACTTCCCCTCTATCTCCCTCCAGTTATTTTGGAAAAAAAAATTAAATACTTGTGATAAAATGACCCTTTCAAAGGCATAAAAATAGCTGCAGATGGAGTCAGAACTTGAATCCAGGAGAGTGTGTTACTTTTTTTATTTTCTTTTGAGATGGAGTCTTGCTCTGTTGCCAGGCTGGAGTGCTGTAATGAGATCTCGGCTCATTGTAGCCTCTGACTCCATGTTTCAAATGATTGTCCTGCCTAAGCCTCCCGAGTAGCTGGGATTACAGGCATGTGCCACCATGCCCAGCTAATTTTTGTGTATTTAGTAGAGATAGGGTTTCACCATGTTGGCCAAGATGGTCTCGATTTCCTGACTTTGTGATCCATCTGCCTCAGCCTCCCAAAGTACTGGGATTACAGACACTGCACCTGGCCAGAGTGTCACTTTTGCACAGATAATACAGCCTTTGTTTGTTCAGCATTGAGCATCCAGGATGTGTTTATAAAGTAGTGACACTGATGTTGACAAGCCACACATTGTTGAAAAAAAAATCCTAGTTTTAATTTATTGAATAAGTGATATTAATATAACAATAGAGTAGTAAAGGAGTGTTACCCCCAATTATTTCACCTGAAAATGAAAGTTATTTTCATTACTTATATTGTTACCTTTTATAGTTCTAATGTCTGTCTCATTAATCCATGTGATTAATTTTAGTGGAGATAATTTTACCAAATGTTTGTTTTTTTCTAAAGGTTATTATTTCTTGCTCGCTAAGGGGATAAAACTCTTGTCAATATGTAAGGGTGGTAAATGCTTAAGTTAATTGATAGTTTGTTTCCATGATATGAGGGTAAAATGGTCTTTTCTTTTGGAGTAATTGTTTACCTAGAAAATAAGTTAAAATTCTTCCAAGAATTTCTGAGGTTTTGTAGTTTGAAACATCTCCTTAGTGATAAAGGATTCTTTCTTTTTCTGCATTGAACTTAAGTTCTAGTTTGTAGATGAGAATGAGGAAAGAGTTACTGAGATGTGTTCTTTACTGATGAAAAAGGGAGCAGAGGGAAAATGTTGTAATTTGCACTGATTAAAATAGTTGAGATCCATTATCTTGAAGCTCTGTGTGTTAAATTTGAAATGTTATTTCCCAATTTATTAGACTTACTTGTAAAATGTTCTGTTCTTATTTTTTCTCACATGGAATAATATTCAAATAAAAGATGTGTGATTAATCTAAGCATGTGTCCTTTTTTTTTT
>NW_016107327.1:10025231-10079529 GCF_001604975.1 Cebus imitator | reverse complement strand
TAGGCATCAAGCATGATGGAACCATGTGTGATACCTGCCGCCAGCAACCAATCATTGGCATTCGATGGAAATGTGCGGAGTGTACAAATTATGATTTGTGCACAGTGTGTTATCATGGAGATAAACATCATTTAAGACATCGCTTTTACCGAATTACTACACCAGGAAGTGAGAGGTAGGGGAAATCCTTATTTTCTTCAGATGAGGGTTTTTGTTTGTATTCAAGTTTTATATTACTGGGCCTTAAAAACAGGATTAGCAAATAGCTTCTGACAGTTGGTTTAGTAACAGGAGGTATCAAAAAGCAGGGTAGAAGTGTACCAAACCTGCCATATTATAAGAGAAGAGCACTGTGAAGATGGTGCTGTCTGTACTTTTCCAAGGTAATCTGGACTGTTCTTTCTCTGACTTAAAGTGCTTTCTTTGGGTGCCCTTGTATTTCAAATACTACTGTACATTTGAAATACAAGGGCATCCAAAGAAAATAATTGGTCTTCTCGCTCTGCCTTCTAATTTGTTATTATTTTCTTCTGCCTTCTGGTCTGTTAATTGATACCAGATGAACGGTAGGGCCCATTGATTGAGTCATTAGGCATTTGTTAGGACTACACAGCATCTACTATGTTTATGGACATTTGAAGATGAATAACACACATAGTAGTGTTAAAGAGTTTACAAAATTAAAGGAAATAATGAATCAATGATTGTCAGTTGATGTTTTAGATTGTGTTAGAGATATGTATTAAGTGTCTTAGGAGCAATGATAGAGGAGCATTCATTGTTAATGGGTGCAGAGTTTTAGGCATGGGATCTTCTCATATAGATACAGATAATGCAAAGGAGCAAGAATCCAACCAGTCATAGGGAAGCAGCTAGGAGTAGGAGTAGATAAATAGACTTTGGAGTCAGACTGTCTTGGTATAGATCATAGTCCTGCCACTTATTAACTGAGTAATTAAAATTAAGTTAGACTGGACCCTTTAGACTGATCATGCTTTTGAGTCAACCAAAGTTCCTACCATGCCCTGTTATCTTCTGAAGTCTGAGGTCAAGTGCTAGTTATTTTTGTCTTTTGTTTGCAGTTAAAATTAAGGATTAATAAAGACATTGTAAAAATGACTAGGGCTGGGCATGGTGGCTCATGCCTTTAATTCCAGCACTTTGAGAGGCCTGAGGTGAGAGGATTACTTGAGATCAGGAGTTTAAGACCAGCCTGGACAGCATAGTAAGACCTCATCCCTATTAAAATAAATATATAAATAAATGAAAAGAATAAACCAATGAAATAAAATTAGAAAAACAAAACAAAAATACTCCAAACCTTTCTGATTATGTGACAGAGAAGGATATAGAACAGTAGTGATAGATGGCCTTGGAGAACCAAGCTAGCCCAGAGAGTTGAGTGTAGAATCTTTATCAAGGTCCATAATCTTCTGTAAGTATGTAGTACTGTGAGGACAAGTTAGTATAGGTAAAATCCAAACCACAGATATACTGATATATACATGTGTTAATCCATTTTCATACTGCTATGAAGAAATAACCGAGACTGGGTAATTTATAAAGGAAAGAGGTTTAATTGACTCACAGTTCACCATGACTGGGGAGGCCTCAGGAAACTTACAGTCATGGTGGAAGGGGAAGCAAACATGCCCGTCTTCACATGACGGCAGCAAGGAAAAGTGCTGAGCAAAAGAGGGGGAAAGCTTCTTATTAAAATAATCAGATTTTGTGAGAAGTCACTCACTATCAAGAGAACAGCATGGAGGTAAGCACCCCCATAATTAAGTTACCTTCCACTGGGTCTCTTTCATGACATGTGGGGATTATGAGAACTACAGTTCAAGAGGAGATTTGGGTGGGGACACAGCCATACCATATCAACAGTACTGTAAATTTTTGAATAGTGGCTAATTTTTAAAACCAGGTGATTTCACACAAAAATCTGTGGATGGATTCGTAGAACACCCTGCTCCCTGCCCTTCACCCCCAATACAAAAGACTATCAATTCTGGGCTTACGTTTGTTCTTGGCAACAGTTTGTTGAAGCAAAGGAGCCCATTTAGACTGGACCCGTTAGACTGATGATGCTTTTGAGTCCACCAAAGTTCCTGCCATTTCCTGTTATCTTCCTAAGTCTGAGGTCAAGTGCCATTTGCTATTGTAGTACTGTCTTTCTTAGGCTCTCATTTATATTACTTACCTGGAAGCTATAGAGATTCAAGTTTGCCACTTCAACAATAAGTGAAGAGTATAATGATACCCTGAAATACTTAGGCTAGGATCATATGTGGAGTCCATTACATTTTAACTTTTGTGGCTTTGGGCAGATTACTTCTTTGACATTCAGTTTCCTCATTTATAAAGTGGATAATATAGCCATAACTTTCTCTTAAGGAGGGTAACACACTTTACTCCTATGCAAGTGCATATTATAGCATAAAAGCTTAGTAAAAGTAAGCTGTGATTATTATTACAACTATTACTGCCATCATCGCCTGTAGAATATAAAAGGTATTCCTGTATCATGCTGTTATGTTAGTAACCAGAACAATGAAGAATCTTTTTACTTTCAAAATAACATTTTTATAATTTTGTTTTAAAAAGTATATTATTGTTACCTATTTTTATATAAACTTGAAAATTAATAATTTTATTTTTAGGGTTCTGTTAGAGTCTCGTAGGAAATCTAAGAAGATTACAGCCAGAGGAATCTTTGCAGGTGCCAGAGTGGTGCGAGGAGTGGACTGGCAGTGGGAAGATCAAGACGGGGGAAATGGACGTAGGGGAAAGGTACAGTGTTTTTCTTAATTCGTCATATATTCTAGAATATTACATGTTCAGAAGCTTTTTATTACTACTATAAGTGAATTTCTTGGCCCATTTTTTACTATGCCGTAACAGGTTTTAAAATCTTGATTTCTTTTTTTTTCTGGAAGTAAAAAGATTGTTCTTGCTTTTTATAAGCATTGATGTTTTTTAGAGGGTCATCAGGTAGGTTTTACCTTCCCACCTTCAGATTTCATATTGCTATTTTGTTACCCAGCATGCTTTTTTGAACGTGTTTGGGCCAGTCTTCCCTAAGCAGTATCTCCTGCCCTCGACTTTCCTGCTATTCAAATATCATTTGAATTGACTTGTTTTGTATTCTATTCCCTCAAAGGCCTGTTCCTGAGGGGCAGTGGGCAACTATGTTGCTATCCAGCCCACCTACTTCTGTTATCCTTTGCAGATAGTGTGGCATGTTCAGAGTTATAGGAGTGGGTTGAAGCAGAATATTCTGTGTGTGAAATGAGTAATCTTAGCTGATCTAGATAGCAGCTGAGATTGGGGTGAAGAGAGAGTGGGAATATCATAATTACATAGTACAAACAAGCCAAGTCTACTTGAGAATGTGAGTCAGGCTCACTGGGGCAGTTTGTCCACAGTTGAATAAAAATGGTACAGTGGCAATGGGGATAAGAGCCTTTAACTTATCTGGCCTTCACATACCTCATGGCTGCAATCTGGACAGGCCACTTTCCATGCTTGGTGTAGTAGTCATCCTGGAAGCTCCCTTTGAAGCCCTGTGATGAACAAAGATGACTTTGCATCTTTTCCTGGCTGGATCTCATGTTTTCTGTATCCCATTATATCATCTTTCTTAGCTTACTGTCTCTTTTGGTAGAACACACATTCTCGTAACTTCTTTTGAAAGAGCATGTGAGAAGTAAAATTTTAATACTTTCATTTTGAAAAGATTTTAGTTTTCTCCATAATTAATTGTATGGTCAGAGGGTTGGAAGTCATCTTTCTGCATTAGTTTTTGAAGGCATTTGCTGTTTGAAGCCACATAAATGGAATTTTGTAGTTTTTTTTTTGCTATATTGGCACTATTTTTGGGATAAAAGTAGGGATTCTTACAGCTTTGAGTCATTCGTATTGCATTTTTGATTTGCTTTGATTTAGCACATGTTATGTTTTAAGAATAAAATGAGGGCCAGGCATGGTGGCTCAGCCTGTAATCTCAGCACTCTGGGAGGCTGAGGTGGTTGGATCGCTTGAGGTCAGGAGTTTGAGACTAGCCTGGACAACATGGTGAAACCCTGTGTCCACTAAAAATACAAAAATTAGCCAGGTGTGGTGGCACACACCTGTAGTTCCGGCTACTAGGGAGACTGAGGCAGGAGAATTGCTTGAACCTGGGAGGCAGAGGTAGCAGTGAGCCAAGATTGTGCCACTGCACTCCAGCCTGGGTGACAGAGTGACACTCCATCTCAAAACAGACCAACAAAAATAACAAAATGAACAAAAAGAATTGAAACCATCTTGTACATGTGACTCCAAGTGAGGAAACTGGGTAAAACACGTCTTTAGAGTAACATTGTTAACCACATTAATACCAAATGTAATTTTTATTGTCTGACTTTTTTTTGCCTGTGTATGTGAATGAAGAAAGTTAACATCCTTTTTCCTCTTCACTGTTGTCTGCTTTATCCCATTCCCCTGATGTAACCCACATTAATTGTGTATAGTGTATTCTTCCTTTTTTTAAAAAAAAAATATATTAGAGATGGAGTCTTGCTATGTTGCCCAGGCTGGTCTCCAACTCCTGGGTTTAAGCAATCCTCCTCCCTCTGCCTCCCAAAGTTCTGGGATTACAGGCATGAGCCACTGTGCCTTGCCTATTCTTAAAAGGCTTCTTAAGTCCTGCTATACATATTAGTCTTTTAAAGCTGTTAGTTTTACGCATATGATTACGTACATTAGATTTTTTTTTTAAACTCTTTATTATGGAGTATTTCAAACATACACTAGAGTAGTAAATATAGTATAATAAATTTCCACACAGTCACACCCAACTTCAGCAATTATTAACTTAAAAAAAATACCATTTATTTGTTGACGAAACCAAATTCTTTCAATTTGGCCAATTGATTCTTTATAGTACTCTTTAACTTCTTTAACTTGTTCTTTTAATCTTTGTATTTGCAATAAACTAATTGTTAGATTTAGAGGCTTGATTAGATTCGGGTTCAATTTTGTTTTGGCAAACACCTCATGTGATGCTGTGTATTTTCTATTGTATCACATAAGGGGGCACATAAAGTCTGATTATCTTGCTATTAGCAATGTTAAGAAAATGTCAGATGGGTGAATAGCTCTTGCAAATTTTGTCAGATGTATCCTTTACAGAGTTTCTTGGCAGCATTATACATAATGGTTTTAGCAGCTGTTCCACGCATATGAAATTACTGTAGTTATTTTCTTGTGCCTTCCACTTTGTTTGCCCCTCAATAATAAATCAAGTCATATTAACAAATGAAGGAATTTCATTTAAGGATTTGGAGCATGACTAATGAACTTGCTTCTATTTCAAGTAATTTGAAATTTAGAGTAAATTTGATTTAAACAAATTAGTCTTTGTTGTTTAGCTAGTCAAATGCTTTTTTGTTATTCCTATAAAATACAGACTTATTTAATATAGCATTACATTTTTTAAAACAAATGAAGTTGAATCTGAATATGTTAGAATCGGAAGGAACTTTTTGTTACAGATTGCATGTTTTACTTTTGAGTGCTAGAAACTGTTACTTTGAAAGGTTATATAGGGTTAGTTGAGCTGGAGTCATAAAGCAAAGCAAGATAAATGATGGACTGTAACTTCAGGATGGTAGTTACCTCTAATAGGAGGCAGGAGGACGGGATTGATGAGATGGACATAGGGGACTTGAAAAGTACTGGTTATATTTTTTTCTTAGGTTGGGTAATTACATGGGTGTTCAGTTTATTTTTTTTTAATTCCTTAAAGTTTATATATGCTATATTTTATAATGTGTAATACATTTCCAAATTTAAAATAATAGACTAATTTACTAACAATTTAAAATATGTTTCAAGTGATTTATCAGAACTTAAACATAAAACCTTTTTATTTCCACAAATATGTCATAAAATACCTGGCTTACAAAACTATTTCGTTAGTACAGGATGAAAAAGAGTGGTCATTATATATCTTATTTAAAGTAACAGTCTTTAAGCATATGCCTTAAAAATTATACTTCAGCCTATCATTCTAAGTGTAGCTATGAAGGATGGCTGTGACTGTAAGTATCAAGATGGAGAAGAGTAATCTGAATTGCATGTATGCAGCTTTCCACTCTTTGCTGTAGTCAGGTTTACTTGAGGATGCCCAAGTTTAATGCTCACTGTTTGTCATTTTGTGTACAGGTTGAACATTCTAAATAAAAAAATCTGAACCCAAAATACTCCAAAATCTGACACTTTTTGAGCACTAACGATGCTCGAAGAAGACTTGGAGCATGTAGAATTTCAGATTTTTAGATTTGGGATGCTCTAAGTATAGTGCAAATATTCCAAAATCTGAAAAAAATTGAAATCCAAAACATTTCTTATCCTAAGCATTTCAGATAAGTAAATTCAACCCGTATGTGATTCTAGGCCTTAAAGCAATGGGAACCCCAGTATTTTTTTTTAAATCCAATGAATTCAAGAATCAGATTAGTTGGGTATGGGGCTTGGAAATGGTGTCTGGGTTTCCTTGGTAGGCATGCTGTTTTAGCTTAGGTGGCCTGCAACTGTGGGATACTGCTGGAGGAGCAAAAGCAACTCCAGTCCTACTTGAACATTGCCATCAAGGCTCTTCAAGAGCTTTGTGCTTGTTAATTTTTAGCTGACCAAAGAGCAGGTTTATCTTGAATTATTTTGGGTTTTTTTGCAAAGATTTTAAATTTCATATTGAGTAATGGGCTTAAAAGAATATACTGTTCTTAAAGGAATCCCTTTAAGAACAAAAAGAATTTAAATTTTATATCAAATTGTATTTTCTGGTAATCTATTACTGTAATCCCTAAGCCTCTTGATTTAAAATTTCTATAAGGTTTTAGAAATTACCTTAAAAGTCTGGAAAGATATGGCTCTAATGATAATTTAACTATGTGTTAGGAGTGACATATTTTGCAAATAAGTATTTTTCATGATCCTGTTACACAGGTTGCTAGATGAAATGATTTTTAAGATTTAAATGTAACAATTAAAAGAGTTAACCTCTTCCCTCCCCTTTAAAAAAATTCTTTTCTCAAAAACTTCTGTTAGGTAACAGAAATCCAGGACTGGAGTGCATCAAGCCCACATAGTGCAGCATATGTCCTCTGGGATAATGGTGCTAAGAACCTTTACAGAGTTGGCTTTGAGGGCATGGTAAGTAGTGAAGAGCCATAGCAGGTGAAAGAAAATGTCAGATGGGTGAATAGCTCTTGCTGCTCTTTTATTATTTTTCCTTTGTCAGAACCTTTACATGTTTACTATGTTTCTCTAAACCATTTAATAGTAAATATGATTCTGCCTTCAGTTAATGTTTGGGTAACTTACTATATATTGGTTGTATAGAGCTGACCCATTATCACTGTAAGTCCAGGGGTTTATTTACCAAAATCTGTCAAAAAGATTTGGAATCATCTGAAAGACCATCCCTTGGCATGGACCTGGAAGACAGTATTATAATGAGGTTTTGTGATATATTTTTATTCTGTGCTCTGGTAGCTTATATAAGTATAAATTATAGCAGATATTAAAATTATTTTTAGGAGATCTCCCCCTGGTGTTTTAAAAGTATAGTGTTGATAATGGAAAATAATTGACTAGAAACGCCTGTAATTAAGTGTTTAGGAAAATAATGGAGGTTTATTCAGTGGATTTTCCTATGTTTTTGTATTTCATGGACCATTATTCAAATGCTGATCTTGGCTGGGCATGGTGGTTCACACCTGTAATCCCAGCACTTTGGGAGGCCCAGGTGGGCTGATCACTTGAGATCAGGAATTTGAAACCACCCTGGCCAACATGGCAAAACCCTGTCTTTACTAGAATACAAAAATTAGCCGGGTATGATGGTATGTACCTCTAATTCCAGCTACTCAGGAGGCTGAGGCACGAGAATCATCTGAACTGTGAGGGTGGGGGGTGCAGAGAGCTGAGATTGCGCCACTGTACTCCAGCCTAGGTGACCGAGTAAGACTATATCTTAGAAAAAGTTGATCTTGCCAATTAATTTATAGAGTATAATAAATAAATGCCAAAATATTAATGTCTTTCAGTATCCTTTCATCTTGAATACATTCCCTATTCAAAGGATTCTTTAAATTTCCTTTTTAAAATCAACATCTATGTTCCTTATTAGGAGTGGAGAAAGTATCCTATTGTCCCCTTAACTTATTTCCATTTATTTATTTATTTTTAGAGATAGGGACTTGCTCTGTTGCTCAAGCTGGAGAGCAGTAGTGCAATCATAGTTCACTGCAGCCTTGAACTCCTGGACTCAAACAAGCCTCCCTCCTCAGCTTCTGGAGTAGCTAGTACTATATGCATGTGCCATCATGCCTGGCTAATATTAAAAAAATTTTAGTAGAAATGGGGTCTTGTGATTGGGCGCGGTGGCTCACGCCTGTAATCCCAGCACTTTGGGAGGCCAAGGCAGGTGGATCACAAGGTCAGGAGTTTGAGACCAGCCTGGCCAACATGGTGAAACCCCATTTCTACTAAAAATACAAAAAATTAGCCAGATGTGATGATGCATGCCTGTAATCCCAGGTACTCAGGAGGCTGAGGCAGTAGAATTGCTTTAACCCAGGAGGCGGAGGTTGCAGTGAGCGGAGATCGCACCATTACACTCCAGTCTGGGCGAGAGAGCAATACTCCATCTCAAAAAAATAAAAAGTTGGGTCTTGCTGTATTGTCCACGCTGTTCTCAAACTCCTGAGTTCCAAGTATGCTGTACCTTGGCCTTCTAAAATGTTGAGGCTGCTAGCATGAGCCATCACACCTGACCAATTTATTCCACTTACATGTTAAAAGCCAACCATGTGAATTTAAACAAATACTTCACTTGCCAATTTTTATTATTGTGTATAGGAGTGGTTAACAGTTTTTTATTGTCTTCATGCCTCTGCCTGTTTTTAAATTGTGAATTTTTTAGGATTCCAGCTGATTATTAATTTTCTTCAAATGAAGCCTATGTGCTATATGTGCTCAGGCACTTAAATGAATGGTGTGTGTGTGTGTGTGTGTGTGTGTGTGTGTGTGTGTGTGAGAGAGAGAGAGAGAGAGAGAGAGAAAGAGAGAGATGGCCGAGTAGTACTCCTTTATGTGGTTGTGCATTTATTTATTTATTTATTTATTTGAGATGGAGTCTCGTTCTACCACCCAGGCTGCTCACTTCAACAACCTCCTTCTTCCGGGTTCAAGTGATTCTCCAGCCTCAGACTCCTTAGTAGCTGGGAATACAGATGTATGCCACCACACCCGGCTAGTTTTTATATTTTTAGTAGAGATGAGGTTTTACCATGTTAGCCAGGCTAGTCTCGAACTCTTGACCTCGTGATCCTCCTGCCTTGGCATCCCAAACTGCTGGGATGACAGGCTTGAGCCACCGCGCCCAGCCTTATTTAATGAGATTTCTCTTGATGGGTATCTGGGTTGGATTTTGTTTCCCCTAGTGCTTCAAGCAGTGTGTCAGTAAGTGTCCTTGTGTATATGCCTTTGTGCATATGGGTATATTTCCTTAGGATAGATTCCTAGAAGTAAAATTGCTGGGTTAAAGTATTATGTTAAAACAATTTGACAGCTCAGAGCACTGGCTCACACCTGTAATCCTAGCACCATGGGAGGCTGAAGTGGGTGGATCAGTTGAGTTCAGGAGTTTGAGACCAGCCTGGGCAATGTGGCGAAACTGTGTCTCTATAAACAATACAAAAATTAGCCGGGTATGGTGGTGTGAGCCTGTAGTCCCAGCTACTTGAGAGGCCGAAGTGGAAGAATCACTTGAGCCCTAGGAAGTCAGGGCTGCAGTGAGCCATGATAGTGCCACTGCACTTCAGCCTGGGCAACAGAGAGAGACCCTGTCTAAAAAATAAAAAAAATAAAAAAAAAATAAAAAAATAAAATCCCAAAACACCAATTTGACTCCTGTGTCTTTTTGGCCAGGATTCAGTGACGGTAAAAGATTCTGTAAAAGAGTTGGGTGCTGTGTGTGCATGCGTGTGTGTGTGTGTGCACGCACGTGCACGTGCGCACGCACACACACTTGCATATGTATCCTTGATAGGGTAAGTTGTTCTAATCATCTGCTATATACATCTATACTGTTAGGCACTTTAAAGTAAATCCATTTCTGAATTTTCACAGTACACACAGGATTCTTTCTCTAAGCCCACATTTTCTGTGCTTTTTATTATACCACAGCTACCTCCCCCATTCAGGTACTTAATAATTTGTTTTATTGTAATAGATAAGTGGGAAGGAACATTAGTTAACCAGATTATGGTGAAGTAAGGACTAAAGGTAAGGACTAAAGTTGATGTAAGGCCAGGTGTGCTGACTCACACCTGTAATCCCAGCACTTTGGGAGGCTGAGGCAGTTGGATCACTTGAGGTTGGCAGTTTGAGACTAGTCTGGCCAACATGGTGAAACCCCATCTCTACTAAAAATACAAAAATTAGCTGGGCTTGGTGGCACACGCCTGTACTCTCAGCTACTGGGTAGGCTGAGGCAAGAGAATTGCTTGAACCCAGCAGGCGGAGGTTGCAATGAGCTGAGATGGCACCACTGCACTGCAGCCTGGGTGACAGAGCAAGACTCTATCTCAAAAAAGAAAAAAGTTGGTGTAAATAGGAAAATTAGCTGGACAAGGAATCAAAAGACTATTTGGTTTCACATTTTCTACTTTGTATTTGCTATTTAGTTTTGAATAATTTCCAGTTTTTTTGTCAGTTTTTTGTAAAAGTATCTTTAAAATGGAATGTGCTGGCCAGGCGCAGTGGCTTATGCCAGTAATCTCAACGCTTTGGGAGTCTGAGGTAGGTGGATTACTTGAAGCCAGGAGTTTGAGACCAGCATGGCCAATGTGATAAAACCCTGTCCCTACTAAAAATACAAAATTAGCTAAGCCTAGTGGTTCATTCCTGTAATCCCCAGCTGCTCAGGTGGCTGAAGCATGAGAATCGCTTGAACCTGGGAGACGGAGGTTGTAGTGAGCCACTGTACTCCAGCCTGGGCAACAGAGCATGACTCTGTCACACACACACACACACACGAAAAGAAAAAAATGTGCTGTGAAGATTTCCAATAATAGATACTTGTTATCCTTTTTTAGCATGCATTTTTCCAAATACTATAATTAGTATTTATTATAAGTATTTTAGTCTAATATAATAAAATTCAGACATTTTATTTATTTATTTTTGAGACAGATTGCTCAGTCAGACATTTTATTTTGTTTATTTATTTTTTGAGACAGATTGCTCTGTTGCCCAGACTGGAATGCAGTGGTGCAATCTCAGCCCACTGCAACCTCTACCTCCTGGGTTCAAGCAATTCTTCTGCCTCAGCCTCCTGAGTATTTGGGAATACAAGTGCCCACCAGCACGCACACATGGCTAATTTATTTGTATTTTTAGTAGAGATGGTGTTTTACCATGTTGACGAGGCTGTTTTCAAACTCGTCTGCCCATCTCAGCCTCCCAAAGTGCTACTGCACCCGGCCAGATTCAGACATTTTAATTTTGAGCTTTAAAAGAATGCTAAAAGTAAATAAAATATGACCTATCTGAAGATTATGTTTCCAGTTTTTACAAGTGCTTTTGAAAGCAATGTTAGTGTGATTGTTGACCTAGACTATTCTTGACTTCTGTTTTGGATATGTTCTGAATGAATATTTTTGCCTATTTCAGGTATTGAGCCATATTTGAAGTTTTCATGGGTGATTTTTCTGGTTTCTTTTCTTCTTAGTCTGATCTGAAATGTGTCCAGGATGCCAAGGGAGGTTCTTTCTACAGAGATCACTGCCCTGTGCTAGGTGAGTTAGCAGACTAGAGAGTTACTAAATAATGGGTCAGAGTTTGTGGAATCAGTAAAATGTTTAAATTGGACTTTAGAAAAGTTAATTACCACTAAAGTTACTTGGAGAAATTTTTTTGGCTTTACTTTAGTCTTAAAATATTTTTTCTTTTATCATGCTTTATTTGGACTTAGAGTTGTCATGTCTTGAGAATTGATTGGCCATTTATGTCATAATATATATTTTAAACTTTTATCTTTTAACTGTCAATTATATCGTTGAAAAGTTTTGCATTAGGTTATAACAGTTGTATGTCATACACTATTGAGAATAGGATTTGACATTTTAGTGCTTATAAATTCCTTAGAATTTTTGTCAAATTGTCTACCTAAGAACAGCACCAAGATTAAGATTCATGTATCATTAAAATTTTAAAAAGGGGACAAGAAAACAAAACCTACCCTCATTTTATAGATTTATTGTTGCCTGGATGAACATTTACCACACTCCCCTGATCAAGTCTTTATTCTCTGAATGGTTTCATTTCTCATGTGAACTGTGTTTCTCCTTCCAAATCATTTGACTTGCCTTTGTAGCAAAAAGTGCTGGTTTTTTTTGCAGTATACATTATTTTTTTTTAGAAAAGGAGAATGCATAAAAAATATTTACAATTTTAATGAGCTCATCTATTTCTCTTGCTTTCAGAAGCTATCTTGTTTTTGTCTTGCTTTCATAAGAAAAATGCAAAATCAACATACATATTTTGGATCTCAGCATAGTGTTCTGTGATCATGAATTCATCTCAGAACTAGCTTTTGAACATAATCTAGGGAATGGGCTTTGACATATTTTACAATGCTCTTTAGGGCAAGAACCACAGGAACCATTTGTTGAAGTAAAATATTACTAAGCACTTAAGGGAAAAAATAATTATAGGACTTTCATTCATATTCTCTAGTTAGTTATTGTGGCTCTGATGCAGTGATAGTAAGTTATGCAGGCATAAAAGTGAGTATTTTCAATACCTGGAACTTTGTGTTCTGATGTAAGGCTGAATTGTCATTTATAGACTCTACTCTTACTCAATCGTTGTTGTAACTCATTATTTCAATTTTTGAGTCTGTTAGGCTTCTTTCTTCTTCTTTTTTTTTAAAGCTTTCTAGTTCTAAAATTTTATAATGAGTTCTCAAAATAATTGTAATGAGTTCTCAAAACCTTTTAAAACTAGATGGTACCTGAAATTAAAATATCTACATGTTATTTAAAGATTATGCAGCTGCATGTTGTTGTGACATTTTCCCTCCCCTTTATTCAATTGCCTCTGAAATTACAGGTGAGCAGAATGGCAACAGGAATCCTGGTGGATTGCAGATTGGTGACCTGGTAAATATAGATCTCGATCTAGAAATTGTACAGTCTTTGCAGCATGGTCATGGAGGATGGACTGATGGAATGTTTGAGACTTTAACTACAACTGGAACTGTTTGTGGCATCGACGAAGATCATGACATTGTAGTACAGTATCCAAGTGGCAATAGGTTGGTGATATCTCTCAATTTTTGTTAATGGCAAATAAAGTTAATACAGAGAAAAGAGCCTTAGAGAAAGCAAATTATGTGATACAACCAAATACTCATTAAAGCTAGCTTTTAAATGGTAAGTAAAAATCCAGAATATATTGGTAAGGTAGAGAGAAACAAATAGGAATTGTGTGTGTGTGTGTGTGTGTGTGTGTGTGTGTGTGTGTGTGTGTGTGTGTCTTGTTTGTATATATGAATTTATATGAGGATGTTTATGAAACAGTGTTTTGTATACTATTTTTCCTTCAAGAGAATACATTATTTCAGTATTAGTTCTGAATTCTGCTTAAAAGTTCTGTGTTCATAATGAACTATTTCAGTCTACCCTGAATGGGAAGGGTTTTATATTAAAACTCCTTTGGTGCATATCTCCAGGGTCATCTCTTATTTTTTGTTTTAATGATACACAAGAGTTGTACATATTTTGGGATACATGTGATATTTTCATCCATGCATACAGTGTGTAATGATCAGACAGACAGTTGGGACAACCATCAGTATTAAGATCACCACAGTTGTTCTGAACTATACAAGTTATGGTTAACTCTAGTTGCCCTACTGTAGTATCAAACACTAGATCTTTTTCCCTCTATCTAACTGTAGTCTTGTACCCATTTACCATCTCCCTTATCCCCCACTTTCTCCTACTGTTCCCAGCCTCTGGTAACCATCAATCAACTTTTTATCTCCATGAGATCCACTTTTTAAATCTTTTTAAATCTTCTACATATGAGTGGGAACATGTGGTATTTGTCTTTCTGTGTCTGACTTATTTCACTTAACATAATGACCTCTAGTTCCATATATGTTGCTGCAGATGACAGGATTTCATTTCATTCATTCACTTTATAGCTGAGTAATATTCCATTGGGTATATGTACCACATTTTATTTTATTTTAGTTTTAGAGGAGAGGTCTCGCTGTGTTGCCCATACTGTTCTAAACTCCTGGTCTCAAGTGATCTTTTTCCTTTGGCCTCCCAAAGTGTTGGGATAACAGGAATGAGCCACCATACCTGGCCCACATTTTCTTTATCCTTTAAGTCTATTGATGAACACTTTGTTTGATTTCATGTCCTGGCTATTGTGGATAGTGCTGCAGTAAACATGGGAGTGCAAATCTCTTTTTGACGTACTGATTTTCTCTATTCTGAATGTATACCCAGCAGTGGGATTACTGGATCATATGATAGTTCTGTTTTTAGTTTTTTGAGGAACCTCCATACTGTTTCTCATAGTGGCTGTACTAATTTATAGACCCACCGACAGTCTACAGGTATTCTCCTTTTCCTGTGTTCTTGCCAGCATCCAAAAAGCCATTTTATTTTTTTCTCTTTTAAAAAATTTAAGTTAAAATCTTTTTTTATAGTAGAGATAGGGTCTTGCCATATTGCCCAGGCTGGTCTTGAATCCCTGGCTTCAAGTGATCCTCCTGCCTTGACCTCCCAAAGTATTGGGATTACAGGTTTGAACTGCCTCACCTGGCCGATAAAAGCAACAGTAGTTTGAGAGGATTGGTATTTGTTGTTCTTTAAATGTTTGGTAGAATCTAGCTTTGAAACCATCCCCATCAGGCCCTGGGCTTTTCTCTGATGGGAGACATTTTTATTACTTATTCCATCTTGTTACTCATTATTGGTCTGTTGAGGTCATATATATATATATATATATATATATATATATATGTGTGTGTGTGTGTGTGTATTTTTTTATTATAAACATTTATAATATATTTATAATATAAATATGTGTATATTTTTTGGGGGGGGTGGAGGATGGAGTCTTGCTCTGTCACCCATGGTGGAGTGCAGTATCACAATCTCGGCTCACTGCAACCTCCACCTCACAGGTTCAAGTGATTCTCCTGTCTCAGCCTCCCAAGTAGCTGGGATTACAGGCATGTGCCACCATGCCTAGCTGGGCATTTTTGTATTTTTTAGTAGACACAGGGTTTCACCGTGTTGGCCGGGCTGGTCTTGAACCCCTGACCTCAAGTGATCCGCCCGCCTTAGCCTCTCAAAGTGCTGAGATTACAGGCGTGAGCCACCGCATCTGACCAGGTTTGATATGTCTTCCTGTCTCAATCTTGGTAGGTTGTATGTGTCCACAAATTTATTTCTTCTAGGTGTTTCAGTTTGTTGGAATATAGATGTTCATGATATTCTGTCATGATCCTTTGCATTTCTGTAGTTATGTCTTCATAGTTATGTCTCCAGTTATGTCTCCATAGTTGTTTCTGATTTTATTTGGGTCTTCTGGTTTTATGTTAGTTGGTCTACCTGAAGATTTGTTGATTTTGTTTATCTTTTGAAAAATCCAGCTCTTCATTTTGTTGGTATTTTCTCTTGTTTTTAAGTCTTAATTTCATTTATTTCTGCTCTGATCTTTATTACTTCTTTCCTTTATTTGGATTTGCTTTGTTTTTGCTTTTCTAGTTCATTGAGCTGTATTGTTAGGTTATTTGAAATCTTCCTACTTTTAAAATTATGATGATGATTTTTTTAGATGGAGTTTAACTCTTCTTGTCCAGACTGGAGTGCAGTGACGTGATCTTGGGTCGCTGCAACCTCTGCCTCCTGGGTTCAAGCGATTCTCCTGCCGCAGCCTTCCCGACTAGCTGGGATTACAGGCATGGGCCACTATGGCCGTCTAATTCTGTATTTTTAGTAGAGATGAGGTTTCACCATGTTGGTGAGGCTGGTCTTGAACTCCCAACATCAGGTTATCCGCTTGCCTCCGCCTCCTAAAATGCTGGGATTACAGGCGTGAGCCACTGCGCCTGGCCTTAAATTATTGATTAGGTGTTTATTGCTATAGATGTCCCTCTTACTACTGCTTTTTCTGTATTTCATACATTTTGATATATTGTGTTTACACTTTCATTTGTTTCAAGAAATTAAAAAAATTTTTTCTTAATTTCTTTATTGACCCATTCATTGTGCAGGATAATGTTCACTTTCTTTCTAGTGTTATTCCATTGTAGTCAGAAAAAATACTTGATACCATTTCAACTTTCTTGAATTTAGTGAGACATGTTTTGTGACCCAATACATGGTCTCTTTTGGGAATGTTCCATGTACTGATGAGAATAATGTGTATTCTGTGGCAGTTGGATGAAATATTCTGTAAATGTCAGTTATGTAAATTTGGTTTGGATTGTAGTTTAACTTTGATGTGTCTTTGTTGATTTTCTGTCTGGATGATCTGTCCATTAATGAAAGTTAGATGTTGAAATGTCCCCTACTATTAAAGATATTGCAGTATATCGTTCGCTTTAGATCTGTTGATGTTTGTGTTTTATATTTGGTTGCTTCAGTATTGAGTGCATATATATTTATAATTGTTATGTCCTCTTGCCAAATTGACCACTTTATTATTATATAGTGGCTTTTTTTTTTTTTTTTTTTTTTTGACTTAAGTCTATTTTATATGATATAAAAGAATAACAATTCCTGTTCTTTTTTGGTTTCCACTTGTGTGCAGTATCTTTTTCCATCCCTTCACTTTCAGTCTGCATGTGTCTTTATAGATGAAATGAGTTTCTTTCTTTCTTTTTTTTTTTAAATCAAGGTTTTGGCAGGGCTGGTTCCTTCTGGAAATTTCTGGGGGAGAATCCATTTCCTCGCACTTTCCAACTTTTTTTTTCCCTTTTTTTCTTTTCTTTTTTTTTTTTTTCTTTTTGTTCTTTTTTTTGTTAGTTATTCTTCTTGGGCCTAGATTTCCTTTTCTCCAATATTCACTTGCACAGTTTATTGAAACAGAGTTTCACTCTTGTTGTCCAGGCTGGAGTGTAGTGGCGTGGCCTTGGCTCACTGTAACCTCCAACTCCCGGGTTCAAGGAAGTCTCCTGCCTCAGCCTCCTAAGTAGTTGGGATTACAGGTGTCTGCCACCACACCTAGCTAATTTTTTTTTAAAATTTTTATTGTATTTTTAGTAGAGACAGGGTTTCAACATGTTGACCAGGCTGGTCTCGAACTCCTGACCTCAGATGATCTGCCCATCTCAGTCTTCCAAAGTGCTGGGATTACAGACGTCAGCCACCACGCCTGGCCAAAATGAGTTTCCTGTAGGCAGCACATGGTTGGGTCATTAAAATACTTTTCTTTTACCCATTCAGCCACTGTATATCTTTTTGTTGGAGAATTAGTTCATTTACATTCAATGTTGTTATTGATAGGTAAAGACTTACTACTGCTATTTTTCGTACTTGTTATTTGGTTGTTTTGTAACTTTTTTTTTCCTTGCTCTCTTTCTTTGTGGTTAGATGATTTTCTTTGGTAATATGTGTTTTAAATTATTTTTAATCATTTTTTGTTTTTGAGACAGGTCTCACTCTGTCACCCAGCCTGGAGTGCAGTGGCATGATCATAGCTCACTGAAGCCTTGAGCTCCTGGGTTCAAGTGATCTTCCCACTTTAGCCTCCCAAGTAGATGGAACTACAGGTGCATGCCACCATGGTCATTTAAAAATTTTTTTTGTAGAGATGGAGCCTCACGATGTTGCCCAGGCTGTTCTTGAACTCTTTACCTCAGGCAGTCTTTCTGCCTCAGCCTCCCACATTGTTGGGATTATATGTGTGAGTCACTGTGCCCAGCCTGTGATACTTATTTTTAGTGTATCAACTATGTGTTTTTCCTTCCTGGTTACCACGAAGCTTATAAAAAACATAGATATGACAGCTTATTTTAAACAGATGACAGCTTAACTTTGATTACAAAGAAAATCAAACAAAGGAAAACTAAAAGACTACACTTTAACTCCTCCACATTGTGACTTTTTGTTGTCTCTGTGTATATCTTTTCATATTGCCTATCTCTTAACTGATTTTTTTTGATAGATTTGTCTTTTAGTCTTTATACTGCGGTTATGTGAGGATTACACACAATTAGAGTATTCTGAATCTGTCTGTGTAATTACTTTTACCAGGGAGTTTTATATCTTCACATGTTTTCTTTTTGCATATTAGTATCCTTTTCTTTTCTCCTTTTTTTTTTTTCTTTTTTTCATCTTGAGTGGAGTTTCGCTCGTTACCCAGGCTGGAGTGCAATGGTGTGATCTCGGCTCACCTCAACCTCTGCCTCCCAGGTTCAAGCTATTCTCCTGCTTCAGCCCCCCAAGTAGCTGAGATTACAGGAGCCTGGAACAACGCCTGGCTAATTTTGTATTTTTAGTTGAGACGGGGTTTTCTCTATGTTGGTCAAGCTGATCTCGAACTCCCAACCTCAGATGATCCACCCCACTCACTGGATTAGTGGGGATTATAGGCATGAGCCACCACGCCTGACTTCTTTTCTTTTACACTGATGAACTCCTTTTACCATTTCTTGTAAGTCTGGTGTAGTGGTGATGAATTTCCTCAGCTTTTGTTCATCTGGGAAAGGTTTTATCTCCCCTTCATGTTTGAAGGAAAGCTTTGCTTGGTATAGTATTCTTAATTACCAGTTTTTTTCTTTTAGCATTTTGAATTTGTCATCTCAGTCTCTCCTGTCCTATATGGTTTCTGCTGAAAAGTCTGTTGCTAGAAGAGTTGGTGCTCTTTTATGTGTTTTTTTCCTTCTCTTCTATTATTTATTTTTGGATCCTTTTTTTGTCTCTGACCTTTGAGAGTTTGATTATTATATGTCTTAGGGTAGTCTGTTTGGTGATTATTTGGATTTAATCTGCTTGGCAATTTCTGACCTTGCTGTACCTTGATATTTATATTTTTTATAGTTTTTGCTTTATCTCTCTCCAGATTTGGAAAGTTTTCTGTTATAATTTGAATAAGTTTCTGACCCCTTGCTCTTTCTTAACTCTCTCTTGAATGCCACTGACTCAATTTTGCCTTTTTAAGGTTAGTCTCTATATCTTGTAGGCCTTCTTCATTCCTTGTAATTCTTTTTTCTTCTCTGTGTATTTTCAAATAGCCTATATCCAGTCTCACTGTTTTTTATTTCCGCTGCTTGATTAATTCTGCTGTTGGGAGCCGCTGTTGCATTTTTCAGTTCAACAAATATATTTCTCAGTTCTAGGATTTCTCCTTGATTTTGAAAATATCATTTCCATATCTGTTAGATTTCTCTGATCAATTTCTGAATTGCTTTTCTGTGTTATCTTAGAGTTCACTGAGTTTCTTTAGAACTGCTATTTTGAATTTTTTTAACTGAGAGCTTACACATTGCTGCCTCATTAGGGTTGGTCATTGGCTCTTTGCTTTGTCCATTGGGGGAGGTCATGGCTTCCTGTTTATTTTGTTTCTTATATGCCTTATATGGCTTTGTATTGAAGGATCATTTATTTTTTCTATTTTTTGCTGTGTGCTTGTTTTGGTATGTCTAGGGCATACTTGCTTAGAGGTTATTTGCAAATGCCTGTTGAATCTCCTAAATTCTAGATTGCTGCCCCTTTTTCAGAACTAAATGGTCCCTTAATCTCAAGTTTGCCTTGAGTCTCACAAATGTTTAGAACTCTCTTCATCCTGAATTGGGCAGGAAGGAGTGGGGGTGGATCCCAAAAGCGATACCTTGGCTATGTGGGAAGTCTGCAGTACAGTGCTCCTAAACAGCCACTCTGATTTGACATCTCTTTTGGCTAAGATAAAGAGCAGAGTTTCAAGGGCTGCTAGTCCTGTCTCTTCTCTTTGACTATACCTACTCTCAGAGATTTTTCTTCCTGCAGATACTCATAAGGCTTCCTGTGGATTGAGGCAGGAATGATTTTCCTGCAAGGGAACCCAAGATGGTGGGGAAGGAAGCTGGTTCTCTGCCTTCTCATTTTTTCCAGTGTAGAGACTTTGATGCCTGGGGGGAATTTTCTGTGTTTTGTGAGTGGTAGATAGAGGTTGGGTGGGTGTATGTTGCAGGTAGAGAAATTTATTTCTTTTATTTTCTGTTTGGGGTTTTTCATATCTCTGTGGCCCCAGGGATTATTTCAGCTTCAGACTTGACTGGGATATTGCTGGTGATAATCTTGGTGCTGGATATTTGTTTTTGATTTTCTACTGGGGAGAGTAAAGCCAGATTGTTTCTACTCTGTGATTTTGGTGAAATCACTCCATTCAGGGTCATTTCTTGATAACCTAGCTGTCCATTGCCGTAGATATGTACACATACACTAATCCTTATCAGCAATATAAAATTATATGCATTTCCTCAATTCTGTACCTTCTAACATACTGCTCTCATTAGGTAAAATGCCCTTTCCTCTTTTTCTCCCTTCTTGCCTAGATTAATTTCTCTACATCCTGTAAATATTGAGTTTATATGGTTTGGGAACCTCCTCTTTCCTTCTGCTCTCCATAGTATTATATATGTGTATACTATTCATCTATTTAGGTTTACTATTACCTATTAAAATGGTTATTCATTTGATATTTAGATTGCGAGTTTCTTGGAGGCTAGGGCTGTCTTTTTAATTTTATTTGAGCCAAAATATATCTAATTCATTCTAGTATGTTTATAGTATTTTAAAGAAAAATCAGTAAATTGAATAATTGTCTTACTGAAATGTACATAAAGAAACTAACTCCCTGAGGTTCTTTGGGGAGGGATATTATGTAGAATAAGAAAATAACATTAAGTTGCTTACCTAGGTATATAGCATTAGGTCTGATTGTATTCAAATCTTAAGAGCATACGTGATCATATCAGTAGATGCAGAAAAAGTACTTGACAAAAGCTCATGTTTTCTGGTTTCAAAACTTAACCAGAGAGCTACAGTTATCAAGATAGTATATTAGTGATGTAATGTTAGACATGTAGATTAATGGACTAGAATTAAGAGTCCAGAAATAAGCCCCTTGTATAGGTCAATTGATTTTTTTTTTTTTTAAGAGATGGAGTTTTGCTAGGTCGCTGAGGCTGGAGTTCAGTGGGGTGTTCATAGGAACAATCATGGCACATTATAGCACCTGAGCTCAAGTGATCCTCCTGCCTCAGCCTCCTGAGTAACAGGGACTAAAGGTGCATGCCACCACACTCAGCTAATTTTTGTATTTTTAGTAGAGGCAGGCCTTCACCGTGTTGGTCAGGCTGGTCTCAAACTCTTGACCTCATGATCCACCCGACTTGGCCTCCCAAAGTGCTGGGATTACAGGCGTAAGCCACCGCGCCCAGCCAACTATTGTATTTTAAAGGAGACTATCAGAAAAGTGGATAACTCATGGAATGAATTTGCAAATTATATGGTTAAAAAGTTTGCAAATTATATGGTTAATAATGGACTTGTATGTAGAATATATAAAGAACTTTGAAAATTAAACAGTTAACATCTAATAGAAAAATGAGCAAAAGATTTGAATAGACATTTTTCCAAAGAAAATATGTTACAGAGATGGGTAATAATGCCATTGTAGTATTTGGCTAGGGCTGCCGTAATAAAATACCGCAGACTAGGTTGCTTAAACAATAGAAACTTACTTTCTCGGCTTGGGCAACATAACAAAATCCTGTCTCTGCAAAAAACCAACAAACAAACAAAAATTAGCTGGGTGTGGTGGCATGTGCTTGTCATCCCACCTACTCGGGAGGATGAGGTGGACGTATTGCTTGAGCTCAGGGAGGTTAAGGCTGCAGTTTGCCGCGATCGCACCACTGCACTCCAGCCTGGGTGGCAGAATGAGATCCTGTCTCAAAAAGAAAAAAAAGTATTTTCTTATACTTTTGGAAGCTGCAGTACAAGATCAAGGTGCCAACTCTGTTGGTTTCTGTTGAGGCCTTTCTTCCTGGTTTATAGATGGCCACCTTCTCTATATGTGCTCATTATGGCGTTTCTTCCGTGTGCAGTTGGAGAGGGAAATCTTTGATGTCTCCTCCTCTTATAAGGGTACTAGCCTTATTGTATTCGGGACCCACCTGTAACACCCAATTTGACCTTAATTACCTCTGTAAAGGGGGTTAGGGATTCAACATATGAATTCTAGGGGGTTGTGGTTCCATTCATAACATTCATGAAGAGATGCTTGACATTAACTATTAGGGAAATACAAAGCAAAACCACAGTGGCCACGTCACACACTAGGATGACTTGAATAAAAGAATTAGTAAGTCTTGTTGAGGATGTAAAGAAACTAGACCTGTCATATATTACTGGTAGTACTGTAAAACAATGGGGTTGCTTTAAGAAACATTTTGGTAGTTCCTCAAAATGTTAAATGTAGAGCTACCATATGATCCAGTAGTTCCAATCTTAGATGTGTACCCAAAAGAATTTAATAATGTATGTCAATACAAAAACTTGTATATGAATATTGTGGAAGCATTATTCATAAGAGCCAGAAAGTAGAAACAACCCAAATGCCTATCAACTGGTAAATGGATAAACAAAATGTAACATATTCATACATATCATAAAGGAATCAAGTACTGACACATACTGCAACATAGATGAATCTTGAAAACATTATGCTAAGTGAAAGAAGCCAGTCACAAAAGATCACATATTGTGTGATTTTATTTGTAGAAAATGTCCAGAATAAGCAAATCCATAGAAACAGAAAGTATATTACTGGTTATTTAGGGCCTGGGGAAAGGAGTGAATATGGAGTAACTGCTAATAGTTTCAGGGTATCTTTATGACATAATGAAAATGAAACTAGATAGTGGCTATGGTTGTACGACTCCATAAATCTACTAAGAACCTCTGAATTATATACTGTAAGTGGGTAGATTGCGTGGTGCGTGAAATACATCTTAAAGTTGTCATTAACAGAAGAAGTAAAATAAATAAAAAGCTACAGTTATATATCAGTCAAAAAATAAAAAAAAATCTTAAGGATACAACTAAGTTCTAACACTTAAGTTGTGTTAGCACATACTAAGACATTTTGTGTTAAATATTCTCTTGTTTGGGAATGTTAGGTTAGCACAAATTAGGAGTATTACTTGCAGAATTATTTCTTGTGCAGAATTCTTTTTCTTGGGCAGTAGAGTGTTAACAGTAATATGATAGTTGAGTTCTAGAAAATATTTTTTTTGTTTTTTATTCAACAAAACTTATTAAGTACTTATTCTGTATTAGGATTAGGATTATTATATTATTCTGTATTAGGATTAGTATTAGGATCACAAAGATGAGACATCATCTCTGTTTTGAAGGGGTTTCCTTTTTAGCTTGGATAGATAGAATGGGAAATAACTGTGATAAAGTGTTAAAAGTAATATGATTGGTAAGTATTGAGAGTTTTTTGAAGGTGCAAGAGAAGAGTGGTCATTGCCACTGGGCAAATTAGAGAAAACTGCAGGGATAATTGCACTTGGAGTAAGCTTAAAAGATAGACTAGGTTTCACTAGGAAAAGCACTCGGCAGAGGGAACACTTGTATAATGGTTGCTCTGTTTGGGCAGGATGATAAGCCTAGTAAATTTTTGATTATTAGGAGTGAGATAAAAGGCACTGTTGTTGATAAGGCTAAGTGAAAACTTTGTGTATCTGATTTTTATTCTTAATTGTTCAGAGGCACTTTTTGTGGTTGCATTAGAAAGAACAGTTTACTTGTGTGGTTACAGAAAGTTATGAACAGACTTTAATATGATGTGACCACTTGGAGTCTTTTATATGCTAATAGCCATCTGGCCTAAGGAGAAGAGGATATAATATGCCAATATTTTAGAAACTTATTTGACAAGGGAACCTTCGCTCTTGGAATTCAGTGTGGAATTAGGGGAGGTGTTCTGTTATCAACTGTAGTATATCTATTTGATGGAATATTAAGTAGTCATTAAAATAATGATTTTTGAAGATGATAGCAGCATGGAAAATGCCCATATAAAGACATCAACATCCAAATTAGTCTGATACAATGATTACAATTATGGTAAATATCTATGCATGGAAAGTTAAAATTGGATACTATTTTTATCCATGAAATTGGCAATGGTGTGGGGAAATGGTACACTCTTTGTAGAGCAGTTTGGATCTATCTGAATTGTAAACAGACATATAGTTTGATCAGACAGTTCTTTTAAGAATCTCTGTTGAAATACTAACCTCATGCACAAAGATGTATAAACAGCGATGGTCTTTATATACTGGATATATTGGTGACAATTTGGAAGCACTTTAAATGATAGTCAGTAGGAGAATAGTTAAGTATATCAGTGTATATCCAAGTGATGGAATACTTTGTAGCAGTTATATTGAAATAAGGTCTGTTCAATTTAGGTCTGTATTCTTAGACCTATTCAAGATAGGTCTATATCTGTGACATTAAAAAATAAATCTTCCAAGATGCGTTATCTGAAAAAATGTCACATAATATATGTATGTATGTGTCTATATGTATGTATGTGTCTATATGTATACATATATATAATGTTCCCATTTATGGAAAACAATTATATTATGAATGTCATTCAGCATATTGATAGAATGTCTACAAGGACACAGAGTAGAATATTAATAGTGGTTTATTATGGGATGGGAGTTGTGATCCAGTGTGTTTGTGTGAAATGGAACTTTTACTTTACATGTTTCTGAAATGTTTGAATTTTTAACAATGATTGTATATTACTTTTACAAAAGTTTTAAAAAACAGGCAGGGGAGAACAAATGTAGACAAAAGTGTACCAAAATATTTACACTTGTATTAAGGTGGTGAGATTATGGATGACTCTTTTCCCAAATTTGTATATTAAAATTATAAAAAACAGACTGGGTGCAGTGGCGCATGCCTGTAATCCCAGCACCTTGGGAGGCTGAGGCAGATGGATCACTTGAGCTCAGGAGTTTGAGACCAGCAGACTAGCATGGTGAAATCCCGTCTCTACTAAAAATACAAAAATTAGCTGGATGTGGTGGCATGTGCCTGTAATCCTAGCTACTTGGGAGGCTGAGACTGAGGCAGGAGAATCACTTGAATCCGGGAGGCAGAGGTTGCAGTGAGCTGAGATCATGCCACTGCACTCTAGCCTGGGTGACAGAGTCAGACTCTGTCTCAAAAAAAAAAAAAAGTGTATATATATACACTTTATATATATATATGTATATATATATACTTTATATATATGTATATACACTTTATATATATATATATATATATATGTACTTTATATATATATATATGTAATGAAAGCATTCAGGATTTAATTGCAAAGGATTGCCTTGCTCTTTTGATCTTCAGTGTTTACAAATTTTGTATTGAAATTAAAATTAAGCAAACCTACCCATTTTGAGGTTTAGCTTTGGTCTTGTAGGTGGACTTTCAATCCTGCTGTTCTAACTAAAGCAAATATCGTCAGAAGTGGGGATGCTGCTCAAGGTGCAGAAGGAGGCACCTCACAGTTTCAAGTGGGTGATCTTGTACAAGTGTGCTATGACCTGGAACGAATTAAACTTCTACAAAGAGGGCATGGAGAATGGGCTGAAGCGATGCTTCCAGTAAGTATTATAGAATAATTCTGGGTTAGAAATTATACTACGCTTAAGTCGATTTTAAAAGTAAATTAATGTAGAAATTAAATTGGCCTAAAATTTCACAGAATTGTACTCTCCCTTGGCAGCTAGACATACTTGTGCCTTTTGTTTTCTAACTTATCTCAGTTAAATTAGATTGGGAAGGTCCAGAAAAGGTTACAGTTAATATTTTTTGATTGCGTGGTTATTGGAGAATGTTATGTGGTACAAGTCAGCACTGGTTTTCCTGATACTTAACCCCAGAATGATACAGATCTGTGCCCATCTAGTCTCTAGCAGTGCTGGACTAGTGCAGCTTTCCTGATGGGGAGCCTGCCTCTTTAAAACTTGAATATGAAAGAGCAGCTTAAAAATGTGTGTGTTCTCAGAGAGTGAATTTGTTCCCAAAGAGCTACAGTTTATTTTTTTATTTAGTCATTTTTTCATCAAATGTTCAGCAACAACAAACAGATTTGCTTGTTCTGCCCTCTCTTCAACCATCCTTCCCTTTCCCTGTCTATATCCCTTGCTTCTGTCCTTCTGTCCCGCCTTTGGCACTACTCTGTCACCCTGCCATCCCTTATGCTGCCTCATTCTGTTTCCCTTCCCCTCTTCCCCCTCCACCTTGCTGTGTCCTCCTCTATAGTTCTCCACCTTGCCTACTCCTGTCTCCTGTCTCATCCAGCCTCTCGGCTCCTGTCCTGTCTGTCTCATATCCCTCTTCATGTCACCCCCACTCTACTGTATTGTCCAGTCTCTTCTGGCCAGCACCTCCTTCTCTTCCTTTCCAGCCCCAACTCCTGCCCTGTCTCACCCCCTCGCATCCTGCCTAGTCCCTCCTTCCTGTTGTCCTGACCCTTTATTAGTCCATCCACCCTTTCTGTCTAATTTCTTTAGTAGGTATTTTAGCACATATAATGTGCCTGTTAGGTAGGGCTACAATGGTGAACAATATGGAAAAAACAAGGGAACAATCGTGAACAAAATAGAAAAATAAAATCTCTGTTGTTATGGTGCTTTTATTCAAAGACATTTCACAGTTCGTAGCTGCTGTACACACGTGTATGTATACATGCATACACAAATACAGACTGTGTTTGTCTCAGCAATATTACAAGAGGGTGATGGTGTAGCATCCTTATTTTAAAGATGAGGAAATCAGAGGCACGATTCTGAACTGGAATTTTGAACCCAGATCTGTCTTATTCCAAAGCCTAAGCACGCTTTCTGCCATTTCAAACTGCTGTATAAATAAAACCTCTAGATAATTCTAAAGGGAAATTCTGGGATTCCAGTAGTGGTATTGTAGATTTTGTATCTTATCAGATCTGCTTGATAAAAATAGACAGTTAGATTAGCATAAGCAAAAAAGCTACAAACATCTATAACAAAGCTAAGTGACAGAATAACCTGTTGAACCCTAATATATGAATGAGTAGAGATAAACCACTGACAGCTATTGAGTCTGCATCTCTCTGTATGGGAGCAGAGAGAATGAATGAGGTATCTGATGGACCTGAGAACAGGAAAGCTCCAAAACAGCTAGCAGTATTCATTGGCTAGTGTAGTAGACAAATGTCTTAGCAGCATCTGAGCCTGAGAGGGATCTTGAAGACTCCAGTTTGGGATAAGAAAATAAATCCATGCTAAAGTCAGAAGGGATGGGACTAATGTGGGCCTTTAAACTCACAACTAACTAGCCAAAGTTCCCTTCCAAGGCAGAGCCTCACTTTGATGAGAAAGTGCTGGGAATAGGAACAAAATTTAGTAGGACAGAGACAGTAGAGACAAAGGAAGGAGAAGGTCCAGATAAAATTTGGAAGAAATCGTGGTTAAATTTCCATACATGGTTATTATTGAAAAAAGGAAATAAGGAATAGAATAACTTATCTACAGATAATGAAGGTATAAAAGTACATCAAGCCATACGTGGTGGCTCATGTCTGTAATCCCAACACTTTGGGAGGCCAAGGCGGGTGGATTGCTGGAGCTGAGTAGTTGAGACCAGCCTGAACAACATGGTAAAACCCTGTCTCTACTAAAAATACAAAAATTAGCTGGGTGTGGTGATGTGCGCCTGTAGTCCCAGCTACTCAGGAGATTGAGGTGAGAGGATCTCTTGAGCCCAGGAGGTTGAGGCTGCAGTGAGCAGAGATCACGCCACTGTACTCCAGTCTGGGCAACAGAACGAGACCCTGTCTAAAAAAAAAAAAAAAAAAAAAAAAAAAAAAATAAAAAAAAAAAAAAAAAAAAAAAAAAAGTAGAAGTATATCAGGAAGATATGCACAGAAAAATGATGAAAACTATACTTTCATAATTTAAAATGAGCTAAAAGGCTACTGGCACAGTGGTGTGTGCCTATGGTCCCCAGTACTCAGGAGGCTGAGGCAGGAGGATCACTTGAGTCCAAGAGCTCTGGGTAGTGTGGATGTCTGCACTAAGTTAGGCAAGGATATGGTGACCTCCTGGCTGAATCCCAGGTTGCCTATGGAGTGGGGAACAGGCCCAAATCAGAAACAGAGCAGGTCAAAACTCTTGTGCTGATCAGTAGTGGGATCATCCCTGTGAATAGCCACTGCACTTTAGCCTGGGCTAATGTAGTGAGACTAACTNAAAAAAAAAAAAAAAAAATGCAAAAAGCCAAAAATGAGCTAAAAGAAATTAAGAAAATGAAAAAATACAAGAGAATGAAATTATAATTAGAAATGAGGTGCTATAATAGGAAATAATTAAAAAGAAGTAAAAAAGTCATTTTAGAAGTAAAGACTAAGCTGGATGGAACACAGAACAAATAAATACAACAGATAATGCCTCAGAGAAATAGAAGGCGAAAAAGCTGGAAATTTTTTTTTTAATCTTTTTCTGCCATTTATAAAAACCATAGGAAAATTTTAAAGATAAAAAGGTGAAAAGTGTTTCAGAGAAAGCAACAAACATGAAATATCCAATATATACATACTAGGTATCCTTGTAAAAAGGAAAAACAAAACCCAAAGAAATGAAACAAATTTGAAAATTTGTAATTTTAGAAAAATTTTCCTGGAATTAAGAAAACAATTTGAAACTAAATGTTGAAGGTGCACGTTGCATACCTGGGAAAACTGACCCAGAATAACAAATGCTGGGCTATATTCTGGTAAAATAACTGGATCTTCAAGAAGAGATAAAGTATCCAGGAGTTTCTAGGAAAAAAGACCAGGCAGGTTATTGGTCCTAAAGGAAAGAAAATGATTTTGCTGTTAAGAAGAAAATCTCATCTCAATGTTTTATGCCAGAAAACAGTGAGATAGCATTTAGGATACTCAAGGAAATAATGTAAGCTGAAGATTTTATGTATTACCAAACTGACTTTCAAGTAGTTGTATAACTATGCTATGAATCTGAGAATTCAGGAAATCTTGTTCCCACAAGTCCTTTCTGAGTAATTTGCTAGAGAATGAGTTTTAGATAATCAAAATGACTGGAGAGACATCAAATGAAGGACTGGTGATCAAGGAACATGTGTTGATTTGTTGAACTAAGATTAAATGAATGTTGTAAAGGAAAGGGTAGAGTATATAACGATTATATATTCTTTCTGTTTTTTTTTAGAGACAGAGTCTTGCTCTATTGCCAGGTGCCAGGCTGGAGTGCAGTGGCGCGATCTCAGCTCACTGCAACCTCCGCCTCCCAGGTTCAAGCAACTCTCCTGCCTCAGCCTCCCGAGTAGCTGGGACTACAGGTGCATGCCACCATGCCCAGCTAATTTTTGTATTTTTAGGAGAGACGGGGTTTCACCATGTCGGCCAGGATGGTCTCGATCTCTTGACCTTGTGATCGGCCCACCTCGGCCTGCCAAAGTGCTGGGATTACAGGCATGAGCCACTGCACCCAGCCACAATTATATATTCTAACAATGTAAAGTATAGTTGTAAAAACTAGCATGGAAATTGAGTGAGCACGTGAAAATTTAAATATGCTGTTTGCCTTTTAGTTGTATTAACTGGGACTCAATACTATTATTTTAGATCAAAATATTAGGAAAGAGAGAGGGTAAGGGTAAGGACACATGAATGACTAATTTCAGTATTGCACGTAATAGGGAACCAAGAGGATATATATATGTGAAGAAATAAGGATGTGTGTGTGTAAATGTAACTATTAGGACGACACAAACTGTATTAAAACAGACAACGCAATGATAAACTATGACGTTGAAAATATGTGTTACCTATATAAAAAGGGAACAGGATATAAGGGGCAAAGAAGGAAGGGAGACGTCTTTGAATATGTCTTGTTTTATAAATTTGATTTGAAATCACATACATATTTAATATAATTGTAAAACAAAATTGAATTTTAAAAAGAAACTCCTAAAAGTGGAAAATGAAATGGAACAAATGAAACTAATGTGTTTCCTGTTAGCATGACCATGTAGAGAGAAAATTCCACGTGATTTTTTAAACACAGTTAATTTTTCTTTATATCTTTATAGGAAGAATAGACCCTCAAGGACTTCATGGAAATGAAATATTTAACACTTTTCAAAAATCTTATTGCATGTGTTAGTGTTGAGATTGTTATTCTGAGATTGTTAGATGTACCAAAAAACAAATGAGTACTTGGGTGATAATTCTGTTACTCCTTTGACTTTGAGAATCAGAATTACCAGAGTGGTAAAAGGATGTGCAGATATAATATAGAGGAGGTAAAGACCCTGTAGTCTTGAATTTGAATGAAGAGTGTTTGAATTCATGATTTATGCTTCTTTAAAAACAAAACAAATGTCTTCTTTTGAGAAGTATATGTTCATATCCTTTGCCCACTTTTTGATAGGGTTATTTGTTTTTTCTTTTGTAAATTTGTTTAAGTTCCTTGTATATTCTGGATATTAGACCTTTGTCAGATAGGTAGATTGCAAAATTTTTCTCCCCGCCATAAAAAAGAATGAGATCATGTCCTTTGCAGGTACATAGATCAAGCTGGAGGCCATCATCCTCAGCAAACTAACACAGGAACAGAGAACCAAACACCACATGTTCTCATTGATAAGTGGGAGTTGAACAATGAGAACATATGGACACAGGGAGGGGAACAACACATACCGGAGCCTATTGAGGTGGGGGGAAGGGGAGGGAGAGCATTAGGACAGATACCTAATATAATGCACCCTGGGCCTAAATCTTGATGACAGTTTACAGAAATCTTATTGCATATGGTAGTGTCGCAGCAAACCACCATGGTGCATGTATACCTAGGTGACAAACCTGCACATTCTGCACATGTATCCTGGAACTTAAAATTAAAACAAAAGAAAAAATGCCCAAACCAAAAATGCCTATTTCCTAGCTCATGAAAATGCCTCCACAGTGACTATTTTAGTAATAATCAAACTTAGTGCCCAGGTTATGGCTTTCAAGCAGCCTTTCTCTCAATAAAGAGCAAAAGCTTTTTGAAGAAGTGGCTAATTCTGGCTCTTTGACAAGAGATGAACAAAATGAGCCTAATACTAGGTAACAAGGAAGCTATCAATGGTTTCTAGGGCCATGTAAAAGGACCTAGCAGCCAACTTGAAGGGGTTCTTGGTGACTTGTGTACAGAGGGCCGCTGAGTTATTAAATTACACCAATTAGTAAAATTCAAATTGTAAGAAAGTTTATAAGATAAAAGAACTGTTTTTTCAACAAATAATTTGCAATGAAAAACATGTACTTATGGACTTTATGTGGATCTTGATTTAAACAAATTTTAAAAATTGATAATTTATGAGGTAGTTGGAAGTTTGAACACTGGAATTTGGTCATATGTAACTATTGTAAATTTGGGTGAATTGATAATAAATAGCACTGTAGAGATGCTATTAAAAGTTCTTATTGTTTGGAGGTACATACTGAAATAATACTGGAGGGGAGAATGGGTAGAGAAATAAAGAAACAAGATTAGCTATGAACTGCTAATTGTTACAAATGGTTGATGGGTGCATGAGGATTCAGTATGCTATTGTCTACTTTTGTATCTCTTGGAAGTTTTCCATAGTGAAAAGTTGAGGGAAAAAAAAAAAAGAATGTAGCCTCATAGAGTTTGAGATGGTAATGGAACATTCCAAGTGAAAATGTCTAATAGGCAGTTAAAAAATTAGAATTGGTATCTGTATGTAAGAGTAAGGAGTAATTTTGGTGTTTTCAAAAAAAAGGTCATAGTTGCCAAAGTGGGTTGATTTTTCAACGAAGAAGAGTAAAAAACTAAGGAAAAAAATTTTGGGAAAATGAACAGGTTTAAGAATATGAGGAAGGGAAGGAACTGGCAGAAATCAGGTGATTCTAAAAAGAGTTTAAACATAGATGTAAGCATGAGCCCTTCTTAGCCAAATTCATTTTTGTAAATAGAAATCAGATTTTCTTTTTTTAGGCTATATTGTTGATAGATTTTAGACTACCTGAGTTGCAAGTTCTCAAAATATACCTGATGGGGTTACAAAGGAAGGACTGAATATCGTAATAGATTTTTATGAACTCATATGAATAAGATAGACTTTATCATGATTTGTCTCTTATATTCTTGTGAAAGTAGTTTTATTATTTTAAAAGATATTCTTTAACATTTATAATTATTCAAATAACCCAAGACTTTATCATCACTTGTCTCTTTTATATTCTTGTGGAATTAGTTTCATTATTTTAAATGATATTCTTTAACAGTTATAATTATGCAAATAACCCATTTCAGTATGGTTATCCTTTGAAAGTTTTTTCATTAGTAATAAGTAAAATTATTATTTTAAGCATATAAAAACTAGTGATTGATTTTATGGTATATACTTTAGACTTGGAAACATGAACCTATTTTTTTCCCCAAGACTTTAGGTAAAGTTGGCCGAGTACAGCAGATTTATTCAGACAGTGATTTAAAGGTGGAAGTTTGTGGAACATCTTGGACATACAATCCAGCAGCAGTTTCCAAGGTGGCATCTGCAGGATCAGCCATTAGCAATGCATCTGGTGGTATGTTTTATATTGTGTTTCTTTAAAAGTAATATGGTTTACATTACAATCTTTGCTAATTCCCCAGTTCTGATATACAGATAATCTTGTACATGTGCTTGGCTTTGTCCCACATTACACAGCCTTACTTGAATGTTGACCACCTTTTAAACTTTCACTAAAAATTTTTATTTTTTTTAATGTGTTGAACAACCCTCATTCTGGCTGATATACTCCCTGGAGAAGTTCCATAAAATGTGTGCGTTTTCTTGGGTATATCAGGGAATTCTCCACATCAAATTCTAGATTCCTAAAATTCAGGATTCTACTCTTTGGTCAGAACTTTTGTTTTCTGCCAAAGAACCATCACTTTCTTAGACCGCTTTATTTTTCCTGTATTTCCAACATTATTGCTAGCAGATGGCTTTCTTCCTGGTATATTTTTACATATGAGTTATTTTTTTCTCTTAGCATTTAATGGATTATTATACATGCTACAGTGAGTAGAAAACCATGTTAAAATGTGAATATGCTGGATGCTTGAGTAGACTCATTCATGTAGTATTTCTTTCTTGTGCTCCAGCTTTATATGTACAGACTCAGTTCATTTTTAACATTACAAGTTACTGTATGTACATGTTGTCATCCAGAAGAGGAGATAGAACTATAGCTATAAATAGTAAGAAACAAAAGGAAAACTTTAGGTGACTTCCAATTTTCTTTTTGTTCTGCTTTCTGCTTCCTCTGCCTTTTTAAAAATTCCTTCCTGCTGTAATTTGCTAGTATGCTTAAATTTTAAATCCAGTGTTTATTTTTACCTTGAGGTTAAATGACATCATAGTAGGTTGACTACCTACAAAGTAAAAGAGTGAAGGACAGGTAATAGCCTACTCTCAAATTACATGGACTTGGTCCACTTGGTCATTTGTCCCTTGCCCTATTTCATGATTTCTCTGCTTTATAATAAGTACCCCAAGAATTAAGGAGTAGATCTTTGTAGCTTCTATATTGATTGATACTATTTAGAAAAAAATATCTTATGAAAGGGCCTAGGTATATTCATCCCTGGTTCATTGTTGTTTTTGTCAAAACCAGTCAGTTGGCATTTATTGAAAGTTATTAGCACTTAAATGTCCAGTTTTAACCTAAAGAAAATTAGTTTGTCCGTAAAATATGTCCCCAGATATTACTGCTTTTGATCATAACCATTGATCTGTTGAATTATTTTAAAGTCTGTAGTATTGAGCTCTGAGAGTCACTGTAGTGTGCTTAAAACCTGAAGGAAGTTTGTATAATTGTGGTACTCCCGTAGTAAGTGTTTATTCATAGTTTTGTTTTTTTTTTTTAAACTATGACTTCTAAATCTTGAATTATTATTAGTATATAATGCATTACATTTTCTTATTATTTTTAATTGTACTTTAAGTTCTGGGGTACATGTGCAGAACAAATATACCACCTTTTCTAAAATTATAGCTTGATATACATGAATTGGAGAAAGCTTGGAATACTTAAGGGCTTGCATTTAGTGCAGCTTGGTATAGTAGTGATTATAACTTGCATGGGTAGTTACCTATAGCTAGCAGAAAAATAACAGTAATGATGGAAATAATAAAATAGGAAAAGATTATAGAAATATTGTTTCTTAGTAGTTAAGGTTTGAGATCCTCCTATATTAGCAGCTTTATTTGATGCTTTACAGAAAGACTCTCACAACTCTTGAAGAAATTATTTGAAACCCAAGAATCTGGTGACCTCAATGAAGAATTAGTTAAGGCTGCTGCCAATGGAGATGTTGCTAAAGTGGAAGATTTGCTTAAAAGACCAGATGTGGATGTGAGCATTTTAAAAATTATTTTGAAGCATACAAAAAGTAGAATAGTATAATGAACCTTATCTTCAACAATTACTAAGATTTTTCTACACAAGCTTCATTGATTTCTTCTCTTGTTTTTGTGAGGTATTTTAAAGCAGACATCAGACATTCTTCAGTGTGCATTTCTAAGAAAAATTGACGTTTTTGTATTTAACATTATGACCTTTTTTATGATTGACACAACTTAAATTTTGGTTTTTAAATGACTAGTGTCTTTTTGGGAATTTCAGTGATTTTTTTTCCCCTCATGTAAACATCATTTTATGACACCTTCTAAGTATATTTTAGTAAGTTTTATAAGCAATTTTCTTTTTTCTTTTTAATTTTTGTGAGTATATAGCAGGTTGTATATAAGCAATTTTCAATCCCTCTTTTCTTCTTCCTTTTTTTTTTTTTTTTTTTTTTTTTTTTTTTTTTTTATATATTTTTAGTAGAGACAAGGTTTCACCATGTTGGCCAGGCTGGTCTTGAACTCCTGACCTCAGATGATCCACCAACCTCGGCCTCCCAAAGTGCTCGGATTACAGGCGTGAGCCACTGTGCCTGGCCTTTCAATCCCTCTTTTCAAAACATTTAATCTAACTGCTCTCCACCCCAATGACAGTTGACTTTCACAATTTATAAGCAGATGAATTAAAGGCCATGTATTTTATAACTCTTCCTAGGTTATATTTTGTTTTTGCCATTCATACAAGCCATCTTTTAAGTGGGCATTTTTGATTCTAGTCATTGTGCTTTGACTTTGGCATTGAAACCTTGCTGGCACCAATATGTTCAGTGCCAGCCAAGAGATTGTAGTTGGAGCGGCAATTTGAATCATTCTCACTGTGTTGTAAGGGTTTTTGTTGCCATACCTTTCTTTGTATGTTTGTTTTTAAGTATGCTAGATAGTTTGAATATCAGATTTATAATTGTAAAGTATTAATGTCTTACTTCTCCTATAAGCTCAACATGCTAGCTTTATTATGGAGAGATCAATTGCAGCTGTACAGCACAGCAATTCATTGATTGGTTGCGAGCAATATAAAAAGTAAATTTGCTTCAGCTGTTGAAGTACCAAGTGTTTTTTTGTGTTTGAAAGATAGTCATATGTCCTTTGTATTCTAGTCAAGCAGATTTAGATTTCACTATACTTATTTTTTTCTTCATTTACTTATTTATTTTAAAGTTATTTTTTAAGAGCGTCACAATACTAAAAACTTAAAGGGAAATATAGTTCTATAAGGTATTTATGAAAACAATATCCCCTCTTTCTCACCCGTTTTTCTGTTCTTCAGAGGCAACTATTCTTAGCTTGCTGATAGCCTTCATATTTACCTCTACGTTTTCCAGTAACATACCAATATACCTCTGTTGTAATGTCTAAATTTTCTTTCTTCCTTTCCTTTATCTTTTCCTTTCCTGGATCTTTTGATACCTCACTGTGGAAGGTGAGGATTTAGCTTCATTTTACCACTTCTATCCCATCCCACCAGACACACACGCTCTTTCCAGCTTCATCATGTAGTTATATTATATTGTAATTTCATTTGGATAGAATAAGTTGTGCTTCTTATATAAATGACATTCATAGCCATGCTGTGGCTATTATGCTGTGGCAGAGATACACCTTAGAGTATATTAGATTATGTTTTCCTACCTAACTTTTTGTTTTAGTTAGAATTCATAATTGTCATTTTTTAAAAATTGAAGTATAATTTTCATACAGTGAAGTATGTGATCAGCCAGTTTTGATAAATGTATACCACTCACATAGTCCACATCTTTTGTGAAGGTGTAGAATATTTTCTTCATTCTTAAAAGTTACTTGTTGTTTTTCCCAGTCTCTCTTTATCTTACACATAATTTTTATATTTTTTCATTTGTTAGTAATCTGTATTCTTAATTTCTTCCCAAATTCCTCCTTAACTGTAACATACTTCAGTTGCTCAAGACATTCAGGTACATCAGATGAAATGTATTCCTTTTCATCTCCTGGGAGACATTTCGCTTATGCCTTCTAATACTCTCCATCTGAACAGGGTGTCCCCTGCCCTGGATGCCCTCTTGGAGTGTCTTCTCACCCATCATCCTGAGGGTTCCCTTCTCTTTTCTCCTGTGTTCTGTTTCTTGTTTTCTATATCTCCTGTCTTTTTGTTTCTACATTTTCTCTTTTTGGTGAAGTAAGGCTTTTAGTAGCTTGTGAGAAAGGATGTGTGGGGAATAGACCTTTCATATCTGATTTTTTTTAAAACCTCACAATTAAGTTTTAGATTAGAGTAGAATTTTAGGTTAGAAATCATTTTCCGTTAGAATAATTCCAGAATTACTGTTGAGAAGATGTAAGCTATTCTGATTCCTGATCTTACGTGTTCGCTGTTTTTTTCTCTCAAACACGATAATATTTTGTTTGGGTAATCATTAAGAACTTGCACAATAATGCACCTTGATAGGGATCTGTTTTCATTCACTGCTTTAGGTGTTTGACTTTTTAAAACTGGAAATCATGTCTTTCATATCTGCAAATTTTCTATAGTTATTTTGATTATTCTTGGAGTATTCCTCGACTTTTCTTTCTTTTTTTTTTTTTTTTTTTTTTTTTTTTTTTCCCCCCCCCCCACACTTTCTGGGAGGTTCCTTAACTTAATTTTCCCACCCTTTTCCCAAGGTTTTTTTTATTCTATCAGTTTTGAATTTCAAGCTTTTTTGGTTGCTCTTTTCACATTTTTAAAAATAGTATCATGCTGTTGTTTAAAGAGAATACAATGTTATCTTTTTCTTTACTGAGCATACTAATGATAGGTCTTTATAAAAAAACATTTTCTTTTTCTTTTTTTGAGATGGAGTCTCACTCTGTCACTCAGGCTGGAGTGCAGTGGCACCATCTCAGCTCACTGCCACCTCTACCTCCTGAGTTCAAATGATTCTCCTGCCTCAGCCTCCTGAGTAGCTGGGATTACAGGCACCTGCCACATGCCTGGCTAACCTTTGTATTTTTAGTAGAAACAAGGTTTCAACATGTGGGCCAGGATAGTCTCTAACTCCTGACTTCAGGTGATCTGCCTGCCTTGGCCTCCCAAAGTGCTGGGATTACAGGTGTGAGCCACAACGCTGACCTGGCTTCCTCTTCTCTTTAAAGTCAGAAAACGTTTTTCCATCTGTTTTCTCTCTTTCACAAATGTGTTACTTTTTATTGTTTTCTAATGTTTGCCCTTTATCTTTATGGATTTTTACTTTTTAAATTATTTTATTGTCATTTTAGTGTGGTTTCAGGAAAGATAGTATAGAAACATGTGGCTGGGCTACCATCTTTAAGCATCTTTGATGGTTTTGTGGATGGCAGTGAAACGGGTAGAATTAAAGAATTGTACTTGGCCTTGGGTATGTCCATGGGTTAATTACACATGTACACAACATCTGAAATGAAGGAAGGGTTGGAAATTAATGCTTTGTAATAGTTGTATATACCTACCTTGCTAACTTATTTATGTATTCTTATTTATTATCCTTGCAGTTTGCCTGCAAATTGATGTTTGATTTTGTTGAATTGTATTGATTTATCCCTAGCAGCTAATATCTTTTCTAAAAGTTTTCTATTCACTGCAGTGCTTTTTCATTGAACCATGGACTCAGAGATTAATCTAAAAAGGAGTATATATACAAAACTAACTTTACTACCTTTCATTCCTCCCTTCTTCTTTCCCTTACTTCTTTCAGCTTTGCAGATTACCTAACAGTTCTTTTGTAATAACTTGTTGGACAATGGAACTTTTGTTTTTAAAACAGTGCTTGCCTCCCTTCTCTAAATTAAGAAGACTATGGTTATCTGAACTATGATATATGGAACACCAACCTAAATTATTTTTATGGAATCATACAGTGTACTAGATTTAAACTTACACTATATGTATATATTGACTCTTTCTGAGTTGTGACATTCATTCTTTGATTCTTTTTAAAAAAAAATTTAGGTAAACGGGCAATGTGCTGGCCACACAGCTATGCAAGCTGCTAGTCAGAATGGACATGTTGACATTTTAAAGTTACTGTTGAAACAAAACGTGGATGTCGAAGCAGAGGTAAGTAAACTTGAAAAATATTTTAAGTAAAAGTTAATTTCCTGGAAATAATATTTCTATATCATGAGATGGATTGTTTTTATTTTTGAAATTTTATTTCCAACCAAGGCTTTTCTGATTGAAAATAAAAATCTGTCAGAGACAACTTGAAACATTTCTTGTCTTTCTGTGATCCCTTTCTATTTTAAGCATAGTCCTAGGTAAAGATAGGAGTTGAGTTTTATGCTACTGTGGTGTAACCATGATGTTTTAGGGAGCCAAGATGGGTTCATACAAGAATTATCCTAGGGAAATTTAAGGAAGAGGAACGTAAATCCACTGGGTCAGAATCTTTCCTGATCTCGGTGACACTTGGAAACTATTTTTTGTTGTTGTTTTGTCATAATTGAATTAGGATTTTTTAAGTTTTATTGTTTCTTGACCTTAATATGGATATTTGAAGAGTTCATAATGCATGTTTGTCACTATATGTGTGCATATATGCTTCATTTGATTTAGAATATATTCTCATACAAGAGAAACACTTCTATCACTGGAGTCTCAATTGGGGATCTCTCTATACCTCCAGGGTGAAGGATGGCTTGCTTTGTGTTACTTAACTACCCATTACTAAAATATATTTGAATCACACATATTTTAGTACAGTGCAAGTTTATTTAAAATAAATCAAATTTTAGCAAATTTAAATTAGGCAGAATGTTGCAATTTTGTCTAAAAAACACTCTCATCTGTGAGAGCTTAATGAGGACTTGAATTGCTGAGGGCTAAATTGGTGGATCACCCTGTTTTTACTAATTAAAACATTTAAAAACATGCATATTTGCAGAGAAGCCTTTTCTAGTCTTATGTTACTTTTTACTTTTTTCCCTAATTGTGTATATTTTGAATTGTTGGACAGCTACTAAAGAGCCTGTGGTTTTTAAGGGTAAATAAGTCATCTGTGATGTTGGAATTTTCTGTTGCATAGAAATAACTTGAAATTTATTTATTTATTTATTTATGAGGCAGAGTCCACTCTGTTGCCCAGGCAGGAGTGCAGTGGTGCATTCTCAGCTCACTGCAACCTCCGACCCCTGGGTTCAAGTGATTCTTATGTCTCAGCTTACTCAGTAGCTGGGCTAAGATGCCTGCTACCATACCTGGGTAATTTTTGTATTTTTAGTAGAGACAGGGTTTTGCCATGTTGGCCAGGGTGGTCTTGAGCTCCTGACCTCAAGTGGTGTGCCTGCGTCAGCCTCCTAAAGTGCTGCGATTACAGGTATGAGCCACCATGCCCAAGAACATGAATTTTAAATTAGCATGTTAGATATATATCTATGAGCTATACAATAGATTTATTACTATGTTGTCTTTATGAATGAGATTATATAATTTGATTTTATTTTTGCACTAGTAATTTTTAGTTTTATCTTTCTTGGTTGTGAATTTAGGAACCCAGTGTGTGCTATAAATTCTTTTTGGTAATGAAAGACTTAAGTTGATTTTAGTATTTTGTAAATAGAAGGTAATTACTTAATTTTGTTATTATTTTAGTTTTATTTGGTAGAATGGTATGACATTTCTTGAGTTGAATATCTGATTTTTAATTTAATGACTCCAGAAACTTCAGTAGCAACAACTACTGAAAAACTAAAGCCCTTCTGATTATATAGCTAATAAGGCAGGAAGCTGAAAATCCACATTTCTTTTTGCCTAAGTTGTTTTTTAAAAGTCTGCTTCCTGATTCAGAATTTAATCACCAACTTGGCAGCATAGGATTATTCATATATTTGTGTTTTAGAGATTTTTGTTCACATGAGAGGTTTTACAGAAGGATTTGCAGCTATGGAATTAGGAATGAAATAGGCACTGTTTTTCAAGAGTAGATTTTCTTCCTTTCCTTTTTTTTTTTTTTTTTTTTTTTTGAGACAGAGTCTCCCTCTGTCTCCCAGGCTGGAATACAGTGGCATGTTCTTGGCTCCCTGTAACCTCCACTTCCCTGGTTCAAGTGATTGTTGTGCCTCAGCCCCCCAAGTGGCTGAGATGACAGGTGTGCACCATCACGCCTGGCTAATTTTTGTATTTTTAGTAGAACGGGTTTTGCCATGTTGGCCAGGCTGATCTTGAACTCTTGACCTTGAGTGATTTACCCACCTCAACATGCTGGGATTACTGGCATGAGCCACCGTGCCTGGCCAGATTTTCTTTTCTTTTTTTTTTGATACAGGGTCTTGCTCTGTTGCCCTGACTTGAGTGCAGTGGCATGATCACGGCTCACTGCAGCCTTGCGTTCCCAGGCTCAAACAATTCTACCACTTCAGCCTCCCATGTAGCTAGAGCTACAGATGTGTGCCACCATGCTTGGCTAATTTTTAAAAATTTTTTATAAAGACAAGATCTCACTATGTTGCCCAGTTTGGTCTCGAACTCCTGGACTCAGGTGATCCTCCTGCCTTGTCCTCCCAAACTGTTGGAATTAAAAGTGTAAGCCACTGTACCCAGCATTTTTTTTCTTAACTGTACTCAAATATAAAACAAATGGTTGGTTAATACTATAGACATGGTAAGATGGGAGTTGAAGTGAGTCTCAGTAGTTTAGATAATTTATAAATAATGTACTTTTAAGTTTGCAAACTGTTAACTAGAACAGTGAGATACATGGGACTTCTACCATACCCCTCATTTGGATTTCCATTTTATGTATTTTTTATTTTAAAATTCATTATAAGCAGATGCAATTTGTAGAAGTGTGAAAAGGGATTTTTATACATCAGGTTAAATTAATAACAGTTTCCCAATTGGTAAAGGGAAAACGACATTTAAAAATTGAGTTAAAATAAAAATGTTGGCCGGGTACAGCGGTTCACGCCTGTAATCCAAGCACTTTGGGAGTCTGAGGTGGGTGAATTGCTTGATCCTAAGAGTTCAGAACCAACCTAGGCAACATGGCTAAACCCCTTCTCTACTAAAAATACAAAATATTAGCCAGGTGTGCTGGTACACAGCTATAGTCTCATCTACTTGGGAGGCTGAGGTAGGAGAATCACCTGAGCCCAGGAAGCCCAGGCTGCGGTGAGCTGAAATCACACCACTGCACTCCAGCCTGGGTGACCGGAGTGAGACCCTATCTTAAACAAGACTACACCTCAAGACTAAAACAAAAGTTCATCAACGTCTCATTTTTTTAGGATATAAGAATTAACGTTGCCTGTTAAACAGCTATATAGTTTGTTTAATATATTGATTCTTAGCTGGGGGCATTCAGATTCCACAAGGGACGTTTGGAACTGTCCGGAGGCATTTTTAATTGTTACAAGTGGGTGGGTTGACGAGGTACAACCAACGTCTAGAGGATAGAAGCCAAGGATGCTATTGAATGTCCTGCAGTGCTCAGGACAGCTCTCACAACAGTGATCTGGCTTTAAATGTCAGTGGTGCTGAAGCGGAGAAAATAGTTACTTTATTTTGCAAACGTACTTAGATTTGTCATTCATAATTTGCCAGCTTGTTTATAAAGTGATATGTTTTTTATTTTTATCATTAGAAATTTAAACATATAAAAAAGTAGAGAGACTAGTATAGTGAATCTTATGTACCCATCACCCCACTTCAATTAATAGTCATTGCCAGTTTTATTTTATCTATACACCTTTCCTTCCATTCCCCCTACTGAATTATTTTGAAGCAGATCTAGATAGATACCATATTATTTCATCAGTAAATATTTAATATGTGTCCTAAACCATAAGGGTTATTTTAAAAAGTTTATCACCTTTATTACACCTAAAAATGGTAATAATTAATTTTTTAAAATCTAATTTTATTAAAAGTTTTGGAGTTAGCAGAATAATAAAGGAAATAATGTATTTTGTTCTCTAGTTATCTCATTTGGTAACCTGTCATTTTTTCCATCTGCATTAGGAAGTAGACTCAAGAGAGTATAGATCAGGGTCTGCAAACTACAGCTCACAGGTCAAATGCAGCCCTCCATCTGTATTGTAAAGTAGTGTTGAAACACAGCACAGCCCTGTCTGTGGCTCCTGTAGTATGACAGAATAAAGTACCTGCGTAGTTTTGATAAGAGACCATATGGCAGTAAAAAGTAAAATATTTACTTTCTGACCCTTCACAGAAAAGTTGCTGCTCCATAGTATAGATGACTATTGCAGAGTTTTTGGTTGATTTAAGCTGTTATCAAACAATTATTTGGCACATAGCATACCTTTGGAACATGTGATAAGATTACATTTTGTTCTGATTTCTTTTTCTTAGGGAAACCTCAAAGAGCTATTTTGGAAAGTTTGTTCTCTCCATATATTGACCTACTGAGTTCAGTAGGATTACATTCTATTTCCTCCTTAATGTATAAGTAAAGACATCAAGGGCTATAATATCTTAGGTATGTTGATATAGGTGAGCTGATTTTCAATCTGCATGGACTCTATTTTTTCACCCCACTGATGAAGTGTAATAGTAAAGGTATGGAGATTTGGATGGGAGATCAGTTGTTTAAAATGTGTCTTTACTATGAGTTTTCAAACACAGTACGAAAATATGCTTAAATTATAAGGACATTTAGGGTAGTTTCATCATTTAATAAAAAACTGCTTCAAATGGAGATTAATAGTAGGGAAGAAGACTAGACTTTGTCAGATAACCCTAATTTTTTGGGTAGATGGACTAAGAAAAAAGACTCAAATTACCAAAATCAGAAATGAAAGTGGGTACATTACTACTAATTCTACAGAAATAAAAAGGATTATAAGAGAGTACTACGAACAGTATGCCAACAAATTGGATAACCTAGATGAAATGGCTGAATTTCTAGAACACAAAACCTGCCAAAACAGAATCATGACGAAACAGGAAACCTGAATAAATCTGTAGCTGGTGAGGAGATTGAATCAGTAGTTAAAATTTTCCCAACAAAGAAAAGCCCTGGACCTTATGGTTTCAGTGGGGATTTCTGCCAAACATCTAAAAAAGAACTAATATCATTCTTTCTCAAATTTTTCCAACAAATTAGAGAGGAGAGAAGACTTCCTAACTCATTCTATAAAGCCAGCAAAACCAGTACAAAGCCAGAAAAAGACACTGCAAGAAAACTACAGACCAATATCCCATGTGAACACTGGTGCAAAAATCCTTATATTAGTAAACCACATTCAGCAGCATGATAAAGGGATCATATACCATGATCAAGTGGGATTTATGCTTGGAATGTTAAAGATGGTTCAACATAGGAAAATCAATTAATGTAATACACCACATTAACAAAATCATGGGGAAAAACTGCATGATCATTCCAATGATCAGAAAAAGCATTTGACATAATTTAACACCCTTTCATGATAAAAAAAAAACCACTCAATAAACTTGGAATAGTAGGGAACTACCTCAATGTAATAAAAGCCATATATGAAAAACCCAAAATGAACATCATACTCAATGGTGAAAGACTGAAAACTTTCTTCTAAGAACAGGGCAAGGATACCTGCTTTTATCACTTCTATTCAACAGAATTGGAAGTGTTGACCAGAACAGTTAGGCAAGAAAAAGAAAAGACATCCAAATTGGAAAGGAAATAAAAGTTATCTCTGTTTATAGTGATCTTATATGTGGAAACCTAAAGAATTCACAAAAAAAAAAAAAACTTTTAGAACGAATTTAGCAGTTTAGCAGAATGCAAAGTTAAAACACAGATGTATGGTCTGTTAATTGAACAGTCTGTTAACAGTCAATGTTTCCTTTCAGGAAACTGAGAAAACAATACCATTTACAATAGCATCAAAAAGAACAAAATACTTAGGCATGAACTTAACCAAGGAGATAAGACTTATACATTGAAAACTGTAAAATATTGCTGAAAGAAATTAAGACAAACAGCTGGAACTACTTCCCATATTCATGGATTAGAAAATTTAGTATTGTTAAGACGTTAGTGCTACCCAGAGAGATCTACATATTCAATGAAATTCTGTCAAAATCCTAAAGGTGTTTCTTGCAGAAATAGAAAAATCTTTCCAAAAATTCATGTGGAATCTCAAGAGAGCCCCAAACAGCCAAAGCAGTCTTGAGAAAGAACAAAAGTTGGAGGACTCACACTTCCTACTTTTAAGACTTACCACAAGGCAACAGTAATCAAGGCAGTGTATTACTGACATAAAGGTAGAAATAAAGACCAATAGAAGAGAATTGAGAATTCAGAAATAAACCTTTGCATTTAAGGTCAGTTGATTTTTTTGGGGTCCAAGACAATTTAATAGGAAAAGAGCAATCTTTTAAACAAATGATGCTTGGGCAACTGGATATTCACATTAAAAGAATGAAGTAGGAATCTTACCTAACACTATATGCAAAAATTAATTCAAAATGTCTGAGAGAATTAAAGGTAAGATATAAAACTGTAAACCTTTTTTTGAAGAAAAACAGGGCAAAAACCTCACAGCATTGTATCTGGCAGTGATTTCTTGGATATGACACCAAAAGTATAGGCAACAAAAGAAAAATAGACAAATTAGACTTCATGAAAATTAAAAACTTACGTGTATCAAAGGACGTCTGTCAACAGAGAGAAAAGGCAGCCTATGAAATGGAAGAATTTTGAAGTGATATATCTGATTAGAGATTAAAATCTCAAATATATATAGAACTCTTAAAACTCAACCTCAAGAAAACCTAAAAAACTCCATTTGACTTGAATTAGTTGAATAGACATTTCTGCAAAGAATATATATGAATGATAAGTAAGCACATGAAAAGATGTTTAACATCACTAATTATTAGGGGAATACAAACCAAAACCATAGTGAGATACTGCCTTACAGCCATTAGGGTGACTGTTACTAAAACAACTAGAAAAAATATGTCAGGAGGATGTGGAGAAATTAGCACTCTTTGTGCTGTTCATAGGAATATAAAATAAGAATTTGATAGTTGCACAAAAGATTAAAAATTGAATTACAATATGATTCAGCAGTTCTGCTTTTGAGTATATAGCCCAAAGACTGGAAAGGAAGTCTTGAGGAGATATTTGTTCACCTGTGTTCATAGCAGTATTATTCGTAATAGCTAAAGCATGAAAGCAGCCCAAGTATCCATTGACAGAAGAATGGATGAGCAAAATGTGGTACGTGCTTATAATGGTGTATCATTAAATCTAAAAAGAAAGGAAATTCTGACCCTATAAGATGTGGATGATCCTTGAGGCCATTATTCTAAGTGAAGTGAGCCAATTACAAAAAGACAAATACTGTATGGTTCCACTAAGAAGTATAGATAGCAGTCAAAATCATGGGGACAGAAAGTAGAATGTATGGTGGTTTCCAGAGACTAGGGTAGGAAGGAAGAATAGGATATAGAGTTTCAGTTTTTTCAGTTTTTAATGGGTATAGAGTTTCACTTTTTGCAAGATGAAAAGAGTTCTGGAGATGGATGGTGGTGATGGTTGTACAATGATATGAATGTTCTTAATATCACTGAATCGTACATTAAAAATGGTTAAGATGGTAAATTTTATGGATGTTTTGCTGCAATAAAAATATTAAAAAATCTTAATGGTTATTTAATCAACACCCATTTTTATTCTTACTAGTTAATAGGCACTGTGCTAGCTCCTGGAAATAAAGATGACTAACATACAGTCATAGTCCCCAAGAAGCTCACAGCCAAGTAAAAAAGACTTCAGAACAAATAATTATGCTATAGTGTGAGAAATGGTATAACAGAAATAAATTTTGTGAGAGTCAGGGGAAATTTCACAGGCGAAGTGATGCCTGAGCTGAATTTTATAAGATACCTAGTTTCCAGTCCAAGAGGGCAACGAAGAGCATTCCAGGTCTAGGGAGTAGTAGCGTATGAAAATACACAGGATCCCATAAGTTGGTAAGTTGGAGCCTGCTATCTGAGGGAACTGTGGCAGCAGGCGAGGCTGGAATGGTTCACAGAGATAGGGCTCAACAGGCATTTGTTTTGTACATAGTAGAGAGACATTGAAGAGGTTTAAACATAAAATTGGTGTTTTACAGAGAGAATTCTGACTTTGGTGTGAAGAATAGAGTGGGATAAGAAAGTGGAGGGAGGTTGAGTTGTAGTAATTGTCCAGGTAGTCAGAATGATGGCCTGAATGAGTTTGTGGTAGAGTTGGAGAAGAGAGAATAGATTGAGAAGTAAAAGCTGCAGAGTTTGATTATTGCATATAGAGACTCACAGAGAGGAAGCAGTTGACTGTGACTTACAGATACTGATTTTGTTGACCATATGGCCTGTAGTTCTGTCGGCTAAGATTGGCAATACTAAACAAGAGCAGGTTTTGGAAATTGAGAGGAGAGAGAATAGGGCAAGAGAGTAGAAACAAACAAGATCAGTTTTAGATTTAATTTGAGGCCCTTTACAGATTCTTTGAGATAGTCTTGTAGAGGTCAGCTGTAACCTTGTTTCTTAAAATTCTCTTTGGTACTAGTAATAGGGACAGGCAAATGAGCTGTGTTTTAGGTTTATTTGGAGTACTTAAGATGAATTCAGAAGAAAGCAATATAACTTAAAAGCTAAGGTCTTATTTATAACTGCAGTTTTCTAATTTAGAAGAGAAACTTGGAAGTAAATTAATTTTGTATTTAATTGTAATTTTCTAATATGCATGTGTGTTTTTCATAATTTAAAAATTGTTTTTTTTTCCTTTTGACATATATCAGAGTTTGTAATTCTTTGGTGTTTGTTTTTATGTAAATTATTGACAGAACCTGCATTAAGTTGTTTCAGTAGTGGTTTTCTAACAACCATAAATGTATGGTGTACTTCATAAATAGTTCCTGTTTTTATTCAGTGTTAGTGGCCTGATGTTCACTTTTTTAACAGAAGGTGAATTATAAAATAAGGTTAAAAACTGTAACAGAAAAAAACGAAAGACTGGAAGTTGGGAAGATCTTAACTCTAAGATTCTGAATTCTATGTTACTAGAGAGATTAATTTGTATATATGTCTTATTAAAAAACTTTTTTTTTTGGGTAAAACACTTGTTTTTCTGTCATGTTTAAATGTAATGCCTCTCAGCGGCACAAGAGTTGAGAGAGAGTGCCAAAACCTAAGGCAAGACCACCAAACACAAGACCACCAGGAAAAAGGTACAAGAGTTGAATCTTAGATATTTCATGTGGTTGTTTGCCAGTTCCTCTCTCAAAATTGAGAATAAAAACTGATTCAGCTGGAAATATAGTAAGGTAGTAATATCCCTGAATTGTAGTTCCCTACCTTTTCAATAAATGATTGTCAAACTGTTGTAGATTCCTGCATGAATGCTTTTACATTTAATCTGTTTGAGAAAATATGACCAAAAACTACTTTGAATTCTGTGATTGTTTTTAATGAACTATTTAAGTGCATTTAATCACAACAGTGTTTATCTGTGTTATCTTTGAAAAGTAATTTAGCTAATCCTGGGTGCCATATGGATTGTCAAACCCCTTGCAAAACTAGGGAGCCCACCGGGGGCTGGCACAGTGGTGTTGAGAACCAGAAACCACTGCTCTTGATGGAGTAAGTCTTAGAGTACCAGTAACAGGGACAGACAAATGGTTTTGGTGGGTATCAGAATTTGTGATGCAGTATTCAAATAAATGCGGTACCCTTATACCTAATACCCTTTTCCATCGCTTCTGGCAAGGCAGTGAGACTTCTTTTCATACTTTTTGGTATAAACTATGTATACTACCTTCATTGCACAGTGCAGGCATTTTTTCCCCCTTTATAAAGTACTTCAAAAAATGTAAGCAATTGAGTCTTCTCATTTCTTCAGAGATAGGCCTGTTACAGGAGGTGAGGAAAATTTGAGTCTTCTGAAATAGTTTTAGAATTTTTGATACATGGAATTTTGGTAGTTTGTGCTTCATTTTCATCTTTTAATGGTGTTATTTAATGTATTTTTTCTGTTCTTGAATATACGGAAAAGTGCATGCTCATCACTTAGAAATAACCAGTGTTAAAGTGTTGATAAGTTGCTGCCCATTAAAGCCAATCCAGATCACATTGTTTGGCATTCTTTTTTTTTTTCAGTCACACAACTCATCTTAGTGTGCTTTCTATGTACAAGGCTGCAGTGAGCTATGACTGTGCCACTGCATTCCAGCCTGGGTGACAGAACAGGACCCTGATTCTTTAAAAAAAAAAAAAAAAAAAAAGTCTTTGTAAAAATGTTTAAATGGCAAAAAAAGTTGGCTTAGCATCATGGCTGATAAATGAGGAGTGCTGAAAGATTGATAATATAACTTTGTTTGATATATATGTATATAATATGTATATGATATCTTGATCTAAGTTTATCATTTATCTTTGGGAGGTAACCACTACTCAAGTCGGTTTGTAGGTTAAAAAATTTTTTTTTATAGAGTCAGGGTCTCACTCTGTTGCCCCGGTCAGAGTGCAGTGGTGCAATTATAGCTCACTGTAACTTCAAACTCCTGGGCTCAAGTGATCCTCTTGCATCAGCCTCCCAGGTAGCTAGGACTACACGTGGATGCCACTATACCTGACTGTCTTTACAAAACAAGAACTTGCTATGTTGCCCAGATTGGTCTTGTTGAAAATCTTATTCAAATGTACAATTTACTTGGCCTCCAGTCATCCTTCTGCCTTGTCCTCTAAAAGTCCTGGGATTACAGGCATGAGCCACTGTGCCTGGCCAAGTTCTAGTTATTTTGTTGGTTCCATCCTATGTTTCCTTTTCTCAAATTAATCTGCTTCTTGGTGTATTATTACAGCGTCAAGTTTTTTTTCTTTCTAAAATATTCACTAATTGAGATTTCAATGCTAATGTTTAGGATAAAGACGGTGATAGAGCCGTTCACCATGCAGCTTTTGGAGATGAAGGTGCTGTTATAGAAGTGCTACACCGAGGCAGTGCTGATTTGAATGCTCGAAACAAGCGCCGACAGACCCCACTTCATATTGCTGTCAATAAAGGTCATCTTCAAGTTGTGAAGACTTTATTGGACTTTGGCTGTCATCCCAGTCTTCAGGTAAATCCTTTAAAGAAATATATCCTGCAGGTATTGGTAGGATCCTATTAAAGGGAAACATTAAGTTCTATGGTAAGCATTCCGTTGTTATCATTCTCGTATGGTCATAAATGATACCAAAGGCATAAGATGTTACAAAATTGGCAGCTATTTTTTTTGTGCGTGTGGCTCTGTCCCTCAGCTATTTTGTTTGTTTGTTTGTTTTATTTTTTTTTGCTTTAGAAAAATCAATAGATTGGGTTTAGATTGGGCAGTGAGAATGGGGACGTCCTTGTAAAAATATCAGCTTATGAATGGATTCAACTTTATTGATCATGACAGTGAGCCTCAACAGTTCATATTTCATAATAGTTACTTCATAACTACTTAAATTATTTTAATTGTAGCTTTTATTGTAGCTTAGGGACTTTGAATAGTCATTAGTGTAGTCTTCGGAGATTTTCTGTTTTGGAAAATGTATAGGATTTTAGAGTTGATTTACAGTAGGACCTAATTTTTGAAGCAGTGGTTCCTAAGAATTGATTATCCCAGCTACAGTTTTATAACCAGATTAAACCATAGATATATGGAAAATGTAGTCTGTGTTCATTATCTGCTTAGTTTGGTTACTAAGCAACTTGTCTTTTGTGTACCTCTCTGATTAAAGTTTCTATACTTAGTAATTTTGTAGCAAAATAAAACAGGACCTGAAACTAATTTGCCAACGTTTAGGTTCCTTAACAGAATAGTCTTGAAACAACATAATATTTTTAAATAAAAATATTCCCTGAAACACTATTTGTATATGTAAAACATAATTTGTTTCAATTGGAAACTCAATAATGACTTTTTAAAAAGTGGGACGGTGGTTAGAATCATAAGCTGCTTGCAGTTTAGATAATTTACAGCATCCAGGAATTGGTTGCTGGATTGGATAGATCTCAGGGAAGTAATAAAGAAGAACAGTAGTAGTGGGAATGAGGGCTTGAGAAGAACTGAAAGAATAGATTTTGTTCAGCTAGATAATTACTAGAAACTAAGCTTTCTGAAGTGCAGCTGGTTTGGAACTGATGGGATCTGGGGTATGTCCTTGTAAGTGGGAGGCAGGATTGGAGGATGAGGGAAGAATTGGGGGGTGTTAATCGGTAAGGAGGGGCAATTTATACCTGCTGACCTTTTTTGTCTGAAATGGGAGACAAGGTCATCTGTTGAGAGTGTGAGTGTGGGTTGTAGAGAAAGAGTAATTGAGAAGAGTGATAAGGATTTGGGGACCTGCAGGGTATTCCAGTCATATCAGAAGCCCGTTTCAGGTTGAACACTACACATTTTTAGTGTCACCAGATATAGGAGGATAGAAGGTAGATGATTGGATTGAACTTGGGTTAGGAATTCTTTTTTTTTGAGACAGGGTCTTGCTCTGTTGACCAGAGCAAATGGCATGATCATGGCTCATTGTAGTCTCAACTTTCAGGGCCCACCTCAGCCTCCCAAGTTAGCTGGGACTACAGGTGTGAGCCACCATGCCTGCCTAATTTTTTGTAGAAATGGGGTCTCCCCGTCACCCAGGCTGGTCTCAAACTTCTGGGCTCAAGCAATCTTCCTGCTCCCACCTCCCAGAGTCCTGGGATTACAGGTGTGAACTATCATGCCTGGCAGGAATTCTTTATGCTCTTGAATATACAGAAAAGTGCAGGCTCATCACTTAGAAATAACCAGTGTTAAAAGTGTTGATAAGTTGCTAAATATATTCCTGGGATTAGCAAACATTTTCTGTAATGGACACAGATAATAGTTTAGGCTTTCATTTGTCTTCTACCACAACTATCTAATTCTGTCATTGCAGAATGAAAGCAGCCATAGATAATACATAAATGAATGGGTGTGGCAGTGTTCCAATATTTTACAAAAACAGGTGGCTTCAACGTGTAATACCCTGGGAGATCATTTTTTCCAGGCTCTGTCCACATGACTTAGGGGAGCACAGGGCTCTGCCCCATGATGTAGTCTCTTTCTACAGCATTGGTGATGAAGCTGGGTCTGGTGGACCTGCATATTCCTGTAGCTTCTCAGAGTCCTGTGGACAATCACTGGGGAGACAAACCATGCAGGAAACATGTCTAGTAAAACGTAATTAAACAAAAAACAAATGGAAAGCTGGATTTGGCAACTGTAATATAGGCTATAGGCTAGGTTATATATGACTTAGAATAGCATCTGTGAAACTATGAAATGAATGAAATCTAAATTATTCATGTATATACATGACTGCTAATGAATAAAAACTTACTGCTAAGTCAATTGATTAGTGTAAAAAGCAGCTTAAAAAATGGTAGACTGAGATTGCTAAATTTTCATTTATAGTTGCTTTACCTTTGGCTAACTAGCCACTTTCCTGCGCTTTGAAAATGCTTAGTTTAATGATTCTCACGTGTGACTACACAATATATTCATCTGGGGAGCTTTGAAGAGTTGCTAATGCCTCGCTCTTACCTCTAGAGATTTAGTATGGTGAAGAGCCTAGACATCAGATTTTTTTCTCTCTCTTTTTTTTTCTGTATAAAAGATTTTAAAAGATCTCCCGAGCAGATTCTAATGAGAAGCCAAGGTTGAAAACCACTGACTTTCATTGTTATGGTGTAGATTTGATATGGAATTTCACAGTACAATGATTAAGATCATTTTAAAGTTATTAAATTTGGAGTTCTGCTTTTTCACCTCATTAGTTTTTGTCACTAGTTATATTTGAGGCTCTCTATTCCTATTCTATTCTATTCTATTCTATTCTGTTCTATTCTATTCTATTCTATTCTGTTTTTTTCTTTGTAAAGCCTCAGCATGTGCCAGGAGCGGTGGCTGATGCCTACAATCCCAGCACTTTGGGAGGCCGAGGTGGGTGGATCATGAGGTCAGGAGTTCTAGACTAGCCAGGCCAACTTGGTGAAACCCTGTCTCTACTACGAATACGGAAATTAGCCAGGCTTGGTGTTGGGAGCCTGTAATCCCAGCTACTTGGGAGGCTGAGGCAGGAGAATTGCTTGAACCTGGAAGGTGGAGGTTGCAGTGAGCTGAGATCATGCTGCTGCACTCCAGCCTGGGCAAAAGAGCAAAACTCTGTCTCAAAAAAAAAAAAAAAGAAACTTCAGCATGTTTGTTTGTTTATGGTGTTTTCCAACTAGATATGAGTATGACTTTCCTTACTATAATGTGACCAGTGTTTCTTGCTTGTATTTTTTTTTTTTTATTATTTTTTTAATTTTTGGAGCTAGAGTCTCGCTCTGTCACCCTGGCTGGAGTGCAGTGACACGATCACAGCACACTGCAGCCTTGAACTTCTGGGCTCAAGCCATTCTTCTGCTTCAGCCTGAGTAGCTAGGACTATAGGTACACACCACTACACTTGGCTAATTTAAAAAATTTTTGTAGGGACACGGTCTTGATATGTTGCCTAGGTTGGTGTTGAACTCTTGGCCTCTGGATCCTCCCGCCTCAGCCTCCCAAAGGGCTAGGGTTACGGACATGAGCCAGCATGCCCAGTCTTTGCCTGTATTTTTATATTTATCACAGATAGTGCTCTTTTATTGGTATTTGTTGGATATGGTCTCTGTTTCTGTTTGTTTAGCAATTTGGTATGAGTATTACTGTTACATGAGTTGATTAATTGAAGAACTAATGAAAATCTCTTCAACTTAAAGGATTCTGAAGGTGATACTCCTCTTCATGATGCGATAAGTAAGAAACGTGATGATATCCTAGCAGTTCTTTTGGAAGCTGGAGCAGATGTTACCATCACAAACAATAATGGATTTAATGCTCTACATCATGCTGCCCTAAGGGGAAATCCCAGGTATGTCACACTTTACTATTTTAGGTGCAATTCAAAAATATTTTTCTATTGCTGATTCTCTTTTTCTGATACTAATGAAGAAATATTTTTTGACTATTTTAGTATTTTAAATCATTTTGAAGGTTTGTGAAAATCATGCCTTTATTTAGTATATTAGTTTTATATGATGATTATTTGGTTGTTAATCTAATACAAGTATTATGAAATAACTATTTAAATTTATATTAAATGTGGATATAAAATATCAGAAATACTGGTTTCTTTCTAAAGATTTAATTAAAATGCATTTCATTTTGACATTTATGTTTCTTCAAAATAATTCTCAAGGTGTCCTCTAATCTCATGCTACCATTTGCATGATAATTATTATTTTTTAAACTTAAGACTAAATACGTAATATTAAGTCACGTAACTCCTTATTAATAATGTAATTAGTTATATAAACTTCTAGTGTCGCTATCCCCTCATCCATTGTTATAGCAGTGCTGTACTACTGAAAAATGTATTTGCTGGTTGAAGTTTTCGAAAGACTGCTTTTGGAGAATCACATTCTTTATAAAGGATCTGCAGTGCCCCAGAGAATGTGAAAATGCTTAGAGATTCCCATGAACTCACTTTTTGGAACAACTTTACCTTAGGCATTTTAGGAAATTATGCATTAGATGTCTTCTGTTTATACTTGAGTCAAACTTATATATCTCGACTAAGGAAAATGTTCACTTTGATTTTTATTTTGATAATTTTATCTATTCTGAACACTTATTCTTTGGTTCCTTATTGTATTTTTGTATCATGTTACCTTTTTTTT
>NW_016107327.1:10001383-10025214 GCF_001604975.1 Cebus imitator | reverse complement strand
TTTTTTTTTTTTTTTTTTTTTTTTTTTTTTTTTTTTTTTTTTTAAGTTTCTTAGGATCACCACTAGAGGGTGACCACAGAAAACAAAAGGATTTTATTCCTACTGCTTATGGGTAACTGTAACAGTGGGTATATAATGTAGGTTAAAGTTAATGACCATATTTTAGATCACATCATGATTTTTTTTCCCCAAATTACAAATATTTGAACTTTTCAGATTTTGGCATTATGAAGGAGACAGTAGTATTATATTTTCCCTGCCCTTCAAACAGAAGATTATGATAGCACTTAGCATGTGCCAGTCTCTGCAAAGTGCCTTACATGCATCATCTCACTTAATCCTTTCAACAGCTTTTTGAGGCAGGTGTTAATATCCTCATTTTATAGGTGAAGAATATGAGGCTTATAGAGATGAATTTAATTATCCAAGAACACGTAGCTGATTACTGAAGCACCTGTAACTTGAGCAAGGTCTAGGTGACTTTAGAATCATAACTGTTAAACCACTTTATATCACTTTTACTCTCTTGTGGTCTGTTTGTGAAGCAAAACCAAAACACATGGGCAGTGAATGTATCAATACCTCGTTCCTCTTGCTACCTCATTGCTTAGGGCTGTCTTTGACTGTTCTCTGACCAATTCTCAACTTCCAACTAGTTTTAAAATTTTATTTTACCAATCTTTCCAACCCATTCCATTTTGTTCCCACTGTTGCTGACCCAAGTAAGTACTCACCACATTTACCTAGACTATTATAATATTCTTCCAATTTTTTTCTTTGATTTCAGTCTTATCCCTGATTTAACTTTTATACAGTTACAAATTATCCTTTCTGAAAGCATAGGTCTAAATGACTTTCTTCCCGTTTGCCAACTTCAGTTTTTGTCTATTAACATAGAATACAATCTACGCACTTTGGCTTGGCATTCAGACCCGTATTCTGTGTGTCCTGAGTCTAACTTTATCTCCTGCTAATTAAAATCCCTCAGGCTGCCTTGCTCTTCATCTATTCTCCCTTCCTAAAATATGCTGTCCGCTTTCTTCTTCCATTTTTTGAAGCATTTTCTTTCATTGGGATGCCCCGTCCCGCATCTTTCTTCCAGAGCTGCCCCCAATGTCATGATTGGAATTATTTTGTTTGCTTTGTACTTCCTTGTTCTGTGTTCTTATTTATTGTACTTACTATACTCTGCTTAGTGCTGAATTACTATGTGCATTTCTTTCTCTTAAAATCGTGGGCATTCATATTCATCTGTTCATGCCCCACAATGCTCTGACTATACAAGGCATTCAATAAATGTTAGTCTTCCTTTGACAGTGAGGACACTGTTAAATATCACAAGATGTTGTATGATCAGTTGTGGAATGAATTCTGTGGAGAAACTGTGTTAGGAATTCAAGCAGCAATTGCTTCACATTAGAATGGTCAAAAAGATCTTATTGAGGAAATGTAGAATTTATTGAGAGAATGTGAAATCATAAAGTTTAGGATAAACTGAGACTTGAAGTCTTCAGGAAAAAAGTATCTTTTAAATATTTTGAGTTGTTTCATTTTTATTGAGAGTAGGCATATTATATTCAATAATGTTAAGCCTATACAAGGAAGAGAAAATTTACTTCTGTTTTCTTCAATTCTTGCATCAATCTTGAGGGTTCCCCTGCAAATTTAAAACAGCAACTCTTCCAATCAGATATTTGGTGTCAGGTGACATTTTAAAAAAGAAAAGAATGCTTTTATTCTTCAAAAAAGTAGTGCTTCAGTTAAAGCTACATGACTTCTTTATTCCTACTTCCTTAAGGCATTTTAGGTAGTTGTGACTATAGATTGCCAGATAGAGTGTGATTTTAATTGGACACTGAAGAGTATCAGAAGATGACACACATTATCAGTTGTAATTGCAAATCGTGATGTTTTGAGTTCTTTTTTTCATATCTAATTTCTTTTTCTTACGGTTGATTTTTTCCCCCCTGTACAAACCAGTGATATCAGAAGATAGAAGGAACCATTTTTAGTGTACTTGGAATTAAACACAACAACCAATATTTTTGGCCTTCATATTGTAGAAAACCAGTTGGGTGTGGTGACATACATCTATAATCTCAGCAACTTAGGAGGCTGAGGCAGGAGGATTCCTGCTTGAAGCCAGGAATTTGAGATCAACCTGGGCAATGTAGCAAGACATTGTCTCTGAAAAATTAGGCTGGGCACGGTGGCTCACGCCTATAATCCCAGCACTTTGGGAGGCCGAGGTGGGCAGATCACTTGAGGCCAGGAGTTTGAGACCAGCCTGGCCAACAGGGTGAAACCCTGTCTCTACTAAAAATACAAAAATTAGCCGGATGTGGTGGTGTGCACCTGTAGTCCTAGCTCCTCGGGAGGCTGATACATGAGAATTGCTTAAACCCGGGAGGCAGAAATTTCAGTGAGCTGAGATCGTGCCACTGCACTTTAGTCTGGGTGACAGAGCAAGACTCTGTATTAAAAAAAAAAATTAGCTGGGTGTGGTGTCACAGACTTTGACTCTCAGCTACTTGGGAGGCTGAGGCGAGAAGATCACTTGAGCCCAGAAGTTTGAGACTGCAGTGAGCTATGATCATGCCACTGCACTACAGCCTGAGCAACAAAGCAAGACCCTGTCTCTCAAAAAAAGAAAGAAAGAAATATAGCATATTATTATTTCCAGAACCTGATGAAGTATCTGGATGCCCTATAGTTTGAAGACTGTCCTTTGAAGTCTGTATTTCAAAGGTGCAGATCAATATAGATTCTAGATTTCAAAACTGATCTTGATATTTCCTCATAGTGTGATAGTAACTGAAATAAACACATTAAGAGAAAAACAGTTATAACGCCATTTGTTGTTGTCTTTTAGAATTGTGGAAGATATAATTTTTTGCTATAGGAACCTCAGTAAATAGAAATTACACCATGTTTTAATATAGTAATTTTGTTTTTTAAGAAGTCTTAACTAAGAACAATGCTGTTTTTCTATTATAATAGCTAATATTTATAGGCATGTATCCCCCTAGAGTTTAGCCATATTTATCATCTCTTAGTATACAGGTAAAATTTCAGATTTAAAGCAAGAGCAGAAATTATTTCTGCTGATAAAGGTGAAAACTGAATTTCTTCAGAGTAGCATAATCAGCATGTTACTTAGGTACTTTCTGTAAAGATGCTGCATTTTTAGCTAAGTTTTTAGAGCTCCCTCACAGGCATGAAAATAAATTAGTCAGCAGTATTCTCTGCAGAGCTGGCAAAAACAATCAATAGGTATTTTGGAAGTACAGGTAACATTAATATAATTATAAAGTTACTTTATATAGTATTATTTACAAATTTTTCTTTAATAGAAATTGAATGTGAAAAGTAAAAGTAAAAGTAAAATATCAGTGAATCACCTGATGTGATATATATTTGTTATGTTTTTAGACTGGTACTAAGATAATTTCACAGGCATTTCTTACTTACTAATTCCCACAAAGACACATATTAAAAATCTTACTGAGGCCGGGCGCGGTGGCTCAAGCCTGTAATCCCAGCACTGTGGGAGGCCGAGGCGGGTGGATCACGAGGTCAAGAGATCGAGACCATCCTGGTCAACATGGTGAAACCCCGTCTCTACTAAAAATACAAAAAATTAGCTGGGCGTGGTGGCGCATGCCTGTAATCCCAGCGACTCAGGAGGCTGAGGCAGGAGAATTGCCTGAACCCGGGAGGCGGAGGTTGCGGTGAGCCGAGATCGCGCCATTGCACTCCAGCCTGGGTAACAAGAGCGATACTCTGTCTCAAAAAAAAAAAAAAAAAAAAATCTTACTGAATATGTGATCAACTCATAGTTTTCCCTCTAGAATGTTATGATGCCCTTTTTACTTTTTAAATTCTGATATATAGTCTGTAAACAAGACTATGTTGACTATTTGAAGATTTGATAAGCTGTACTGTATTTTGATGTTTAATGCTTTCCTTACAACTGTGAACATGCTGAGTGCTATCTACAAAATATAGGTCAGTCTGTTGAGTAATAGGATACTTAAAGAGTGTGCCCATTTTCTCTAACGTATGCTCATGCATCTACTCTCAAACACTATATGTCTTGTAATACATAAATGTATTTACCATGACTGAGATGTAATTAATAGCAAGAAGAAGATCTTGAATAAAGTGAAAAGATACATATTTATATGTATCTCCTGTTGCCCATAGTCTTTTAGAGAATGATTTTCATCTTGAAACAGAGGAGTGGTCAGGAGTTGAGAATGTGTGAACGTCTAGGTTTTTAAACTACTCTTGTCTTCAGTAATCTTTATTAATTGCTGAAATGTTTGTCTCTATTAAATAATATTAAATTATCTAGTCTTATTGAAATCATTAAGAAAATTACATGGATGTTAGGTTACTTGTTATTTTCCTTTCCTTCAGTTTATCCCCACTGAAGGAGAATATTATATATATATATATATATTTTTTTTTTTTTATTAGGGACAAAGAAGACAGTGAGGAGAGTCAAAGCATTTATCACTAGCAGAGTTTTTATTTTACAGCTGAGAAAACAAATATGGAAAGGTGAAATATTTCATGAGTAAAAAGTAGTGATGCTTAGGATTTTCTTTCTTTTTTGAGGACAAATACCTTTGGTTCAGGGTCAGAAGAACCAGATACTGTTTTAAGCCTCTCCACAAGATACTCTATAGTATCATCTTTTTTACCTTACCTGCTAACATTTGGGTAAATAGTGGTAAAATTAAAGGCCAATTCTATGGAAGATGGTGACTAAACATTTCTACAGTGTTATGTAATAATGTTATAGTTTTCTTTAATCCAAAATATGCACACATCCATGTGAACCACACTGTACAATCCCATTCTGTTTTCAGGTGGCTTTTAGGTGACCTTTCCAGATGCTTGCTTTCTTTGAAGGAAGTTTTTGTTGTTGTGTTATTGTAAAGCATAGCCTACATTTTATTACCAGTTCTTTTGTTTTCTGAAGGATAAGAAATTTAATACAAAGAGATTATATTAAGTAAAATTTTTATTTGAAATCCTTAAGTCATCCACACATTTTTCTTAAAGGTTTTTATAAACATCTTTAACCAGTCTAGCTTTTCCAGGTAGAATTAACAGTAACAAGTTATTTGATTGTAATCACAGTCTGAATAATTTAAGTAAGTTGAAATTAGTTGACAAGTAATTGTTATTCACAAATGAAAACGTTGGTTGTCCTGTAGTAATCAATGCATAGCTACAGCTGGTTGAAGGGGACCAAATCCATTGAAGAGGCGATTTGGTTCCATTTTACCAGCTCTAGCAAAGCATTGTAGTGCTGCTAGTTTGGGATCCAAAACAGTTAAATGCTTTTCATTGGTAAAATTACAATCATGGACCTTCTGCAAGTGTTAGAAATTATCATACCACTGCTTCAGTCACTAAATGCCAAATTTTCCATTCTGAAGTCACTTTCCTACTCTTTCCTGCACTTAATGGTTTAAAAGTTTTAATGGTTTAAAAGTCTTTTCCTTTTAACACATTACTGCATTAAGGAATGATCAATGTACATCTTTATTTTCAACATCTTTGCTTCATTCTTTTCATTTTTCTAATCGTGTCCACAGCTGAAGTCTTTGGTTAATTCTTAAATGTAGACAATAAGCTGTTTCAAAACCAATAGTATTTAAAGGAACAAATAGACCTTGATGTATTTTAGTGTAATGTTTTCCATTTATCGCTAGGCAGTAAACTAGATTACTTAAGTAGTTAATCTAATAGGTTAGGGAAGAGTTCTGTTAGTCACTCCCTTCTTAGCATTATAATTGAGGACTAATAGCAAATTGTTGACAGTGGGTAGATCAGTGGCCTTAAGCAAGTACCTCTGCCTTTTGATTTATAAATAGATCACATGTGTATTCAGTGTAATGCTTGGACTTGTGTTGAAAGGAACTACCATGCATGCCAGTTTTTCTTTGTTTTTGCTTACGTAGTGTTACTAATCATAGGTTAGTAATTTAACCCTTTTAAAGGTCTATTTCCTTGACTAAGTTCTTTGTCATTTTGGGTACAGATTGCCTAGTTACTTCTCATTATCGACTTAGTGATACACTGACTTATGGTGGTTAGTTGCAATCCATGAATACAAGTATTAAAATCTATTGTGTGAATAATACTTGAAAAATCAGAGTAAATTTTTGTTATAATGTGGTTTTACTATTGATTTTAATATCCTGGGAGGTGTGCTTTCTGAAACATACTTGCATAAAATAAAAGTTTAATAAATTATAATTTGTCTATAAAGTTAAGTGCTCTCAGAAAAATAGAGAAGTATTCTTTATAGTTACTGTTTTAAACTAAACTGGGAAGTCAACACTAATTCAGGCAATATGCAAATGATTCTTATATTAAGTATATTTTGCATCTGTTGGTTAAGTGTCATGCTGCTGGTGAAATTAATGTAACTGCAATTCTTTTTCATCATTTATTCTAGTAGAAGTGAAACAGGTGTTAAACTGCTTGAACTTAAGTGCTGAAGATAGCAATAACACTGGCTTCTATTTTTACAAGTTATATGGGAGCTGTTTAGCAGATCCAGTTGCTCAAGTGTGCTTTTGGATGGCAGTTCAGTTTCATATACTGGCCATATCGGGGCAAGGAGAGGCCATGGGAAAAAAATAGTACAACATTTGATAATGTCAGCATCTGTTATCCCTGTCAGGGAGACAGTTGAAATGTTTGAGTTATACCAGTGTCAGCAGATGCCCAGAGTTTAATATGTACTCAGTTAAAAATGAACAGCTGATCTAAGTGATAGATGTGACATTTTAGAGTGATTGAAAATACTCTTAGATATGTTAAGTTAAATTTGTAAGCACCAGAATCAGTATATAATTTTACTTTTGAAAATGAAAGCCTGTCATTTTATTTTCTAAGGATTATTTATATAGTCTTAAAATTATAGCAAAGAGATTCTTAGTTGCTGGGATGGTTAAGAAGGATTATTAAACAACTTGTATACCTATAGAATGACCAATATAATTGTTTATTATAAAACACAAGTAGAGTAATAGCCTTTGAGTAGTTTTATAGAAGAGCCTCTACTTTTGAGGTATATATTTTGAGTTCTCGGTATTTAGGACCTATACAGGTAAACTTCCTAAATTGAACATGAATCATGGCCATTCTGTTTTGTGGATGATCAGAAGGGCTATGTTTATGTGAATTAAGCTTTGAACTAATTTCTTTGAAAATACAGAATTTAAAATTAGGTGTCTTTTATAATTTCCAGTAAAAATGAAGTAACATATATTATGCCATGTGTAAGAGTCATTATCATCTTTATAATCTGCTGATAAAAAGAAAATCATCTTTCTGTTAACTAGTTGTCTTATTAAACAGAGAGAAAATGAACTATAGTTAAATGTATAGTCATTTCTATTCAATTTCTGATACAAAAAATTTAAAATATGCTTTTTATACATGTGCAGATATTTCAGTTGAAATAATATGTTTACTAAGAAATGGTTAGAATACATGATTACTATTTTTTTTTTTTTTAACTTTGTCATTAGTAGCTTAAAACAAGTACTGCTTATAAATTTTGCCAACAGCATTATTTGGAATTTTAAAATAAATAATATACAAACTATGTGAAATTAAAGTATTTTGATGTTTCTAACATAAACAATGGATTGATCATGTTTAGAGGAACTGAATTGTAATTACATAGTACTAATAAAAACAGTTATTCTATCTGTATAAATTGGTTCTTGACTATAGTGCTTTCACTTTACATGCCCCCTTTGGAGAAGCCAATTCAAAGAAATTACAGATAATAAGTTAATTTCTTTTAAATATTTCGTAGTCTCTTACCAATATACCCTGCTGACTTACAGCTGTGGCCCAGAATTTTATCATTTTTCCTCCTTAAATCTTACATTTTAATTAATTTTAAGTTTTAACTTCACATTTAAAGTAGAGATGGGGTTAAGACCCTGATGAACTTGAGAAGGACAAGGGCCACTTTTTTTTTTGTGACAGTAGAGTCGTACTTAAAAGATAGTCTTTAAGAATTATAACTATGATTGTAGCTGTCAAAAAAGAAAACCTTTTTAAAACAACAAAACTTTTCAGTTCAGAAATTCCTCTAATATTAATGGATTATACATTTATTAAAATGTGAAGAAATAGCTTATTATGTGAATGAAGCCAGCTCTTACTATCTTATTTTTCTATACAAATAAGTGAGCCCCACTAAGATCAAATTGTGGAGACAGAAAATAGGTCATATGTATTCCTCATTCTTTTGTGCTAGTAATACTGTTGTCTCTTTTGTAGTCAAATTTTAATAATGAGAGTACTTAATGTAAGATATATGTTTTAAACTTAAATGATTTAAAAGGAATTTCATGATAATTGAAATCTGCTTCACTGGAACTTCTTTTCCTTCATGAAATAAAAACCTTAGGGATATTTAGTTTCTATCTATAAGTAGCAGATAGCCTTTTTTTTTTTTTTTTTTTTTTTTTTTTTTTTTTTTTTTTTTTTTTTTTTTTTTTTTTTTTTTTTTTTTTTGGTGTTAATATTGCCAAAGGTCATCTGTTCATGACTAGTTAATTTACCTTATGAAGGTCATTTACGTGGAAAGAAGCAAGAGCTTCTTTTAGCTGCAGTTTAATTCTCTCTTGGTGGTTTATTGCCTACCAAAAATACATACTTCTTTACATTCCATAGCATTGTATGTTCATATGGGTACATAAAGAAGTATGTACTCTGAGTAGGTATTACTAGGTTGTTAGCTGTAAAAACATGAAATATTTTATTTTCTTGTTAGCAAAACATTCAGCTTACTAATGTAGAGCAATGGTAAATCATTTGCAGAGACTAATTTATTGAAGAGTAAACTTTGTAACAAATTTACCTGAAGCATGGCATTAATGGTTCCATATTCTTGGTGGACATAGACATTCCTAAACATTTGACCAGTTATCTGTTGAACTTTGTCCTGGTTTGATTCTTTTTGCAACAGATTCATAGAATTAGTGTAGTGTTACAGAGTGTATTTCAGAAACTTAAAATCAGCCTATTGTTTCTTCAGTCTTCAGAGTGAATTTCTTCTTTTTTTGTAGTCTGCTTCTAGATCCTACAGGTAGATAGTAATTAATTAAGTTCAAATTCTTTTTTACAAACTAGGTATCTTACTCAAAACTTAAGGAATTAACCAATAAATATTTCTGATATTGACTCCAAAGTTGAAACAAGGAGAAAAACCAGGATGAGTGTGAGTGAATTGAACTTTTAAAGATTATGAATTTTTGTTAGTGTTTCATAAGGTCACAGATAAGAACTCATGATCATTTGAAAATCTGTCATCCTTTTTTCTTTATTAGTTCCTTACCTGAATTTTGCACTTTGGTGCTTCTCTTTGGGTTAAATACAAATATGGTTTGAATACAAATTCAAATAGATGTAGAAATATCTAATTTTGGTGAGTTTAAGTTGTTTTGATTCTTTAATCCTTTTAGTATACAGGATGATTGTCGGAATCATCAACTTTTAGAAAGTATCACTTCAAAGAACTGAAAGGTTTTAGTCCATGAGCACCTGGGTTTTACCTTGATCATTTAGCATGAAAAGAAAATACAGTTGGTAAGAAGGCTTCAGTTATTATGGTATTAGAAGGTTAATTTAAAAGAAAACCTCAAGAAATTTTCAGTTTGGCAAAGGAGAAAACAAAGGGGAAGGATGATAGTAGAATTTCTGCAGCTTGTGACAAAAAGCTAGTGCAGCTTATAGAGAGCAAATCAGAATGTAGCAGTAGATAGCCCAGCATTACAGCAGCTTCAGCAATGCAGCATTAGAATTACACCATGCACATTCTGATTTATTTTTGTGGCCAATTAATAGTAAGCATTAAAAAGTATTTTATGATCTGCCAGGTTTCTTGGGTGACTAAACCTTGAAATAGAAGCTAATAGTTTTAAAAAGTAAGTATACTTTGGAAGCAGGATGTGACTTACTAGAGGTTCAAAATTATCACTTAATCTGAAACAATAACGACTAAATCTTTAATAATGTAAATGACAATAATGAATTTGTACATTTTTAGATCAAAAGTTACTGCCATGATATTTGAACAATATTCATTTTTACACTACATTAGCTCTCAACTTGATTTGTGAAATTAGGCTATGCTTAGATAGAATTTAACTTAACAATGATGAGAACATATATTGAGTCAATAATAGGTAAGCATGCAGAAAGTCATAAGCATCCTTAAAAGTACAGGCCTTGTGGGGCTCTGTTACCTGAAAGCTTAGTGTCATGCAGCATTTGCAGCAGGAAGAAAGGTAATGACCTAGAGAGTCACATCAGCAGCAGCCATCTCATCTTGATTGTTCGTTCACTCTATTCGCTGATTCAGCAATTTCTTTTCATGAGCCCGGTGAAGGAAGGGGATTTGTCAGTGAACACAGAACCTCACCTTTTAAGATAAATTTGAAAAACAAACAAGCAAACAAAAAACAAGCCTACTTTTCCCTCTCCCCCCCTTTTCACATTAAAAAAAAAAAAAAAAAAAAAAACACCACCACCAGCAAAAAAAACTCTGCAATTAAATTGAATCAGCATTGGCCTTTTGATTTAGAATGTCATATAAAACTCTTGCACAGATATGAGGGAAAGTTAAGCAATTTTAAAAGGCTGCTACAAAGGCAAAGAAAAGGAACCTAGTTGTCAGATGAAATGCTTCAGAAGAGGGGACAAAGTTGCAGAAGTTAATTTTATAATCTAAAAAAAGACCAAAAAAAAAAAAAAAAAAAAAAAAAAAAAAAAAAAAAAAAAAAAAAACCAGCAAAAACCCCAGAACCCAAACACACCTTACTCCCTCCCCAAGTAACTGTAAACATTCACCCTGTTTTTCTTTGCCCACCAGAATACATTGGGTTCTTCTGACTTCTTAGGAAATAGTCTGCATCTTTCTTGCTTTGAGATTTTTTTTTTTTGGTTTTTAGTTTCCAGGATCAAATGGTAGATCTGTAGTGAAGCTACCTTGTCACATCCAGAGGTCAAGTCTGCAATCGAGGTCAGGACTTCCACATGGTCACTACAAGGCTAACTTATATTCTTCCTCAGTGACCACAGGCTAAACTGTTACAGCTTTATAGGCAGCTAAGCATTTGAAACATGCACTCCCAGGCAAACAGGCTCTCTTGTGCCTCTCTCTTCCCTGACCATATTTAGTCAACCATAGCAAAAAATAGTCTCTCAGCTGTCGATTGTCGATCCAAAAGCTGAGGAAACCTCAATCTTGCTTTCTGCCTATTGATTGTTCATCCTGCGGTCCAAACACTGCTTTGCCATTTGTCCTGCCCCCAATTTTTTTTTTTTTTTTTTTTTGGTTAAGCACTGCCAAATAAAGCGGTCTCTCATGTTTCCACTTACATTTCCCAGATTTTCACTGAGCTTGCGCTGAGACTAGGAAAGCCTGATGTGCTGTCACTATACTTAGAAGCACTGCAGAGAAAAAAGGAAAGAGGAAAAAAATTACCCTGGCTAGTAGCAAGATAATCTTTAGACAGTTAGGTACAAGTGAAGTCCCTCTACTGCCAAAATACATTTTATAACCTGATTTTTTGATTGACAAAAAATGTTATGGGTGGTGATATGTTATACAGCTAAAGGCCTGAAAGGATTTTGTAGGGTTATCTTTAGAGGTAGTTGTTGCCATATATGTGCTTTAAAAATTTGTTGAATAGTATTTGAATGGAAAATATAGAAATGGTAGGTAGGACCTGTATATTGGTAGTGAAGAGACATCATTAAGGGAGAAGAAAGATAGTAGTATGTAAATGAAATCCTGGAAGTGCTACTTAAAACAATCACTGTCAATTTCAGTAAATTTTTTTATGATGCTTTGGTAAAAAACAGGGTTCAGCATGCTTTTAAGTAATTATACAAGTAGAAGTATTCAAATGCATTTTATTATGAATTCTACTTTATATTCAAATGTGTAGTGTTTTTTCTGTCTCTTCTATATTGTCATGTTTCTGTAATTTTCTGAACTTTTAGATATGATCATTGCACACTTTACACAGATTGAAATAATCATTAATTTGTCTATAACTATATTACATAGTGTATGACTCAGAGGAAAAAATGCTTTTGTTCTAAATTTTAATAGCATATTCGAAAGAGATTTTGATATTGAAATTTTTAAATCAAATATAAAAAATAATAAAACATGAAATCCAGTAAACCTGTGGAGATATAATTTAAGATCTCACCTAAAATGCCCATGAACAACCAACTATACCTTGTTTTTAATCCAAATATGTCCCCTTAAGAATCAAGAAAAACCATTATCAGTTTTCTGAGCTTATCCACTTACAGAAGTGTGTCCTTCATGTTCTTTTTGTCTTTAGCATTTAATATCTTAGCAGTTTAATTATTTTGAACGGCTATTTTAAAACAGTGACATTAAGGAATGCTTCTTTGGATATTGGGCAGTTTTAGACAGCTTTCCTAAATATTGAAATAATTTTACTTATAAGAAGATGACATGTCTCAAAGTGTAAAATAAGTTAATTTTCAGTTTTCTCAAGTACCCGATTTTGTTAATGATTTTGTAGCAGTGAAAGTACTTGTTTTTTAAGCAAACACGTATATAATGTGTTACGTGCCAGGTATTCTTTCTAAGCCCTTTATAAATATTAACTCATTTAATTTTCATAACAGCCCTATAAAGCAGGATGTGATTCTTCTCACATTTTACAGATGAGGAAACTGAGGCACAGAAGTTATCTGCTGAAGTCACTAGCCATTATGGCTAGAGCCAGAATTTGAACTCAGATAATTTGGTTACAGACTAGGAGCTCTTCACCACTATGCCACACTGCTCCTCTCATTTGTGATAATGAAATGAGTTGGGGAGTTGTTCTCGGGGACTCGACCATGCACAAATATATATTGCTAATATCTTTGCCTCAGTATATTCGGAAAGATCATTGATTATTTGATTATCTGTTTATTCATTTCTTCCATTCAGCAAAACTTTGAGTTTCCCTGTACTAGGCATATGAAGTATACCTTTTTGATCAAAACCCGTTCAAGTTGTATAGTAACCTGCTTTTAGCATGCCCAAAAGAACTACTGGCAGTTAATCAACTTTCTTAATAAATACCTTTTTGAATTCTGGAGGAATCCACTTTATTTGAGGGATTGTTCATTAATTTAGTAAGCATTTATTAAACACATAATATCTGCTACAGTGCTATTCTAACGTTGTTTTGCTTTAAGTAATACTAATATGTAAGGCCTTCACAATTTAGCCAGTAGGGTTTGGGAAAATGTTGCCTGCCGCTGAAGAAAGATTGCAAAGCATGGCAGGCCCTAAAAATTGACCCAGTGCCATTTGAATACTACATACCAATGCAGACAGCTGCTTGTCCCCTCTACTTCTTAGAACTCATTTGTTCATCATTCAGCAAACGTTTGAGTACTATCATGTGCCAGGGATTATGCTAGGCACTGCTATTAGTTGTTCTGGAACTTAATGCTTCTTTGGCACTGTTCACAAATGCCTGCTTAACTGGTAGTAAGATCTTATCTTTAAAACATCCATGTCCTTAACCTCTTGGAAAACAACCACATTGAGCATTAGGGAAAATATCTCCAAATCTCATATACTTCGCTCCACAGGTGAGACAGTCTATTGGCTTAACAAAATTATTGAATTCTGGAGCTGGTAACACCTTTATCCCAGTAACTCTACGGACTTCAGTGCTTGCAGCTTAACAGTCTCCTCTTAATTAACTAAAGTGCTGCAGGGAACAGCCTGCAGCTAGCTGTCTTTGTAGTTTTAGTGTGTCTTCCCAAGATTTCCTGCTCCATGGAAAGAAAGGAGACAGGCTGCTCTGAACTACTGCTGTTGACATGAGAGTGAGGGGACTAGAGACTGTTTTGCTTAACTTTCCCTTAGCTCACCTTGCAGACTAGGCCCAAAGATGACCTCTTTTTTTGAGGCCCTATATTATTATTTGTTTCTGTTTTCTTGAGGGTATTGGCAATTTTTGATCAAGATGAGAGGGTTATAGGTCTCTGTTCAAATAGTTTATGAGTTACTTCACCCTCAAGGAGGTGAAGTATAACTTCCTGCTCCTTAAATATGGGCTGTACATAGTTACTTCCTTCCTAAGAGCATAGTTTAGAGACAGGGAGAAAAGAATGTTTACGTCGGAGAAACATAATGAACACTACTTCAGCCAGGTGATCAGAGTTAACTTGTAGAGTCATATGGCATGTTGATAGTATGTACCCTTGGTGTGATGTCATTAAATGGCACTTTATCTCTGTGGCCTTCTTCCCAAGAACCCCATAGCACAGTGTAATCATGAGAAGAGCATCAGACAAATTCCAACGGAGGAATATTCTACAAAATAACCCATTAGTACTCTTCAAAACTATCAGACTTATCAAAAACAAGGAAAGTCTGGGAAACTGTCACAATCCAAGGGAGCTAAGGAGAAAAAACAACTAAATGTAATGTGGTATTCTGGAGCAGAGAAAGAACACTGAATAAAACTAAGGAAATCTCAATGAAGTATGGACTTTGGTTGAAAACAATGCTTCAACATTGGTTTATTAATTGTAACAAATGTACTATACAATGTAAAATGTTAATAATAAGGATGAGGGGTATATGGGAACTCTGTGCTAGCTTTGCAATATTCTATAAATCTAACATTGCTCTAAGATAAAAAGATTATGTAAAAAAAAATTAATCTACCCACTCCTGGCTAGTTGACCCTTGCGTTAGTTTTGATTTGGGCTATCTACAGTGTTTCTCCACAGCTTAGTAAATCAAGTTGATTTTGCTGTAATTGATTTCAAGAAAATATTAGGTGTTGTCTCATGTTCTTTTAAAAACGTGTATTAAAGGCAGGGAAGTATATTTTGCAATAAGCTTTTGATCAAATTTTTAAAAGATTTACTTAAAAAGAATTTGTAAAAATTGAGAAATGGTCAGATTTGTGCTGCATGGTATAGAGAATAGATGTGGAAGGGAGACTGTTACAAATGTCCTGAGGAAAGAGAATCACAGCCTAGTTAAAGAATGTTGGGGGCCACTGGGAAGAACAGTTTTAGTTTAAGGGAGAATCAGCAGGACAAATTGAATGTGGACCTAATAGGGGAAAGCGTCTAGAATGATTCCTTGGTTTCTGAGTAGAATGGCTGATTAAATGGTAACAAGGGTAACCAGGATCAAGAATAAAGGAGGAGTATTGGGAAAGAGGAGAGAGGCAAAGAGGAATTTGTACTATGTTTGAGTATAGGTCTGTAATCTTAGAGTTGTCATAATACTATTATATTGAAGAGTTTGAGACCCTATACTGAAACATTTTTACATACATTGTATCATTTAATTTTTACAACAGCCTTAAAGAGAGAGAGAGAGAGAGAGAGAGAGAGAGAGAGAGAGAGAGTGTGTGTGTGTGTGTGTGTGTGTGTATGTGTGTATATGTGTATTTTGAGACAGAGTCTCACTCTGTCCCCTAGACTGGAGTGTAGTGGTGCAATCTTGGCTCACTGCTAACTTTTGCCTCCCAGGGTTCAAGTGATTCTCCTGCTTCAGCCTCCCAAGTAGCTGAGATTACAGGCATACACCACCATGCCTGGCTAATCTTTGAATTTTTATAGAGATGGGTTTCACCATCTTGGCCAGGCTGGTCTCGAACTCCTGGTCTCAAGTGATCCACCCGCCTCAGCCTCCCAAAGTGCCACCTGCCTTGGCTTCCCAAAGTTTCATGTTATGGGATTATAGGTGTGCGCCACCACGCCTGGCGCTTATAGGTATTGTAAGAGATTCCTATATCAATTTTGATATTAGGTATGAATCATGATCATTTGTTATAGAGATATGAGCTAGAGATGTTATAGTTGAGAATGCATAGTGAGGGCTTTACAGGGTCCAGGTTTGGGCATTAACTTTATAGATCCAGAAGTAATTGGACTTGGGATAACATTATTTAAGCTTGTAAGAGATTGATATGTAAGTCAGAATGTCAAATTACTATTTACAGAAGGAAATATTGCTAAGTATAGTTCTCAAAATAGCTAATCAGTAGCTTTTTTTTTCACTTGCTGAGGGAGAAAACAAATCTACTCTGAAAAGTTAAAACTAAAATTGGAAATTGACTGGTGAGCAGGACATTTGATTGAATGATCTTAACAGTGTCATTAACCTGTGATGATATTCCATGTGATGATATAGCATTCTACTGCAGGGCACAAAAGAATACTATGGTTGCCTGTCAGGAGACTTTCTCTTTGGATAATTTTGAGGATACATAGACAAATTCTTTTTCTCATTACTTTTCCAGGCTTCACACAAACCATTTTTTCTCTCTCTTTTAAAACCAGTTATTATTTTCCAGACAAAGACACATAGTTTTCATCTTTTTTTATTGTAATTCCATTCTGGTGATTTAACTTTTAGCTTAATTGGACTTCTGGATCTCCTCTTCTACAAATCTTTTTCTCTAGTTGCTATCTGTATGTTTTATTTACTTAACTGTTATCTGACGTAGTCACCTCATTTGCCAATAGAACATTGTTTCTCAAATCACCATTTCCATTTAAAATACCTTGCTAGTGTTTTAACAATTTAATCAGTTTAAAATGAGGTATTTCTATTAACTAGTGCCACATTGTTTTTCAGTTTTTATTTTTATGGTGTATTTCTTACTCATTGTTTTAATGGGAATAGAGATGGTATTTTAATTCTGATTAATATCATAATTTGCAATTTTTATGTAAGTGGGATTAATTAACAGAGTACATTCGTTCTGAGAGGAAAACTACCTCCCTAAAAATCTGATCTTTGCATTTTAATGTTAGGATTTGAGTACTTTGTAGGTGATCTGGAAGGGACTAGGACAATTTTTGTCACTTCAGTCATACCCTGAAATTACTGTCTTTCCCCTTGTTCTGACAGTTCAGTTATATATATCCTGCTGAGAGGAAAAACCAAAAAGACACAAAGTAAGGAGACAGCGGAGAGCCAGTAGGCTTTCAAGAATACATATCTGTTTCTGTTTAAGTATCTTCATAACTTTCTGAGCCATGACCCTTTTGAGGGACTTTAGCTTCTCCTAGCTTGTTCACTTATGAAATGCAAGACCAGACAAACAAGTAAATGATGGCTTCATCTCAGCCAGCACCTTGTGCCCAGAGGAGGAATTGCTCTCCTGCCCCTTTTCTATCTTTGAGCTGTTGGCATTGTATTACTTTTAATGGCAAAAACTGCAATTACTTTTGTACCAACCTAATATGGGAATGTACTTCTGAAACTAGAATGGAAGACAGTGGAAAACATGATTCTATTAACATTTTCTCAGAAATATCTATTTAATTAAAAGACTTTAATCAAACTTGATGAAGTTAGTGTGAACTATACTTTATAATTTGATACTTACTGTAACATTCATATCTGAGAGGCTAAAAGGAATAAAGGTGTAAGTTAAAAATATTTCAAGGCAGTAAGCCCAAGTATTAACTTAGTGATTTGATTTCAAAAATGTTTTTAGGCTGGGCACGGTGGCTTATGCTTATAATCCCAGCGCTTTGGGAGGCTGAGGCAGGCAGATTGCTTAAGCTCAGGAGTTCAAGACCAGCCTGGGCAACATGGTGAAACCCTGTCTCTACAAAATATACAAAAAATTAGCCAGACATGGTGGCATGCACCTTTACTCCCAGCTACCCAGGAGGCTGAGACAGGAGGATCACTTGAGCCTGGGAGGTTGAAGCTGCAGTGAACTCTGATCGCCACTGCACTGTAGCCTGGACACCGGAGAGAAACCCTGTTTCAGAAAAAAACAAAAAAAGTTTTTAATCAAGCTAATATTTGTACATAGTTAAGTCGGATGTTACTACAAAGCTTATAATGAAAAATAAATGCCTTCTGCTTCATCCTTCCTTACCCCTTTTTTGTTCCCACCAGCAACTTGTAGCTTATCCTATAATTTCTTAATTTATCAATTATAGGTGTATAGTGATTTCATGTTATGGAAAATGAAGATTTAAAACTAATACCCTCTGTTACTACCATTCCTCTCAACATGATTATATCATAATTTTTGTTTAAATCAATACGTATTTACATTATAATTTTTATATTTTGTTTTTCATAAAATGCCTTTTTCACGTGATTTAATACTTGTATCTTTTAAATTTTCCAGAACTGTAAAACCCCTGTAAATTCTGTTTCTTAAATGCTCATATGCATAGGGTAAGAGATAATGTATGCCACTGACATCATGACTATCCAAATGTCAGTAGTATAATGTGGTACCAATACTTTTTCCCATTAGGAATCTCAAAGTCTATACAGTATTTAGTATTTTTTTTCTATTTATGGCATGAGGAGGATTAAAATCCTTACTAGTGACTAAAAACAAAAGCAGAAAACCTTAGTCTTATATGAAACCCATGAATGGAATTTAGGGGTTTATGGACTCACCCAAAATTGTATTAATAGGTAAAGATTTTGACATGCATTTCTCTGGAGGAGAGCCCATAGCTTTCCAAAGAAGTCTGTTATCTCCAAACAGTTATTATAACTCAGTAACATCCATGGAAGGGACTCTGTACGCTGGGATTCTCAGTAAACTTTGGGTTCATAAACCTGTTTTAAAAGTCTAATAAAAGTTTCCAAATGATTAAGTATAATTGTAGAGGTTCTTTGATCCTTCACAAACCATTCTCAGACTTCTTGAACTTATTTCTGCTCTATTATGCTTGCAGTTTTAAATCTTTGATTCTCTTTCATATAACTTTCTCCCTTTGCTTTGTAAATATTTTATTACTGATTTTTAAATTTTAAATATTAAATATGATGGCCATTTTGTGAGTTTTGCTCTAAACTTGATTTACTACTTCTAAATGACATACTTTAAATTTTAACTCTGCAATTCATGATAACCAGCTATACAATAATCTGCCAGCTGTCTAAGATAGTTCAGCATATATAGTGTTTTAATTATCATAGTTTTTCCTACTTCTAAAAATTGTCATCCGACTGTTCTTCATTAACTTTTTCATTGATAAATACTATTGATATTGAACCTGAGAGATTCCACAAAGCCAAAGTGGTGCCCTCATTAGGGTATATTTCTTTTCTCTTTGTTTTTTCCCTCTTATGTTTCCTCTTTGTAGCAATTCATTCTATTTTTATTCTGTTTCCCAAATATGACAATGTGCCTACCTCTCAAAATGTCAAAAGCTAGCTGGGCATGGTGGCATGCACCTGTAGTCTCTGTCAAGGCCAGGCCGGGCAACGTAGCAAGACCTCATCTCTTAAAAAAATTAAATTAAAATGCTTCATATTTGAGATTTAGAAAAGTAGAGTTTCTGTTTGTCTCTAAGAACATGATATTTTTCAAGAGGAATATCTTCATTTGATTGTTGCAAAAGTTTCTTTTGAGTATATTTTTCTAAAGAAAATAAATATATCAAATTATGTAAATATAGAAATAATATGAATTTGACTTTCAGTGCAATGCGTGTTTTACTATCTAAATTACCAAGACCATGGATTGTGGATGAGAAGAAAGATGATGGTTATACTGCCTTACATCTGGCTGCCCTTAATAATCATGTAGAAGTGGCTGAACTGTTGGTACATCAGGTAAGAAAAGAGTTAAATAATTTTTTTTTTAACAATTTGGGACCATTGCCATTCATTTATTTATTACTTTATAAATTGCCTATTAACAGTTTGCAGTAAACCTTATGATGATGAAAATTCAGATATAATACATATTCTGTCTTCTGCCTAATACTTCTTAAATGCAGGTTGTATGAGAGTGAGTCCCCCAGTTCCCAGGATTTCCTTTGCACAGTCTTCCTGGATTGGTCCTATGAAATGGGCATCAACTAACAGGGATTTCCCAGAATTGCTGCCACTGTTACAGAAGTATCATCAACCACAGCACCAAACACCATCCATGTTGATACTTAAACAGTGTGGCCAGTTGTCATCAGACTGCAGTTTGTGCTAAGATCAGGGGATTTATTTCACAACTGCTGCTGACTCCTGGAATTTATGGGCTCGATGGCAGTACATGCTCACCTTAGTCATATCATTTATCTCAGAATAAGATGACTCTACATTTTTATGAGATTGGATTTTGAGGGGAACCTATTTTGTAGTTTTAGGATATTTCAGTAATTTCAGCAAATTTTTCACATGCTTCAGTAAAGCATATGCCATGTAGATACACTGAAGTTATCAAAGAGTTATCTGTGATTCCTGACTTCAAGGAATTTATAGCCAAGATGATGAAACAGCAGAAAAATTTAGCAAATAATATATGTAATTAAGTACCAAATTATAAAGTATACATTCCAAAAACGACAGAAATTTAAAGAAATAGTTCAAAAGTTAAACTGCCTTCCCCCACTACTACCTTAAACCTTTACTATTAAAGTTACTGCTCTCTATTAATTGTGATAAATCCTTTTTATTGAAAATCTAAATGACCTTATGCCACTATCATGCTGTCTTACTTATTGTTGCCTTACAGTAAGTCTTGAAATGAGGTAGATTAAATCCTCTTTGTTCTTCTTCTCCTCAGAATTACTCTAATGTTCTAGTTCTTTTGTATTTGCATATAATTGTTTTTTTGAGACAAATTTTGCTCTTGTTACCCAGGCTGGCTTGCAGTGGCAGGATCTCAGCTCACTGCAACCTCCACCTCCCAGGTTCAAGAGATTCTCCTGCCTTAGCCTCCCAAGTAGCTGGGATTACAGGTGCCTGCCTCCACGCCTGGCTAATTTTTTTTTTTTGAATTTTTAGTAGAGACGGGGTTTCTCCAGATTGGTCAGGCTGTTCTCAAATTCCTGACCTCAGGTGATCTGCCTGCCTCAGCTTCCCAATCTGCTGGGATTACAGGTGTGAGCCACTGTGCCCGGTCTTTCTTTGTTTTTGAGACTGGGCCTCACTCTGTCACCTAGGCTGGAGTACAGTGGTACAATCGTGGCTCACTGCAGCCTTGACTTCCCAGGCTCAAGTGATCCTCCTACCTCAGCCTCCCAAGTAGCTGGGACTGTAGGTGTGCCTGGCTTTTATTTATTTATTGTAGAGACAAGGTCTCACTATGCTGCTCAGGCTGGTCTCAAACTCCTGGGCTCAAGTGATCCTCTTGTCTCAGCCTCCCAAAGTACCACCGTGCCTTGTCTATATAAATTTTAGAATTAGCTTATTAGTTTAATAAAGTCTGTTGGGAGTTTGATTGCTCTTGCACATACTAGATTTATTATCCAGTAGCTTTTTGGGGATGCTATTATAAATTATATTTTAGCTGGATGTGGTGGCACACCCCTGTAATGCCAGCTACTCAGGAGGCTGAAGCAGGAGGATTGCTTGAGCACAGCAGTTTGAGGTTACAGTGAACTGTCCACTGCATTCTGGCCCAGGCAACAGAGTTGCCCTGTCAGTCAGTGAGTTACTCAATATAATTGTTTTTACATTTAAATTTCCAGTTGCATATTGCTAGTAAATATAAATACAATTTTTGTATATTTCCCATGTATCCTGTGACCTTGCTGAAACTCATTTGTTCTAATATCTTCTCTATAGATTACTTAGTATTTTTGTAGCAATCATACAAACCAAAAGAATAAAAAATGCAGAAGTAGAACCACACACATGTATAAACAGCAACTCAAATTACTTAAGAGAACAAAGAATCACACATATATGGTCAATTACTTTTTTTTTTTTTGAGAGGGAGCCTCACTCTCTCACCAGGCTTGAGTGCAGTGGTGCCATCTTGGCTCACTGCAACCTCTGCCTCCCGGGTTCAAACGATTCTCCTGCCTCAGTTTCCCAAGTAGCTGGAATTACAGGCATATGCCACCACGGCTGGCTAATTTTTGTATTTTTAGTAGAGACGGGGTTTCACCATATTCGCCAGGATGGTCTTGATCTCCTGACCTCGTGATCTGCCTGCCTTGACCTCCTAAAGTGCTGGGATTACAGGCATGAGCCATTGCATCCAGACTGGGCAATTACTTTCTTATAGAAGTACCGAAGTAATATGAGAAAGGATTGTTTCCTCGAAATAGGGCTAAACCAAGTAGATATCCATATACCAAAAACAACAACAACAACAACAACAACAAAACAAAAACCTTGACTTTACTTCACAACTTATCCAAAAATTAAATGGGTTATAGATGTGAACATAAAAGCTTAAACCATGAAGCCAACGAGACCTGGTGACTTATGGCTGTAATCCTGGCACTTTAGGAGGCTGAGGCAGGAGAATTGCATGAGTCTAGGAGTTTGAGACCAGCCTGGGCAACATTGTGAGATCTCGCCTCTATAAAATATATATATATTTTTAATTAGCTGGGCATGGTGGCATGGGCCTGTGTCCCAGGTACTTGGGAGGCTGAAATGGAGGATCACTTGATCCTGGAAGGTTGAGGCTTCAGAGAGCCATGATTGCGTCACTGCACTCCAGCCTGGGCAACAGAACAAGGCCTTATCTTAAAAACAAAACAGAACAAAATCAAACACAAAAAATTAGAGGAAAACATAAGAGTACATTTTCTGACAATGAGGTGCACAAAGTTTTTAGGAGACAAAGCCACAATCAAAAAAGAAAAAAGATTAATAAATTATACTTCATCAAAAACTAAACTTCTACTCATCAAAAGACACCATTAAGAAAATGAATAGGAAAGCCACAGTAGGGAAAACATATTTGACAAAGGACTAGAATCCAGAAATCTCATAATTTAATAAAAGGATTGGCTGGATGCGGTGGCTCACGCCTATAATCCCAGCACTTTGGGAGGCTGAGATGGGTGGGTCACTTGAGGTCGGGAGTTTGAGACCAGCCTGGCCAACATTGTGAAACTTCATCTCTACTAAAAATATAAAAATTAGCTGGGCATGGTGCACGTGCCTGTAGTCCCCAACTACTCGGGAAGCTGAGGCAGGATAATTGCTTGAACCTGGGAAGTAGAGGAGGTAGTGAGCTGATGTCATGCCACTGCTTTCCAGCTCAGGCAGAGAGGGAGTGAGAAACTGTCTCTAAATAAATAAATAAATAAATAAATAAATGGACTCTTAAAAATGGGCAAAAGATTTAAACATCCACCTTATTAAAGGAGATACACAGTTAGCAAACAGGCAAATGAAAGCATTATTGGTGATTAAGGAAATAGAAATTACAACCACAACTAGTTACCACCAATCGCCCACTAGAATGACTAAAATTAAAAGACCAGTAAAACCAAGTATTGGTTAGGTTGTGGAACAATTATAATTCATGTACATTGCTGGCGTTTTTTTAAAGCAGCTTTGAAAAACAAATTAGTGGTTTCTTACAAAATTAGACATATATTTACCATGTGACTCAGCTATCCCACTTCTAGGTATGTACCCAAGAGAACTTAAGATACCTTTCCAAGCAAATATTTGTACTAAATGTTTGTAGTAGCATTGTTTATAACAGCCCTATACTGGAAGCAAAGCCAAATATTCATTAACTAGTGCCGGGATAAACAAATTGTACAAATTGTGGTGCACCCATGCAGTGAATTACTACTTAGTGAAATGTAAATGATGGGAAAACTCAGGTAACTTAAAGAAAATCCCCACTGTTCACATTTATATGAGAAATAGACATGATAAAAAAAATTAAGCTGATATTCGGGAGGCTAAGGCGGGAGGATTCCTTAAGCCCAGGAGTTTGAAGCTGCAATGAGTTATGTGCCACTGCACAACAGCCTAGGTGACAGAGTGAGACCCTGTCTCAAAAAAAAAAAAAAAA
>NW_016107327.1:9990184-10001352 GCF_001604975.1 Cebus imitator | reverse complement strand
TCAGAGAAACATAATAAAAACAATGAGACAAAAATAAAAACAAAGAAACAAAAAGAAAAAAAAAAAAAAACAAAAAAAATGAGACATTCCTATCTTGGAGAATATGACATAACATTACCAAAGTTTCAGCTTCACTAGATAGCCCCTGGGATCAGAGTTGTAATCAGAGGGCATGTGTGGTTCTAAGACCTAAACAAAATGATCAAAGTTTATCTTTTGAATCTTCAGCTGTTTTCTTGATTTTTTTTTTTTTTGAGATGGAGTTTCACTCTTGTTGCCCAGGCTGGAGTGCAATGGCGCAGTATCGGCTCACCGAAACTTCTGCCTCCCAAGTTCAAGTGATTCTCCTGCCTCAGCCTTCCAAGTAGCTGGGATTGCAGACATGCACCACCATGCCCGGCTAATTTTGTATTTTTAGTAGAGATGGGGTTTCTCCATATTGGTCCTGACCTCTGGGTGATCCACCTTCCTTGGTCTTCCAAAATGCTGGGATTATAGGTGTGAGCCACCGCACCTGGCCCTTGATCTCATTTTTAAAAATTATGCTAGACATTTGCTAGGCAGTTTTATATGTTATTTTTCTTAAACTTCACATTAACCCTGTGCAACAGGTTGTAACTGTCACCATTTTGGAGCCGAGAAAATTGATGATAGAACTTCGACCTAAGTCCCCTGACTCCCAAGTGCAGTTGTTTTGCTCCTTAGTCCCTTTCTTCATTAGGGTTCAGCTGTTCTCATATGGTCCTTTGGCTGTCCTAGGATCGGGTAGGACTTTCTGCTTACTTTAGTACATAATTTTATGTACTAATTAAGCATTGCCTTGTCACGTCAAGCAGAGTTTCTTTTCACAGAGTAGGGAAGAGCTCAAATACGCAGCAAGGGGAAGTGACTTAATAGGTCATTAAAATAAATCTAAATCCAATATGAAGACATGTTAATATAACTTTTCAGGAAATATTTACAGTTCAAAGGAGTTGATTATCTCCATTGCTTTATAGTGGAGATTGTAAGAGAGCTGTGTTTGATCTCCACTGTTCTTTGTTCTTTTTGACTGTTCTTAGATGGAATTACCATAATAAAAATGATTTTTAAAACTTGCTGTTTTACTTCAGAAAGTTTGCTGCCCCATCCATGTTTTCTACTTCGGCAGCAACTGTTACCATGTGAGAATAACATTGCAGCAGCTGAAGGAGAAAGTAGCCAGCAGTGTCTGGTGTTATTTATTCCTTATGAATATTTATAGTTTTTGTATTCATTACTGTTGTCAATTAACCATTTAAAATTTGTTCTTCTTGTTCAGGGTAATGCAAACCTGGATATCCAGAATGTGAACCAACAAACTGCCCTACACCTTGCTGTTGAACGACAGCATACCCAAATTGTTAGGGTAAAGTATTGACATATGTTTTAGCTTACAATTATGTTTTAACCATACAGATTTTTAGAACTTCCTGAAAATTGAAGTGATACAGTGTTAAATGTCTCAAATGGCATAGTTAGATGTAAGTAAATCTAAATGCAATGTGATTTGCCAAGGCAGGTAAGACTATATGCTTGAGATTGACTTCTATAGATGGTACTTTTCTAAAGCTCTTCAATAAATATCGTAGAAAGGATTATGAAAATTGTTAAAGCACCATAAGCAAAGTTGTAATAAACACTTATTTACTGTTTAAGTAATCTATTAAAATATGTCAACTATGCATTTTTATCTAAGAGGTTGTAGTTTAGCAAACATTGTTCACATCTATTGTTATTTGAAATTCCTCTTGCTATCCTCTGTGGCTTTCCTCATGGCCATACGTTTGGAGAAAATTGACGAAAACAGGATGGAATCAACAATAACATTTGCTTATTTGTTTACATAGTAGAAGAATTTTGAACCTCATGATTTGATCTGGCATAAATGCTTAAAAATATCTCAAGTTATACATCTACAGTTAAAAAGAGAAAGTCTTAAATATCTCCCTGTTACCATCATGTTAGATTAGATGAATTAAGCAACATATCGATTCTCATTTATTTTTATTTTCTCTAATTCAATATATTTAAATAACCAGGAATCACTCTTTGTAAGGAGCCACAGGGTTGGAAGAGTAGAAGGCAAAAGCATAAAAATGATTACCTTCAGTGGTAACTTCTTCAGTAGGTCCAAGGTGCCCTCACTGTTACTTTAGATATGCTGAAGATTCTTATGGATGTAGACACTTTACCAAAATGAGACATCTTTCTCTTTTAGCTTTTGGTCCGTGCAGGTGCCAAGCTTGATATTCAGGATAAGGATGGGGATACTCCTTTGCATGAAGCTCTAAGGCATCACACTTTGTCTCAGCTGCGTCAGCTCCAAGATATGCAAGATGTGGGGAAGGTGGATGCTGCGTGGGAGCCATCCAAAAACACGGTGGGTAAAGATCATCTTTCATTCATTACTAGTGGAAGGATCTTTTTATGTAAGATCTTATATTTACTGGTAATCTAATCTGTATTGGATAAAATATTTTTATCAGGGCTATGTACTTAGAAATTTAGTTTATGAACTGAGTTCTAGTCAATTCTAACTAACCTATTGTTCCACATTTTTACCAAAAGTTGTTCAGTTCTTTTTAACTTCAGCCATTCAAATAGATATGTAGTGGTATCTTATTGTGGTTTAATTTGCATTTCCCTAATGACTTTTGATATTGAGCATCTTTTCATTTGCTTGTCACCACATGTATTTTATGAAGTGTCTGCTCATATCTTTTGTTGATTATTCTGTTGTGCTGTTTGTTTTTTTATTACTGAGTTTTGAGAGTTCTTTATGTAATCGGAATACAAATTCTTTATATGTAATATGCACATAATTTCTCCCAGTCTGTAGGAGATTTGTCTTTTCATTCCTTTAACAGTGATTTGTACAAGTCAGTTTTTTTTAATTGTGAGGAAGTCTAATTTATCAAGTTTTTCTTTCATTTGTTTGTGTTTGTGTGTTCTGTCTGAGAAATCTTTGCGAAACTGAAGATCACTAAGGTTTATTTTTATGTTTTGTACTAGAAGTTTATAAAACTTTAGCTGTTACGTTTAGGTCTATGATTCTTTTGGAGTTAATTTTTATATAATGTGATGTATGGATCCAGGTTCGTTTACTTGTGGATATTCAGTTGTTCCAGTATCATTAGTTGAAAAGACTTTCTTTTTCTACCAAATTGCCAGTATACTTTTATCCAAAATCAGTTAACTGTATAGTGAAGATTTCTTTCTGGATCATGTATTCTGTTCTGTTGGTCTTTGTTTTTAGCTATGTGATGCCAGCCCCAGTCTTGATTACTGTCTGCATAAAATGTGTTGAAGTCAGGTAGTATAAGTCCAGTTTTCTTGTTTTTCAAAGTTATTTGGTTATTCTAAGTCCTTCACCTTTCCATATGAATCCTGGAGTCATTTCTAAGAGGGTAAAAAGGTTCTGAGACCAAAGTGTTTGAGAACTGCTGCCTTATTTATGACCATGGGTAAATTCTCTTAACTCTTGTGTGCCTCCTTTTATCTCATTTTAAAATGGGAAGAGGAGAGCACTTACCTCCATAAGGTGTTGTAAAGATCATCGAAAGTGTGTAAAATAATACTTGATCCATTTTAGATACTCAATAAATGTTAACAATTACTGCAATTATTTTCATAAAAGATAATAACATCAGAACCTATTTTGTCATATTTTCCATATCTTGGCTCAATTCCTAGTTATTGGTTCTTTTCTCAGTTGTCTCTCCTATCCTTATTTTGAGTTGATTGCTAGCAGCTCCAGGGCCAAATTAATTAGGAAAGAGAGCAGTGTTTCTTCAGTATCTTAATCAGAAGTCCCACTTTTGAGTTCTGTTGGCTTTAATTGACTTGATTTGGGTTATGTGTCCATTCCAGTACTAGTCATATAGGTAAGGTAGAGATATCTGACTGGTTTGGGCCATATTTGGTCCACCTCTACAGCTGGAGGAAGCATGCTTGTCTGTATGCTTGAGAAAACCAGGGGTAGAGCAGTGGGGACGGAACATTAGGACTGGACCACATAAATATCTGCCACACGCACACACACACACACGATGGTAAGAATTGATGGCAGATTCCTAGAGGGAAAATCATGACTCTTTTTATTTCAGTTAATAATGGGACTTGGTACCCAAGGGGCAGAAAAGAAGAGTGCAGCATCTATTGCCTGTTTCTTGGCAGCCAATGGCGCTGACTTGAGCATTCGAAATAAGAAGGGTCAATCACCACTTGATCTCTGTCCTGATCCAAATCTCTGCAAAGCACTAGCAAAGTGTCATAAGGAAAAAGTCAGGTTGGTATTATTTATTATCATAAAACTTAATATTCTGTACAGAAAGTATCATGTGGTTTCATAATGGAGGATGTGCCTACTTGAAAATGTCTTTATCCTTGCTTTTCCTATATCTTTGTGTTTACCCTTTCTTCCCTGAAATTTTTCTTCCTTGAAAATTTTTCTGCAGGCAGTATATCTCTTATTTTATGCCATATTCCCCGCATTAAGTGCAATGCTCCATACTTAAGTTCCAAGAAACTTTTCTAAACTAGTCTGATCTTGCAGTACTTCCACGTATTAGAGGAATTTATAAGAAAATGTCTTCTAGTAAAATTGCTTTATCAATGTTTTATGTATTTTAAATTGTATTTACTTTTTATTTTATTATTATTATTTTTTTAAAGATAGGTCTCGCTGGGTTGCCCAGGCTGGACTTTAACTCCTGGGCTCAAGTGATCCTGCTGCTTCATCCTCCCAAATAACTAGGCCTATATGCATATGCCACTGTGCCTGGCTCTATATTTAAAATTTTAATAGAGTCTTCCTAAGAGAGGCAACTTACACTCCATGAATAGGGTGTATCTCACACAAACCCTGTAATAAATCTAGTACCCTGGTCAGTGCCTGACAGGTGCACTCAGTAAGTGTCAATGGAGAATTGACAGAATAAACAAATGAATGAACCAATTCCTGATGGAGTTTTCTCTGAAGATGATCATTTCACATTTGTCTCTTTTTGAACATAAGATATGTCAGTGATTTCAATTATTATTTATGACATAACTAATTTCCTTATGAGATTTTATGGACGTACAAAATTGCTTTTTTACCTGAACAGTGCTGTGCAGCTATTGTTGCCCTTTATACCTGGTTCTTGTCACTGAACATTTCAGTAGCTGTTCCTTAACCTTTGTGTTCCTTGGCCCTCTTATAATTTGTGTGTAGTGATGAAATGCCATCTTTTTGGAAACTGTGCATAGAACTGTGTTATAGGTGAAGTTAATATTGTGAGGTATATACATTTCTTTAAGTGTATTCTTAAGGAACATGAAATTCTATTACAAAAAGAGAATGCATCGGCTGGGTGCGGTGGCTCATGCCTGTAATGCCAGCACTTTGGGAGGCCGAGGAAGGTGGATTATCTGAGGTCAGGAGTTCGAGACCAGCCTGACTAACATGGTGAAAACCAATCTCTACTAAAAATACAAAAATTAGCCTGGCACATGCCTGTAATCCCAGCTACTTGGGAGGCTGAGGCAGGAGAATCGCTTAAACCCAGGAGGCAGAGGTTGCAGTGAGCTGAGACTGTGCCACTGCACTCCAGCCTGGGCAACAAGAGCCAAACTCCATCTTTTTTTTTTTTCCTAAAAAAGAATGTATCTGTAAGTATAAAGATACAAGGTACCATAATTACTGCAGTAATAACTTTTAAACAATAGGGTCTAAGATGGACCCTCTTTGTGTACATGTGTGTGTGTGTTCATGTGTGTATGTGTTCATGAGTTTCTGAAGATTGTGGTAGAAACAGGGCATCCCTTTCCTGTAGCTGTAGGTGGTCATATGTATTTCTGTGCCTTGTATCTATATGTTTACAGATGCATTCTATCTTTCCATAATATAATTTCATGCTCCTTAAGGATACACTTAGAGAAAAATGTCAAAATAGCAGCTGAAGTGTCATATTTTCCAATGTACCCTATCTGTTGTGGACTCTAATGCTTTGTTCTGTCTTTAGTTAGGATAACTAACAAGGGGGCTAGTTAGGATTTGTGTTTTTTTCCTATATCTTCCTCTGCTGGTTCTACATAGATAGAACAGGTTGTGAGCAAACTTTTGTTTATGCTGAGTTATTTTTTTATTGCTGTTTTTTATTTCTCTGTTAGAAGATTCATCCTTTTCCATTGGGTGGGTGAGTGTTCAACTTGAAGTTTGAAGTGTTTTAGAAGTACCTAAGGAGCAGAGATGTATATAAACAGAAAAATACAATGTTTTACATACAGATGTTAAAGCTTAATTTTTTTAATATGACTGGTTTTTATGTATACTAATGATGCTCCAGGTGTATTTTTAAACATTTTAATTAGTGAATTTGTGATATGTTCGGCTTGATTTGAAATATTTTCTTTTATTAGTGGTCAAGTGGGTTCTCGGAGTCCTTCTATGATTAGTAATGATTCTGAAACCTTAGAAGAGTGTATGGTGTGCTCAGATATGAAGAGAGATACCCTTTTTGGCCCATGTGGACATATTGCTACATGTTCTTTATGTTCTCCACGAGTAAAGAAATGCCTCATCTGTAAAGAACAGGTTCAATCCAGGACAAAGGTAAGATATATTTAATATAGTATTTTGTCATTTTATGAAGTTCTTTAAGACTAGAATTAATGATAAATAAGATTATGTGACATCATGGGTTTGTATAACTTTGTTCTTCCAAATAATAATTTAATTATAGGAATGTGTAATTGCTGCATTTATCAGGAGCTCAGTTCAGAATTTCTTAATTTATTGCTGGTTTACAATCTTGCTTATTAATGTACTGATTTGCTAAGTTCATTATTATCTAAGTTTATTGATATACCATTTTTACTGCCGAAATTTTGTTTAGCTCTTAATGTGTTTTCTTCATTATATCAAAAGTGTATGCAAAGTTAGAATTATCTATCATTTTGCTTTCAAAGCTCCCTGTAACCTAAGGTTACATTTAATTCTACTTTAGATTTAGTGTCCTATATGTTGCACTTTCTTTGGAGTGCACAAACTGCTTTGCATTCATGTTTGTAAAAGACTTAATTCATTTTTTTGTTGGAATGTCACACATTCTAGATTTGTTTGATTGTTTTGTCATGGTGTTGTTTAACTTGCTCTCTATCTTCTGTGTTTCCTGTAAGCTGGAAGTTAGATGTAATGGTTTGATTAGGGTCAGCTTAACGTTTTTGGCAAGAAAGCTTCACAGCTGATGCCATGCACTTCACATTGTGTCCCATCTGGAGGCAAATAAAGTCTTGTCTTCCTATAACTAGTGATGACCAAAATCTATTATCTACTCTGAACTTTTTCTCTCTCCTGACTCCTTTTCCTTTTTGAAAAGTATAGTTCTTTTCTGAGTTTTATTATTTTCCGGGTACCTTGGTGCTTTATTATAACTGTACCATATTACTAATTTTGGTTTGCTGAAATCGTTTATTTTTTAGTTTTTCAGTACTCAAATGTGTGTGTGTGTTACATATAAAGTGAGATTTGAGTTTCTTACAAGTGTTTCTCGAGGTGAATAGTTTAAACCAAAGAGTATGTTGGATTTGAAGTAAAAACTCAGGGAGTTTATACTCTTTTTAATCTTTATTTCTGTCTCGCAGTTTATTTTTTCTTAAGCTATTCATTAACCATCATTAATCAGAAAGGAGCTGATAGTAATTCTCATAATGAATTAGCTGGCAGTGACTTAAAAGGTGTTGCCTTGCCAGTGCTTCATTTTCAACCTTCTAAGCCTGGATGGTTTTTATGATCCAGATTAATGTATCTTTAGTAGAATTTTTGGCATAAGAAAAAGCACAAGAAAGTTATTTTTGGTAGGAAATACTGGAGTGCTTGTATGTATATGGCTGCTTGATTAATTCATCAATGTGAGAAAGGTGAACTAGTAGCACTTATTGTGTGCCACTGTGTTGGCATTTCATTTGTATTAAGTAGCTGCTTGATCAGTTCATAAATGTGAGAAGGATGAACTAATAGCATTTATTGTGTGCCAGGCACTGTATTAGCATTTCATTTGTATTACATAGGTGTTAACCCTGCTTAATAAATTATTGTGGATCATTCTGTTTGGCATTTACAATTTGTTTTAGGTATCTTCTTACAAAGTTGTAGTTTGGGGAAGAATACAAAAGAAGAACAAAGATTTAAACCATTCTTTTGTTTTTAGATTGATCTGTGTATTCTGCCATTGTGTTTGAAACTTTTTGTTAGATTAAGTCCTGTTTCAACAAGCCTTTATTGAACATCTGTTTTATAGTCAAGACAAAGATGTATATAATTATTGCCTGCAAAAAATTTGTAATCTGTTGGTAAACTATGATTTATATGTAAGCTACTTTGCTATATTGGGTGTCATAGGTGCTATAAGAGAGTTATAAACTGAGTAGGAATTCAGAGCCTTAGGTTGTGAAAAGCAGAGTCTCAGCTATGAAATTATTCTTATCAAAGCTGCAGCTCAAAGAAGTGCACTGACAGCTGGTTCTTGAATGCAGGTCTCTTGATTCTTAAGGCCCCTTTCTTTTCACAATGTTACCATGCATAGACAAAATTAAGAACGATGTCTGCAAGGGATAGTTGATGGAAGAGAGGAGGAGAAAGGAAAGAATATGCTGTCATCTTTTTCAGACCTTTTAAATATAGTTATTCCAAGAATTAATAGGCTTGCAATTTTATTTTTAAATTATAAAAGTTTTAAACCTGAAGAAAAGTAGAAACGATTGATATACCCACCTAACAGATTTGCCAGGTTGGTTATAGAGCCTTTGACTACGAAGAAATAGTGACCCCAAGTGGTGTAAAGGACAGTGTACATCTTCATTGAAGAATTACAAATTACGGTATTTGGAGGGAGGTATAAACAAGCATGGGATCCTTTTCTGTTAGAGAAATACGAATAAATTAATTGAATTAACATGAACTATTTCTGTTGAAATAGCAAAAATGCATTTTAAAAAATGTTAGCAAGGAAAGTGGCAAACAGGCACTCTTTAAACACTGCTGGAGGCTAGGAGGCCAACCCAGCTCTATGCACAAACATTGCACAATATGCTTTGGTTTAGTAATTCCACTCCTGGAAGTATAACCTGAGGAAATAATTCGGGGGGAAAGGTATGGCTACAATTTTTTTTTTTTTATAATAGGAGAATAAGTACAGATATGCTTGTTAGATCAGTTTATTATTTTAAACTCTTAGGAGACAATTCAGACAAAAAAATGCAATGGAAATCATTTTAAAAACCAACACATTATTATATAGAAAGGAGAATATTATGTATTAAGCACTGATTTTATATGTTACATATTGAACTAAATACTTTATACATGTCTGATTTACTCTTTATCACCCTGTGAAGGATTATTCTTTATTGTTTAGATAAATAATGTTGTAGCTCAACAATGTTGGGTAATTTGTTGGTGTTGGAGGTAGATTTTGAATCCAGGAATGTCAGTGTCTTGATCAACCATGTCTTATGCTTTCCACTGTTAGCATACTTAACATAAATTCTGTGTGCATACTGAGATGTAAGTTGGGAAAGTCCATAGAGAGAAAGAGAGCATGTGTGCATGCAGTATTTGGTTGTTTGGTTGATGCTATAGGTGAGTGGTAGTTACCATTTTTGAACGGTAATATTAAGTGACAAGAGATGGCTAAATGTGACTGTGTGTTAGAAGGGAGAATAGTTGAAAGACAGATGTGTAGCCAGGGGTGATGGGGTGGGGATACAGGAAGCCAGAGCCAAGGTGGTTAATAGTTAAAACCCCCAAGCTCAGATTAAGTGGACGTGAAGAGGAGATTGAAAGTGAGGGAGATTATGAATAGGCTGTGGAAGTCTTGCTAGAGATCAGGGAGAAAGAATAGCCCAAAGCTGTGGACTTCAGGTAGCTTGGCAATTGACCAAGTTCTGGAAAAGGGCACTTTTAGGTATAGTTCTTTAAATGTGGGTAAACGGAAAAATCCCTGTTGGATTTTAGCAATTTGGCTGATCTAGCTAGATTTTTATTAATATTAGTCATTTGTTTTTTTTCTACTTTATTTGTTCATTGTCTTTTTAGTTCCCCCTCAAAAGTATTTTTTATGGGGAAAAAAAATTAAAGCCTCCAGAGCCTTCCTCAGAGGACATGGAGTTTCTTCTATTCTATATTTTAGGACGGATAGGGAGATGAATGTAGACTAGAAATAAGTGCCTGTTAAGCAGGGTATGTAAAGATGTGAAAATGAATAACCAGGAAAGTAGAGGGGGGAGGGCGGGAGAAGTATGTGTTAAATTTCTCTGTGCCTCAAGTGTTTTCTAATGGAGGAAATACATTTGGATATAAATGAACCTGTTAGAGTTACTAGATTTATCCATAGATGGTCACTCTGTGCTGTAACTGCTTTTTCTTTAGATTGAAGAATGTGTGGTTTGCTCTGACAAGAAAGCGGCTGTTCTTTTTCAACCCTGCGGCCACATGTGTGCTTGTGAGAGTAAGTAGCCAATGCAGAGTTCCTCAGTATTATTATAAAAATAGAAAATGAAACAAAAATTATGTTTGTGAGGGGTTTTTGCTTTTGATTTTGGATAAGTCACAAAAAAGTTGATGGGCCTTGAGTACCTTCTATTTCTTTCTCTGTACTAGAATGTCAGCTGTTTCTTTCCATGTGTCTGAGCATTAGGGAAGACTGAATAAGCTGTGTTTTACCACCTTGGATTTTGATTTCAGTTGTATTGCACAAAAGAGTCTTTTTCCACACTTACATAAATTTATTTTGAAAAATGAATATCAAAACACTTAATCTAGTCTTCGTTCACATATAAATTAGCACATCTTCATTTGTCTTCACCTTAATACTGCCTCTCCTGCATACTTTCCTCACTGCAGAAGAACCAACAGCAATCATTTCTGGTGCTGTAATTTCTGGCCTTCTGTAAGATTTTATGTCAAGAGAGCTTTTAGAAATCTTTTCTTTGTGAGGGCAGCATTAAAATGTAAAAGATGTTTTAAAGATTCTTTTAAACATATTCTCTTGAAGGCCTTTGCTTTTTATATCGTCCTTGTTCTTTTCCAGTTCATACACTATTAAATATTCTCCTCTTCCCTTTGCTTTTCTTCATTTTGTCAATGAAGGATTTTTTTTTTTTTT
>NW_016107327.1:9984229-9989009 GCF_001604975.1 Cebus imitator | reverse complement strand
TTTTTTTAATTCAAAAAGCTTCAGTTTTAAATTTAGCTTTCTGACTCTGTGCATGTGCCTTCAGCATTTTCACGACGATATTCTGCTTTAAAAGGAGAGCATGCTTTATCCTGTCATGGATACATTTAGCAGTCATGGAAACACCATAGGCCATGCTGATGCTTTTTTTTTAGTTTTAGACAACCTCACAAGAACTTTAGGTCTTACAGCATGAATCCCTTGAAGTCTGCCTGGGTACATGCCACGTGCAGATATTGGTGCTTTCCCTACCTTCTTGATATATGATATTAAGGTAAACAATACCAGGGTTTGGGACAGCCTAGTTTTGTCAGACGCTGTGTTGTAGGAAAGCCTGTGATGGTGCATCAAACACTGGACCATGCTGAGTGCCTCTAGATAGCATCCCTCGAAGAGGAAAAACAGTCTTTGCTTTAAAATGTCTTTAATAACAAGAGCAACAAGCAACTTTTATTGAGCTCTTAACTCTGTACCAGGAATTTTAATCTCCTTTTGAGTGTTTCCTCACTTATTTTTAGAACAATCGTAAGAAGTAGATGATTTTCTCGATTTTATAGACATGCTCTTAAACATTTATTTGCTAAGGGAGATGAAACTGAGGTGGAATATATTCCTTTCCCAAGGAGTATACCTAGTTAGTCCGGTGTCTCCATCACAGTCATTTTAGGCAGTGAAAGTGCCTTGGCAGGCCAAAGGAAGTAGAGATTACATCCCTTTTGGAGGTGCCGAAAAAAGATTAGTTAGAAACAATATAAATAGAGAATACAGAAGCAAAGATAGAAACAATATAATAACTGAACTTAACAGTTAATTTTAGATAATTGTGTTTATATATTATGTATTTAGGTAATTAGTCCTTTACATTTAAGAAAAAATTCTGCCTTCAAATTGAAGACAAATCCCAAACCAGATTTCCACTTAGCGTTAGCTCCTACCTAGTGCATCTTGTATAACCAAGCGTCAGACCCATTTATTTACGTTTAGGCTTTGGCATGAGGTCAGCCTTGGTAACGAACTGTTCTCCATTAAGCTGTGGGCATAGTAAACTATTAGGAGTGTAGGCCCTATTCTGTCCACATCAGTGGTTTGTGCTTTGTTCAGATCTAGTGGTTTGCCATAACCTGGATATTCTGCCATGGTTTCCATTATTTTTCCTATTTTTGAAATGAACAAGACACTTGATATGTAGGCTAAAATATAGAATATTTATTTATTTATTTATTTACTTATTTTGGAGATGGAGTCTCGCTCTGTTGCCTAGGCTAGAGGGCAGTAGTGCGGTATCAGCTCACTGCAACCTCTACCTTTCAGGTTCATGCTGTTATTCTACTGTCTCAGCCACCCGAGTAGCTGGGACTATACTTGTGTGCCACTATGCCCGGCAGATTTTTTGTATTTTTAGTAGAGATGGGGTTTCATCATGTTAGCCAGAATGGTCTTGATCTCCTGACCTCGTGATCCACCTGCTTCGGCCTCCCAAAGTACTGGGATTACAAGCGTGAGCCACCATATCCAACCTGGAATATATTTTCATAATAAATACTAATGAGAAAGAATATGTTGATTTGCTTTGTGTTATTTTACAATTAATTAACAAGTTTAGATGTAAGGTCATATTAACCTACAACATACAGTTGTGCCTAGATATTTCTTCTTGGAATGGGAACGCATTCTTCTGAAATATTGTTTGTAGCATTTGCAAATCAAATATTAGTCTATTATGAAAATTAAAATTTTTTTCCTGCACTGCTATATTAAGAAAATATTCACTAAGCAATTTCCTTGTTACATTGCATCAATTTGATAAAGAGAAGGAAAGAATTATTTAATGTATTTTAGGAATTTTAGAGAAAAGCCATTTACAATAGAAAATATTTTTAGAAAATTATCATGTCAGGGGGTGGCAGGCAAGGGGAGAGAGAGCATTAGGTCAAATAACTAATGCATGCAGGGTTTAAAACCTAGATGACGGGTTGATAGGTACAGCAGACCACCATGGCACACGTATACCTGTGTAACAAACCTGCACGTTTTGCACATGTATCCCAGAGCTTAAAGTAAAATAAAAATAAATAAATAAATGAATAAATAAAAAGAAAATTATTGTGTTAGCAAGCTTATAATTCTAGTATTAGTTGACATTTGTCAATGGTATCTCTCTCCTGTATTCTCAAGTCTTAAGATCTTGAAATATTTATTGTCTCGCTTATTTCTTTAAAAAACAAATTTCACAGTTTATTCAGCTATATTAGAAAATGTCATTGTTTTCATAATGATGGGCTCTCTGTTCTAGAGGCTATGGATGGAGAATACTCATTCTTAGGTTGATAACATTTTAAGGAGGTAAAATTGCATATTGCCATAACTTGTGTAACAATTATTTCAGTGCGAAGTTTTAAGTTATAAAAATTAGCAGAGAAAGGCAATACTCTTATTAATGTTCTCTCTTGTAAGAAGTGTCTGTGTTACCATTTTCCAGACTGTGCTAACCTGATGAAAAAGTGTGTGCAGTGTCGAGCAGTAGTTGAACGAAGAGTGCCTTTCATTATGTGCTGTGGCGGGAAAAGTTCAGAAGATGCTACTGATGATATCTGTAAGTGAATTGTCTTAAGTATTTTCTTATTTTGCTTTTTTTGGGGACTTCCATGAACATCTCTTCTCTTTCACTATTGCCTTATAAAACCTAAGATGTCTGGCTTGGATCCTTAGAGGAACACGTATGGTTTTCTGGTGCTCTTGTTATATTACAAGAAACCTGAAATCCTATTTTTCTGTGATTATAGAACTGTAAACATCAGTCTTTGAGAAACCTTCGTGTATGCTATAAAGAATATTGTTGTGTTCTTGAATAAAGAAAATTTGTGCTCTGTTTTTAAGATGAAATTTAGTGTGTTTTTTGGGGGGCAGGGCATCATATTACAAGTATTTTTCAGTTTACTGAAAGTATTAACCTGCTTCCTTTATGCAACAGGTTTATTTTCTTCATTTAAGTAGTTTATGGAATGGTAATTATTTGGGACAGAGTAACTATAGATAAACAGAAATGTAACAGTGAAAGGGTGGAAAAATGAAAAATAAATGATTTACCATCAACATTTTCAATAGTACAGCTGTTTCGAAGTATTTTTTGTCTTTGCAGTAGATACTAGCTTAATGGCTTCTTTGATTTCTTTGTTCTGTGAACATGTTTTATGAACATATGAGGAAGAGCATCAGTGTGTAGCAACTTCCACCTGAGACTTTTGTCTTTATCACACATAGAACAGAATAAAAATCTCAGGGACAGATTAACTAGAATAAAGGACCAAGAATCTAGAGAGTCGGAAAAGTGAAATCAAAGATTGAAATCAAAGATTTCCCTCCGTGTTTGCATACTACGGATGATGGCATTTCTTGAGTTCCTCATCTCAAATCAGCAATAACAAGGAAGTTGAGTCATAAAGAAAGGAGGCTAGATTTTTGTACGTCCTCATAAAAATCATCTAGAGACTTTAAGATAATTATTGCTGCCAAAGCTGGCCAAATCCCTGCTGGCTATGTTCTTGGTTCATATGGTACAGGAGCAGAGGAAACAAGTATAAACTGTATTGGTGAGCCTGCCAAAGGAAGCATGTAGAGCCTTGGAAAACCCAGAAGTTTGTGTGTGGATTGTGCTCTGGCTGACTTAAATATAATTGGAGCTGAATGTGCCAACAATTTCTTTTTGGAGTTTATAAATGGAGGAGTGTAACAGAAAGTCACTACTGTATCTTCTGTCCAAGTATGAGAAAAAATTTTATAGAGGATTGTAATATTAGTTTTATGTTTTCAGTAAATAAAACAGTAATAATTTAATAAATAAAATGTCATTCTGTCAAAGCTATAATAACTGAAAATCTTTTTAAATCTGTATTATAGCAAGTGGGAATATTCCAGTGTTACAAAAGGACAAGGATAATACCAATGTCAATGCAGATGTGCAAAAGTTGCAGCAACAGTTACAAGACATTAAAGAGCAGGTAATAATGATTTCATGTAAATAGTGACGCTGTGAATGACACTGAATATTTTTCCATAAAACTACTAGTGTTTCTGTAATAAGCATGGTTTATATTAGTGTATCACTTGTATTATTTGAATATTTGCAATGAGTAATAATCTTATTAAAAGGTTTGATCAGGTACTTTCCAAAATAGGTAACACACAAATGACCAATGAACCTGAAAAAATGGTCCAACCACGTTAGTGATCAGGAAATGAAAACTCAAACCACAATGAAGTTCTTTTTCATACATACTAGATTGAGGAAAATGTTAAAGACATTTCACTGTCAAGTCTTAGGCAGAATATGTTGCAGCCATAACATACATTGCTGGTGGGAATATATATTAGTAAAAATACTTTGGAAGACAGTTTGTTATATCTAATAAAATGGAACAGGTTATTGCTTGGGAATATGAACTTGGAAAAAACCCATACAAATGGTATTAACAGTTGAAGGTAGTCCAGGTGCAGTGGCTCATGCCTGCAATCTCAGCACTTTGGGAGGCCAAGGTAGGGGGATTTCTTGAGCCCAGGAGTTCAAGACCAGTCTGGGTAACATAGTGAGACCTCAACTCTATAAATAGTAATTAAAAAAAAATTAGCTGGGTGTGGTGACTTCTCCATTACTTGGAGGCTGAGGTGGGAGGATTGCTTGAACCTGGATGATTGAGGCTGTAGTGAGCTGTGATCATGCCACTGCACTCCAGCCTTGGTGACAGAGCGAGACCCCATCTCAAAA
>NW_016107327.1:9973004-9983896 GCF_001604975.1 Cebus imitator | reverse complement strand
GGCCTCCCAAAGTGCTGGGATTACAGGCTTGAGCCACCGCGCCCGGCCTTGGATGCTCTCTTTCTTGAGCTAAGTACCAGATGCATGAGTTTGATCAGTTTGTGAACTTTTTTAAACTGTACACTTATGAGTCATGAACATTTCTATATATGTATAATACTTTAATAGAAATGGGCTGGGCGTGGTGGGTCACGCCTGTAATTCCAGCACTTTGGGAGGCTGAGGCAGGTGGATCACTTGAGGTCAGGAGTTCAAGGTCAGCCTGACCAACATGGCAAAACCCCATCTCTACTAAAAATACGAAAGTTAGCCAGGTGTGGTGATGGGCGCCTGTATTCTCAGCTATTCAGGAGGCTGAGGCAGGAGAATTGCTTGAACCTGGGAAGTGGAGGTTGCAGTGAGCCGAGATTGCGTCACTGCACTCCAGACTGGGCGACAGAGCAAGACTCTGTCTCAAAAAAAAAGAAAGGAAAAATGTGTACATATGCATAGACACCATAAAGAAAAGTAGGGGAAAGACAATGCAAAATTCACAATAGTAGTCATCAGTGAGGGGTACATGGAAAGGATTGGGGAGGATTTATAGAGGGGCTTCAAAAATAAGAGTAACATTCCATACTTGAAACTGGGTGCTGGTTATGTTCTTTTTATGTCTTTTTTATTTTATTTTATTTTATTTTTATTTTGAGATGGAGTTTTGCTCTTGTTGCCCAGGCTGGAGTGCAATGACACGATCTCGGCTCACTGTAACCTCTGCCTCCCAGGTTCAAGCGATTCTCCTGCCTTAGCCTCCTGAGTAGCTGGGATTACAGACATGCACACCATGCCCAGTTAATTTTTTGTATTTTTAGTAGTGATGGGGTTTCACTATGTTGGTCAGGCTGGTCTTCAACTCCTGACCTCATGATCCGCCTGCCTCAGCCTCCCAAAGTGCTGGGATTACAGGTGTGACCCACCGTGCCTGGCTGTCTTTTCATTTTTATATTTATTTATTTTCCCTTAGACAGAGTCTCACTTTGTTGCCCAGGCTGGAGTGCCATGGGGCAATCTTGGCTCACAGAAGCTTTTGCCTCCCCGATTCAAGTGATTCTTGTGTCTCAGCCTCCCAAATAGCTGGGACTGTGGGTACACACCACCACGCTCAGCTAATTTTTGTATTTTTAGTAGAGATAGGGTTTTGCCATGATGCCTAGGCTGGTCTAGAACTCCTGGCCTCAAGTGATCTATCCAACTTGGCCACCCAAAGTGCTGAGATTACAGGCATGAGCCATTGTTCCTAGCTGTTCTTTACATCTTATACATGTCAACAAATGTACCCTTTTATATCTACCTAATATTTAATAAAAGCAACAATAAGATAAAGAAAAAAATAGCAAAAACTTGTAGGTTTTTTAAGAAAGCAAGTCTTTTTCTTTTTGGCCATATCTTACCATTTGACCAAGTGACTAAATCTGATTCATAGGCTTGAGCAGTTTTTTAGTTTGGCCAATCACATCAGTATTGCCATGCAATTGTTAGAGTCATCACACCTGTGTTTTCTATCTGGATTTATAAGAAAATAACATAGTTAGTAGTTAGTAACTCAGGATAACTAATGACCCTTGTGATAACTAAGAATTGGTCAGTTGCAGTGGTGTGTGTCTGTAATCTCAGCTGCTCAACATGCTGAGGCGGGAGGATTGTTCCACCCCAGGAGTTTTAGATCAGCCTGAGCAACATAACAAGACCCCGTCTCTACAAAAATCTTTAAAATAAATCAGCAGGTATGGTGACACATGCCTGGAGTCCCAGCTACTTGGGAGACTGAGGCAGGAGAATGACTGGGGCCTAGGAGTTCAAGGCTGAAATGAGTTACGACAGTGCCACTACACTCCAGCCCAGACAGCAGAATGAGAAACCATCTCTTTGCAGGGGGTTAGGGGAAAGAATTGAATGTGTGAATTTATTAGGCATTTAAACCTCCATCTGAAGAGATGAAAACTCTGTGATTGGGCCAGCTTTTATTTTGAAATCCAACATCTAGCAATACTTGTTATAGAGTGAATAAGGAAAGATCAGTATTAATTTACAGGTTCTTAATGGAGTTTGGAACATATTTGGCTAGTTCTAATATAAAATAAAACATTTTTTTTTAAATTGAAGCTCTTAGCATCTTGATTCCTTTCCCATAAGACATCTACAGAATGATAAGCTGATTTTTGAACATTTCTTCTGTAAAAAGCATTTTACATTCTAATTGTGAATTAAAATTGTTCTTAACATGAATAGTGACACTTACTGAACCCTATATGGATCCTAAAAGAATAATTCAGCTCTACTATATCCAAAGTTTAGCTTTCTACAGAAGTTTATTCTTCCTTAAATAATCCTCATCACCATATTTTATCATTAAAGCATTTAAACACAACTCATTTTATGAGGAATGATGGGATTTCTTATAGGGACTCCCTTCAAGGTTATTTAAAAAAACAAATGGCCAGGTGCAGTGGCTCATGCCCGTAATCCTAGTATTTTGGGAGGCAGAGGTGGGCAGATCATGAGGTCAGGAGATTGAGACCATCCTGGCCAATATGGTGAAACCCCATCTTTGCTAAAAATATAAAAATTAGTTGGGCATGGTAGTGCACGCCTGTAGTCCCAGCTACTCGAGAGGCTGAGGCAGGAGAATTGTTTGAATCTAGGAGGCAGAGGTTGCACTCCAGCCTGGCAACAGAGTGAGATTCTGTCTCAGGAAAAAAAAAAAAAAAAAAGAAGGAAACAGTTGGGAGAGAGTGGTAAAACAGGCATAGAAGTTCTCTTTGGGCTGTGGGTCTCACTTAGGCTTTTCAGCACAAAGGTGGGGTTTCACTGGAGACCCGCCCCTGTCTGCCTAGAATTTCTCTGCCTCCTGCCTCTATCACAGTGGCGTGATCTTGGCTCACTGCCATCTCTGCCTCCCAGGTTCAAGTGATTCTTGTGCCTCAACCTCTTGATTAGCTGGGATTACAGGCGTGAGCCACCACCTGGCTGTGTTTCATATATTAATAGTTTTTAATCTTATATAGTACCTTTTATACTATCCTGACAGTATAACCAGTGTTTCTATTTCATAGGGATGACATTTTAACTATTTAAAAATGTTAAGAAAATTTTTTTTAAAGCATCAAATTATTTGACTAAAACAGCTAAACAAAATTAATGATATATAACAGTCTGTCACTTTCTGAATATAAGGTGTCTAATTTATTACTTTGTTATTTCACATTACAGACAATGTGCCCTGTGTGTCTGGATCGTCTGAAGAACATGATTTTCCTCTGTGGTCATGGAACCTGCCAACTCTGTGGAGATCGCATGAGTGAATGTCCTATCTGTCGCAAGGCTATTGAACGAAGGATTCTTTTGTATTAACGAAGAAACACAGTGTATTTTGTTAGCTAATGTATCTAGTTATGAGATTTTAGCAGGCTTTTAATCTAGTTGGAAGTGCTGATGAGTTAATTTCTATTGTCATAGTTTCTTTACTAGAGTATAATTGGGCGGTAAATGTACCAGAACAAAAAAACCCTACAAAACAGTGTTGGAAATATGTTTTTTGTTTTTGTTTTAAATTTGAAACATCAAATTCATGTAGCTCATAGATAATTTATCTTTGGCTTCTAAGAGGAAAGTTTTTTAAGGATATCCTTTTTTAAAAAAATTGCATTTTTCTCTTATAGTTTATAAATTTGTTAGATCTCAAAAGACATAATTCCTTGTGATCAGTTATCCTTCATTTCATCCTGGTTTTACACAGTGAATTGATACAGGTTCTCTGAAAAGTCATCATCAAATGAAAGGGGCAGGTCAAATCATTATATCACATGGTAAATTATAAAATTATAGTACAAGTTCCACATAGTTAAGGGAATACCAAAAGGGATGATGCTTTTTTTTAAGATAACAGGAAGTTATCCACATTTGTTTCTGAATTCATAGAGTAAATAGAAGCATAGAATGAGGGAATAATGTCTTTGCATTTAGTTTATTTTCTAGATTCAAAAGGAATCTAGAAAATCTTGTTTAACTTGAATAAGATTACCAGTTTCAAGATGACTGATAGACAGGAAAAGGAAAAATAAGCAATAATAGTGGGCAACTGAAGAGAGGAGAAAAAAAAAAACAGTAAGAGTACCTGCTAACTGACCACTAGCAGTTGCCTTTCTTTTATTAATTTATACACTATTTTGTTCAGCCAGTGTTTTTAAAAAAAATCTGTGAAAAGTATACTTCAGGTTTTCTGTGATTACTTATCTAGACTTAATCTGACCAGTGAAATGACATTGCCCTATTTGGACCTCTGAGGTTCTGTTTAGCTTTGCTGATGTACTGAATAGGACCCCAGTGATCTGCAAAAAAAAAAAAAAAAAAAAAAAAAAAAATGCCTTGTCCAAAGGCAGCAATCTTTTGTTCTTTGTATCAGTTAATTCTGATAGTGTGTACTGATCCTGTCTTCATTATAGGCCTTATTTCCATGCTCTCTTTCTTTATAGTAAGTTTTACTATAAAGAAAACAGTCTCTCTGAATACCTACAGATGAGGATATTATTTAAACTGCCAACAGTATCCAAGATATGGTCAATAACCTAATTACAAATACTTTAGAAAGAGTGACCAGGGCATTTACAGAAATGTCTGATTACCTGTAGACTTTTTTTTTTTTAAAAACAAACTTTAACTCTAGAGCATTTAATTATTTTTTTCTCCTTTGAATGATCTCCTTTGTAATCTTACTGTCTCCTGAGTAAATATACACAGAAATGTTTGGGAGTTCATTGCTGCTAGATTATATCAGCTGTTTACATAGTGTCTACTATATGCTGTTTATAAGCTTTTTCCTAAAAATCGTTATCCTCTTTGGTAGTTTTTTTCCCTCCTTTAAATCTGGTGAGCTTTTCTTCAGTTTTTATACAACACCAACTAAATTTGAAAGTATGAAGTCTCTAGCCCTCATAACACTGTTTCTGGCTGTTCAATTGCTGCCATTGCAAGTCCTGGTGAAAGCAATGGGGAGCTTCGCTGGCTGGTTTTGTAGTCTCAGCAATTCCATGTCTGTGTTTAGCTGAGTAACTGCTATCATTTAGAACAGTAAAATTTTTATAGATTTCAAATTTGAAAATTTATATAGACTCTACTCAGTTATCTAATAAGGGGCCACTGAGGCTGTTTTTAAAACTATTTTGAAGTTATAAAAAGATAGACCATCTGACCGATGATGTTCACATAAAGAGACAAACAGACTATCTTCTTGCAGACATGAAAACAGCATGTCAGGTTTTCCTTTCCTTCCATGCCATGGGCCACCCATCTCTTTCCACTAGATCACCTGATGAGGAGGGAGCACCTGGCTGACTCATGCAGAGTTTGGCCAGTCAGAGAATTATGTGGTCTCCAGCTCTACTTAGCTCTACTTTCCTTAAACAAATCCTTTCTGTTTTCTGAGCTAAAACAGATCCCTAAAAGGTAGTAGCATCTTCAGACTAGTTTAATTATTTCCTTTATAAGAATATGACATAAACATTTATTATAGAAATCATAGTGTCATTGTAATTTTAGTGCTAGTACTTATGGGTTTTCTGTATTTGTATCACCTTGATGTTTATTGCATGAATAGAAAATACTTCTTTATTCAAGTTTTCAATCACCTAAAATTACTTTAAATTTATTTTGGGTTTGTGAGAGAGAAGATTAAGAACTTCATCATTCAGTGACTTTTCTCCAGTTTTCTGAATCTGCTACCTCTTATTATATGTCTCTTAGTACTTTTCCAATTAGGTTTGTACCCTCCTCATTACCTAAACCTCTTTATCTTGTGCCTCAAAAGAGCTTTTACTTTTCTTAGAATCATTAAAAAAAACCTGACATGCATTTATTCAAAAACATATTTATTGGGCTTCAGGGATTAGATACACAACAGTGTAAAAATGGCATCTTAGCACACTCAGAATTTATTGTGCAGCAGTTGTGTATTTTAAGGAATCTGTTGTTAGAAGGAAGAGATCCAAAGGTCCTGATAACATTTCCTAATGTTTCAGAAGAGTTGCCATTGAGTAGTGTTTGGATTCCCTCTCTGTACCCCTCACCCTACCATTTTCTCCTTTATTCTTCAAAGATTGTTAGTTTTGTTATTCAAAACACACACATACAACTTACCAGATGGTGCTATTCTAATGGTATTTGTTCACATAATTTAACATTCTTACTGCTTATACTATATACATATTTAATTTTGTTGAGAGTAAGAAGGTTTTCAAGAAAAGATAATTTTGTATTAGTGTAGGAATATATTAGACTAATGTTTAGTTTAGCTGGCCAAATTATGCATAAGATATTTGTAACTTTAAACATTGCAAATTGACCAGCTAGCTATGGAAGCATAAAATTAATTGGTAATTAATGTTGGAAATACATTTCTTAAATTTATTTTTTTATGGCTTTAGCCTGTAAGAGCATTTTAGCATATTGAAATGCATGCTGCTTAAGATGTGTCTGGTTCAACTGTCAAAGCTTGCTGGGTCATTTTTTCATAGTAGAAACATACAGTCTATGTGTTGCCCAATTGCTGTTTGTCTATTCTGGATTCTGGACCCTTTTTGGAGTAGGAATTAGCTAAATTCATGAACGAAGAAAATTAGAGATGGGTTAGGGTAGAGTCAGGACAGTGGGGTTAAATAGGTAGGAAGAAAAGTCAGCATTTGAGTGTAGAGGAAAAAAAGAGGATCATATAGATGTCACCGAATTATAGGCTTTAATACAGCTTGGGAAAAGCACTTGTCCTATCAGTTTGTCTAACATGTTTTATAGTAGTAATTTGTGTAAAAATTGAATTTTTGAATAGTTTTTTTTGTATTTTTTATTGTGATGAAAAACTCATAAAATTTACCATATTAACTGTTTCTAAAGTGCACAGTTCAGCCGTGATAAGTACATTTACATTGTTGTGAAACAGATCTCCAGAACTTTTTCATCTTGCAAAACTGAAACTCCATACCCATTAAACAACTCCCCGTTTTGTCTTCTTCCCATTGGAATAGAATTTTGAGTCTATGTAAATCAAGAAACACCTGAATTCTTTAGTTGTTTATGTTTGCAAGATCTAAGAGCATAGTAAACATTAAGTTCTTAAAATCTGGGGGAGGGACAACATGTCCCTCCTCTGAATTGTTAGCAATTAAATTAAGTTTTAAATGTCTATTACTTGGAAGGGTTTGTTATTTCATTTTGAGTCAGAGGGGAGAGGCACATTTTTAAATATCAGAATTAGATTAGCTTTGAGTTTGTACTAAATTGGGAAGGTAATAGATTTTCATAAATTATGTGTGCCTTGTTGGAAATGTCAACTGTCTTTACGTCTGCTTGTGAAAGTTTCAAAATATGTTTTTCTCTCAAAAAGGCAACGTTACTTCATTTGCTTGAATATTATGATAGGAATGCTTACTGATATTACTTGATAGTCATATATAGCCTTGGAACTTTAACATATATATATAACTATAGCAGTATTAATAATGATAGTTGTACTTCTTTAAAACATTAAATTTGAGGAAACTTTAATGCTGTCTCATGTGTACATTACTTTACTACAGAGGGGGAATATTTTGAGCCTCAGTTTACTTAGTAGTAGTATGTGAAACTATGGTAGAAAAACGTGAATTAGACAGTGGAGCCGATGAATTAAAATTGTAAATTGCTACATTGGCATTTTCTACCTCCTTTTCTGGCAGAGTATTATTTTTTCCAGCATTTATTCTTATTTGTGAGTAAAGAGGAAATGGGAACCTGAGGTTAAAATTGACATTTTTGTTTTGTTGAGACTTTAAGCAGTAGGTACATGAGAAAGTGACTTGTCACATTAATTTGGTGCCTAAATTCATAACTTCAAGTTATAATTGACATGTACAAAATGTCTAAGAAAGGTAATATGCTGAATATTTTACTTTTCCTGTATAGTCTGCATTATTTTGTTTTATAAACCCAACATATTTCCTCCAAAAAGCAAAATGGTCCTGTTTTTTTTTTTTTTTTTTTTTAATAAAATAAATGCACCATTTTGTCTGCCATCTATAATTTCAGGAAGTTATTGAAAGTTCTGACTCAGGGCTTTTTAATAGTTCAAGCAGTTGTCAATTATATTTTGGAAACTCCATCTGCATAATTCTCCAGTGCCTTGAAAGAATTATTAAGTTGGAAACACTATTAAAACTTTTTAAAAGATGGTCTTTAGTGCACGTGTATCATTATATACACGTTTTAAAGTCATACTGCTTAACTTGTTAATAGTGACTCTCTGCATGTGTGCTGGGTTTGGGTAATTACTTAAAGGAAGTTTTCTAGATTTGCACTTGATGTTTGTTTTTAAAAACTGATTACTTATGGCCATGACACTGTTACCAGAAAAGTAATTCTTATTAAGTGTGTTATGAAAAGTCATCTATAGGTAGCATCTGGGAAGAGGAGATCGAGCTCACAGTGTGCTATTTTAGTATGAAAGGAGGATCTGTTTGGGAAACATAGATTGTCTTCCCCTCAAATGAGGAAAAAAAAAAGACCCTTTGTTCAAATGGATTCTGTTTTTAAAAAAACTATTTTTAAAGGAAATCACAAATTGCATGTAATTCTTAATGCTAGTCTTGTAGACTAAATCCATAAAATTGTTTTTATGATCAGTATGTTTGTGTCATTCTAAATGCAGTATATTCAGTGATAGCAGTTCAGTTGATTCATACAGTGTTTTGTATTTTTTCTAGTTTTTTAGCTTTCAATATTGGATTAAAGCCTTGTTTGTGAATATAGTTTCTGTATGGCAAATGATTCTTGCTTATTAGCTTTTGTTAAAGAATACTACTTAGAGCTATGTTAAAGGATACTTAGTAAGAGCTAAGCTTTTAAAAGTAATGCAAACATCTATCATTAATAAAACCTATGGCGTAATATCATATGCTTTTATTTGATCTTTTGAGAATTATTCTTTTATAGTAGTATACATGCATTTTGATTTTTAAAGCATTTAAAAACAAATCACTATACATTAAAAAACTTACTGTTAAAAAGGAAATTACCATGTCTTTAAGAAACAAGGATGTACATCTACAACTCAACATAAGTGTCCACATCTAGAGCTGGCTCTCAATGCAATTGTTTACAATTAAGGTACCTCTATCTAAAGGGCCAAAGAAGCTTTTCATATTTTAACACCTCACATTCTTTCAGGATTAAAACATACCATGAAAATTGTCTGAATAGGATAAATTCGCTAGGAAGTAAATTAATCAGTCTGGAAGATTCAACTTTTTCTATAAAAAGATTATTCCTCTTCGCAACTCAGATGTAGATTTCATTTTCAAGAGATAGACATTTTAAAGCACCGATCTATTTGGCTTTTAGTGTTTTATGAGTAAAACAGTAATTGTATGGTTTGGGGGTTATTTTTTCCGTGTTAATATAAGCTCTTATTTCTGAAATTATTGAGAGGCCGTCTAGCTCCAGTTCAAAAGATTATGTGTATCTGATGTTTAAGAGGAAAAACATCTGAAAAAAAAAATCTTTTGTTTATTGGAAGAAAGCATATATATTCCAACTTTAAAATTGTGAATTTATTTTGAGTAACCTCTAATTAACTGTATTTTTTGTTTCTGTTGCTGTATAATTAGATACTTCATGGCAATATTTTTTACTAAACTGGAACTGTATAGGTTTTAAAAATAAAGACATTTTAGAAAACTTGTTTTATACTTTTTATCATTGATAGTTTTTCATTCTTCACAGAGGTTAAAATTATTTGATAGTCTTCTAGCACAACATTTCCCAAATGTATTGATAATGAAAATATTCAGGCCAGGTGCTGTGGCTTATGCCTATAATACCAGCACTTCGGGAGGTTGAGGTGGGTGCATTGCCCGAACTCAGGAGTTTGAGACCAGCCTGGGCAACAAAACCTGTCTCTACAAAAAATACAAAAATTAGCCAGGCGTAGTTATGCACACCTGTATTCCCAGCTATTTGGGGGGCTGAAGTGGGAGGATCGCTTAAGCCTGGGAAGTCAAGGCTGCAGTGAGCTGAGACTGTACCACTGCACTTCAGCCTAAGTGACAGAGTGAGACCCTGTATCTTAACAACAAAAACCAAAACATTTAAAGGGTGCATAGGAGTTTATGAGCTATAATGAGTATCTGGATTAAAATAGAACACCAAGAATGATCTCAGATACATTATTTGTTGAAGAATAATCATTTGGCAAATAGTTTTTCTATTATAACAAAACTAGTTGATAATATCATTTTTATCTTATTAAGGACAAAAAAGTGATAGACCTTATTTGAAAGTGGAAGACCAGACCTGTAAACAGGGATCATCGCTAAGTAAGTGAATGGATGACATGTGAAGGAGGCCATGGGGCAGTGCTGCCTTTGCCCATAACTAATCAGATGCAATGTATTCAGGCTGCAGGTGTCACTTCATGCTGGGGCTCTGCATTTACAGGGCTTTCTGAAGGCAGATTTCCAGGTTCAAGCGATTTTCCTGCCTCAGCCTCATGAGTAGCTGGGACTACAAGCATGCACCCCCACACCCAGCTAATTTTTGTATTTTTAGTAGAGATGGGATTTCACCGTGTTGGCCAGGATGGTCTCGATCTCCAGACTTTGTGATCTGCCCGCCTCAGCCTCCCAAAGTGCTGGGATTATAGGTGTGAGCCACCATGCCCAGCCTGGGAAATACTTTTTTTTTTTTTTTTGAGACGGAGTTTTGCTCTAGTTACCCAGGCTGGAGTGCAATGGCGATATCTCGGCTCACCGCAGCCTCCGCCTCCTGGGTTCAGGCAATTCTCCTGCCTCAGCCTCCTGAGTAGCTGGGATTACAGGCACGCGCCACCATGC
>NW_016107327.1:9969714-9972182 GCF_001604975.1 Cebus imitator | reverse complement strand
AAAAAAAAAAAAGGGGGGGGGGTAAAATTGGGTAATATAAGCAAAGAGATGGAAGCTCTAAGAATCAAAAGATTATCGAAATAAAAAATGCTACAAATGGGAATGCCAGAAGATTTTTTTATTATTTATTTATTTATTATTAGAGATGGAATTTTGCACTTTTCACCCAGGCTGGAGTGCAATGGCACATTCTCCACTCACTGCAACTTCCACCTCCCAGGTTAAGCGATTCTCCTGCCTCAGCCTCCCGAGTAGCTAGGATTATAGGCGCCCACTACCACACCCAGCTAATTTTTGTGTTTTAGTAGAAACGTTGGCCAGATTGGTCTCAAATTCCTGACTAAATGTGATCTGCCTGCCAGTGCTGGGATTACAGGCATGAGCCACCACACCCAGCCAGAAGATTGTTTTAATTAAAAAAAAAAAAAAAAAGAATAGAAAGAACATTTGAAACAACAGCAACTGAATATCCCAAAGTTAATGATAGACACCAAACCACAGATCCAGGAAGCTTAGAGAATATTAACCAGAATAAATACTAAAAATCAAAACATTACTATTTCATATTCAATGTACAGAAAATCAAAGACAGAAAAAATCATGAAAGCAGTCCCCACTTGGGTTGGGGTGTTGGGGAGGGACCTTGTTGTTGATAGAGGAGCAAGGGTAAGTATTAAACTGAACTTCTCCAGAAACTATGCAAACAAAGGAGTAAAAGGAAATAATTAAAACGTTGAAAGAAGAAAGTACCAATAAGAATTCTATATCTAGTTAAATTATCTTTCAAAAGTAAAGGAGAAGTGAAGACTTTCTAAGAGAAACAAATATTGAGGGGATTTGGTGCTAGTAGACTGGCCTTACCAGAAGTGTTAGTAGAAGATCTTCAGAGAAAAAAATAAAACATTTTAAAGTTTTGTTTATTCATTTTTAATTTAGCAATAAATTAAAACATATTACCAGAGATAACCACAAAGGAAGACAGGATGGAAGGAAGAGAGGAGTTATAAAACAACCAGAAAACAACAAGATGGCAATAGTAAGTTCTTAATAATAATATGGAATATAAATGGACTAAATTTCCCAAAGAAAAGACAAACCAAACCCAAAATTTGTAGAAGGAAAGAAATAATAAAGATCAGCACAGAAATACATGAAATTGGGACTAGGAAAAAAACAAGATGAATGAAATGAAAAGCTGTTTTTTTTTAAAAGATAAAATCAACAGACTTTTAGCTAGACTAAGAAAAAGACAGAAGATCCAAATAAGAAATGAGAAAGGAGACATAACATCTGATACCACACAAATACAAAGGATCATTGGAGAATATTAGAATAATGGTAAGCCAACAAATTGGAAAGCCTAGAAGAAATGAGTAAATTCCTGGACACATACAACCTACCAAGATTGAGTCATAAGAAGTAGAAAACCTGAATAGACCAATAACAAGAGACTGAAAACCTAATAAAGTTTCCCATCAAAGAAAAGCCCAAGGACCTGATAGCTTCACTTGGGCTGGATTCTACCAAACATTGAAAAGAAGAACTAATACCAATTAAAATCTTCCAAAAATTGAAAAGGAGGAATACTTCCAAACTAATTCTGTGAGGCTAGCAATACCTTGTATATTATTTCGTTCTCAGGTTGCTATGAAGAAATCCCCAAGACTGGGTAGTTTATAAAGGAAAGAGGTTTAATTGACTCACAGTTCCCCATCTCTGGAGAGACCTCGGGAAACTTATAATCATGGTGGAAGGCACCCCTTCACCGGATGGCAGGAGAGAGAATGAGTGCCAAGCAAAGAGGGAAGCCCCTTATAAAGCTGTCACATCTCAGGAGAACTCACTCACTAACATGAGAGCAGCATGGCAGAAACTGCCCCCATGATTTAATTATCTCCACCTGGTTCCGCCCTTGTCACGTAAGGATTATTTCAATTCATGGTGAGATTTGGGTGGGGTCACAGAGCCAAACAATATCACCCTGATACCTAAACCAGACAAAGAAACAATAATTTTAAAAAACTGCAGGTCATTATCCATGTTGAACATAGATGCAGAAATCCTCAAGAAAATATTACAAAATACAACACATTAAAAAGATCATTCACCATGATCAAGTGAATTCATCCCAGGGATGCAAGGATGGTTTAATATATGTGTCATGCCAGACCCCTATTGACTCCAAAAGGGATGTGTCTTAGAGGCCCAAAAGAGACCTGGAGCCAGTAAATGAGACAGGGTTTATGGAGGACTTACAAGACAGTCCAGAGGTGACAGGCTGGACAGGAGTACCACTACTGTTTGTAAAAAGCATGCAGTTTGGCTGGGTGTGGTGACTCACACCTGAAATACCAGCACTTTGGGAGGCCGTGGAGGAAGGATCATGAGGTCAGGTGTTGGAGACCAGCATAGCCAACATGGTGAAACCCCGTCTTAACTAAAAATACAAAAATTAGCCGGGCATGGTG
>NW_016107327.1:9965964-9969179 GCF_001604975.1 Cebus imitator | reverse complement strand
GACCATAGGGTTATTCTCAGGGTGTGGTTAAGTTACTGCTGTCAGGTGCACCTGCCGTACAGTATACAAGTCAATGAACGTGATACATCATATTAGAATCAAAAAAAAAAAAAAAAAAAAGGGATTATTTTAATAGATGCTGAAAAAGCATTTGATAAAATTTAACATCCCTTTATGATGGGTACTGAAGGAACATACCTAAAAATAATAAAGGTCATCTATGACAAACCCATGGCTAAACATTGTACTGAATGGAGAAAAATTGAAGGCTGAGCAATTAGGCAAGAGAAATAAATAAAGCACATCCAAATTAGAAAGGAAGACATTAAATTAGCCTTGTTCACAGACGACATGATCTTATACCTAGTAAAACCTAAAAATTTCAACAAAAAATGTTAGAACTGATAAATGAATTCAGTAAAGTTGCAGGATACAAAATCAACATACAAAAATCAGTAGCATTTCTATATGCCAACAGCAAACAATCTGGAAAATCAAAAAAGTAATCCTATTTACAATAGCTACAAAAAATATAAAATACCTAAGAATCAATCAAACAAAAGTAGTGAAAGATCTATACAAGGAAAACTATAAAATTGATGAAAGAAATAGAAGGGGAAACACACACACACACACACACACACACACACACACACAAATGGGAAGACATTCCATGCTCATGGGTTGGAAGAATGAATATTGTTAAAATGACCATGCTACTCAAAGCAATTTACAGATTCAATGCCATTTCTATCAAAATATGAGTAACATTCATTACAGAAATAGAAAAAGAATACTAAAATGTTTATGGAACTATGAAAGAACAAATAGCCAAAGAAATCCTAAACAGAAGCAAAGAAAGAGACATCACACTACCTGGCTTCAAAATGTTTTACAAAGCTATGGTAATCAAAACAGCATGTTACTGGCATAAAAACAGACACACAGACCAATGGAACAGAATAGAGAAACCAGATATGAATCCATGCATTTACAGCCAACTCATCTTCGACCAAGGTGCCAAGAAATTACAATGTGAAAGGACTGTCTTTTCAGGAAATGGTGCTGGGAAAGCTGGATAACTCTATGCAAAATGAGACTAGACCCCTATCTCTTATCATACACAAAAATCAAACCGAAATGAATTAAACACTTGAATCCCAGACCTGAAAGTATGAAACTACTAGAAGAAAGCATTGGGAAAATACTCCAGGACATTTGTTGGAGCAAAGATTTCTTGTGTAACATCTCAAAAGCACAGGCAACCAAAGCAAAAATAGACTATTAGGATTACTTTAAGCTAAAAAGCTTCTGTAGAGCAAAGGAAACAGTCCACAAAGTGAATAGACAATCTACAAAATAAAACATTTACAAACTATCCATCTAAAAAGGCATTAATAACCAGAATGTATAAAGAGCTCAAACTCAATAGCAAAAAACCAAAAACTGTCTAACTAAAAAATGGGCAAACAATCTAAACAGACATTTCTCAAAATAAGACACACGAATGGCCAACAAGTATATGAAAAAATGCTCAACATCACTAATTATCAGAGAAATGCAAGTCAAAACCACAATGAGATATCATCTCACCCCAGTTAAAATCGCTTGTATAAAAACGACAGGCAATAAAAGATATTGGTGGCTGGGTGTGGTGGCTCAGGCCTGTAATCCCAGCATTTTGGGAGTCTAAGGTGGGCAGATCACTTGAGGCCAGAAGTTTGAGACCAGCCTGGCCAATATGGTGAAACCCCATCTCTACTAAAAATACAAAAATTAGCAAGGCTTTCTGGCGTGCACCTGTGTCCCAGCTATTCAGGAAGCTGAGGCGGGAGGATTGCTTGAGCCCACGAGGTGGAGGTTGCAGTGAGCTGAGATCATGCCACTGCACTCCAACCTGGGCGACAGAGCGAGACTCTGTCTCAAAACAAACAAACAAAACAACAAAAACTGCTGGGAGAAAGGGGAACCTTCAAACACTGTTGTGAGAATGTAAATTAGCGCAGTCATTATGGAGAACAGTGTAGAGGTTCCTCAAAAAACAAAACATAAAACTTCCATATGATTCAGTAATTCCACTGCTGGGTATATGCCCAAAAGAAAGAAAAGCAACAGATATCTGCACTCCCATGTTTACTGCAGCACTATTCACAGTAGCCAAGACACGGAATCAACCTAAGTACCCATCAGTGGGTGAACAGATAAAGAAAAGGTGGCATATATACACAATGAGCTGTGATTCAAACATAAAACAGAATAAATTTTGTCATTTGCAGCAGCGTGGATGGGACTGGTGGCTGTTAAGAACTTAAATAAGCCCAGTACAGAAAGACAAATATCCCAGTGTTCTTACTCTTCATATTTGGGAGCTAAAAAGTGGATCTTGTGAAAAAGGAGTTACATTGGTGGTTGCTGGAGGTGGGAAGGGGAGGTGGAAAAGGGGGCAATGAAGGAAAAACATATATAAATATGCTTACTATTACTGAATTATACTTGTAAAATTGGTAAAGACAGTCAATTTTATATGTATATTTTACCTCAATAAATTTTTTTTTTCTGAGATGGTGTTTTGCTCTGTCGCCCAGGCAGGAGTGCAGTGGCGTGATCTTGGCTCACTACAACCTCTGCCTCTTGGGTTCAAGCCATTCTTCTGTCTCAGCCTCCCAAGTAGCTGGGACTACAGGCGCACGCCACCACGGCTGGCTAATTTTTGTGTTTTTAGTAGAGATGGGGTTTGTCGTATTGGTCAGAGTGATCTCCAACTCCTGACCTCAGGTCACCCGCCTTGGCCTCTCAAAGTGCTGGGATTACAGGTGTGAGCCATCATGCCTGGTCTCAATTTCTTTTTTTAAAAGGGAAACAGAGCCCAGAAATAGACCCATGCAAATATAGTCAACAGATTTTTTTTAAACTTTATTTTTACAAACTCTGCAGAGAAGTAGTCAACAGGTCTTTAACAAGGAGCAAAGGCAATGAAATGGAGACGGGAGTCTTTTCAAGAATGGTGCTGAGGCCGGGCACGGTGGCTCAAGCCTGTAATCTCAGCACTTTGGGAAGCTGAGGCAGGTGGATCACGAGGTCAAGAGATCGAGACCATCCTGGGCAACATGGTGAAACCCCGTCTCTACTAAAAATACAAAACATTAGCTGGGCATGGTGGCGCGTGCCTGTAATCCCAGCTACTCAGGAGGTTGAGGCAGGAGAATTGCCTGAAC
>NW_016107327.1:9963300-9965093 GCF_001604975.1 Cebus imitator | reverse complement strand
GAAAAGGCAGAGCACAGAGAAATCTTAGGGCAGTGGAGCAATTCTGTATGATACCGTAATGGTGGATACATGACATTATGCGTCTGTTAAAAGCCATAGAACTGTACAACATAAAGAGTGAAGCCTAATGTAAACTATGAACATTGGTTAATAATAATGTGTTCATACTGGTTCATCCATTGTAACAAATGTACCACACTGATGCAAGATGTTATTAATTTTAAAAACTAATTAATATGTTTTTAAATAGTTAAAAGTGGGGAGGGGGATAAACAGGAACTCTTGGTACTATCTGTTCAATATTTTGGTAAACCTAAAGTTGTTCTTAAAAAAAAAGAACAAAGTCAAGCGTAGCTTGAACTGTGCTGGGCTTCTTGTGTAACATACCATACAGAGCAAGCGTTTCTTCGGTTCTTTGGCAAATTGCCATACTCCTTTCTACGTCTGATCAGCTTCCAACATGTCATCTTTGTGTTTTCAATGTCATAAAATGTCTAGTCCCTTTAATGTGAATTTTTTTTTCTTTCAAAAGATGTGTTACATAGTAGTGGGAAGTAAGTGTTGAATGAGTATCTTGATTCTGAGTGAATATGGCAGCATTGTGTTTAACCATAACAACACAGACACTTATTTAGCGTCTGCGGTGTGCTGCACATGGGCACTTTATATACACCATCTGATTCAATCACTAGCATTGTGAGTTTCGTTTCACCTGTGAGGTTAGGGAGGCCCAGGGGGTTAAACAAATTGCTTACAGTCTTTCATTTGCCAGTAGCTGTGCTAAGATCCAAAAAAAATTTCTTTTTTATTTTTCCTGCCTCCAGGCCTGCTTCCCTCCTTCCTGCTTTCCTTCATTTTTTTTTTTTTTTTTTTTGCACACCCAAAGCCCATATTCCTGACATCAAACTCCTCCTGCCTTTGATGACAGCTGAAAAGTGTCAGGAAATAAGTTGATCTAAGAAGTAACTGTAAATAAAAGTTTCAAATTGAATGGGAAGGACTCGGGCAGTTAGTAACCTACCTCACCTTTCTGTTCTTCGAATTTTTCGGGGTGAAGGACTGTTGGGAAAACATGTTCCTGAAACTGGGATCTTTATTGGATGCACCAACTTCTCCCACAAGGGGTCAATAAAATCCTCTTAGTGAGCTGAATGAAGTCCTGCTCCTCCCTGGCTTAGCGTTGGGGCAATGAGGATCATTGTACTGGTGAATGGACCTCTGACCTTTACACATTCTCCTCTCCATCACCTAGCTTTTCTCAAGCTGAATTCATCCAGCGCTTGCACTCCATCCTCATGCTACCATGTGATGGGAAACAAAGGGACAGAGAGCTCCAATTCATTCTTCTTTTTTCTTAGGGTTGGGGTTTTGCTTTTTTGCCGAGGCTGGCGTGCAGCGGCATGATTATGGCTCACTGCAGCCTCAAACTCCTGGGCTCAAGCAATCCTCCTGCCATCACCTCCCAAAGTGCTGGGATTACGGGTGTGAACCACGGTGCCCAGCCCTAATTCGTTCTTTACTTTTAGTCTCGAGTGGTGTTTTAGTTAAAAATTGCTGTAAGGCCAGGCACAGTGGCTCACGCCTGTGATCTCAACACTTTGGGAGGCCACGGCGGGCAGATCGCAAGGTCAGGAGTTCCAGACCAATCTGACCAACATGATGAAACCCCGTCTCTACTAAAAACAAAAATTAGCTGGGTGTGGTGGTGCATGCCTGAAGTCCAAGCTACTTGGGAGGCTGAGGCAGGATAATTGCTTGAAGCCGGGAGGCAGAGGTTGCAGTGAACTGAGATC
>NW_016107327.1:9941612-9962043 GCF_001604975.1 Cebus imitator | reverse complement strand
CCGTATTATCAGGTATATTCTTGGCAGGACAGAAATTCCATTTTGACTAGTTTTTAAAAATTTATTCTTTAATTAAATACAGATGAGGTCTCACTATAGTGCCCAGCATGGTCTTGAACTCCTGGGTTTAAGTGATCCCCCTGCCTCGGCCTCCCAAAATGCTGAGATTACAGGTATGAGCCACCATGACTGGCCATTGACTAATAGTTGTTAATGAAACCTTTGGCTTACCATTTTCCATGTCTGACAGTTGGAAGAATTTTTCACAGACCACCTTTTGGCTTGATTAATTTCAAACCTTCTTTTTCCTCCACAATCTATATACTTCTCATGCCAGATGCCATAGGACACTGCATGTAGAGCTAGCCCTCGCTCTTCCCGTCCTAACACGCGGCAGGGAGAGAGATGAAGGTGCTCCTAACATGGTGTAGTGGTAAGTTAAGTATCCACAGAAGGAACTGCAAGCCACTTAAATGTATCCAACAAAACCCCAAATAAATGTACCCTCCATGCACTCTCATCTGCCTCAATGCACCTTCAGAAATGCCCATGGCTGATGCATCCTGCCTGGCACAGGGAAAGAGTGGAGAAAAGGAAAGTGAGAGTAGAAACAGAAAATAGTTATCACTGATGACAGTTGAATATATTATTTTTGTCTGGGCGTGGTGGCTCATACCTGTATTCCCAGCACTTTGGGAATACAGCCGAGTCAGGAGGATCACTTGAGCCTAAGAGTTTGAGACCAGTTTGGGCAGTTATAGTGAGACCCCATCTCTATAAAAAAAAAATAATTAGCCAGGCATAGTGGTATGTGCCTATAGTTCCAGCTACTTGGGAGGATGAAGCAGGAGGATTGCTCAAACCCAGGAGATCGAGGCTGCAGTGAGCTGAGATTGTGCTGCTGCATACCAGTGTGGGTGACAGAGCAAAACCCTGTCTCAAAAAAAAAAAGAAAAGAAAAAGAAAAAGAAAAAACAATGTAATCATGCAAATGTGAAAAAACTGCTGGACCCTTCCCAAGCCGTGGAGGGCTTGTGCAAGTGAGGGGCCTGCAGCCTAAGCTGCATTAGCTTTTGGGCCAGTCCCTGCATGGAACATCCTTAGAGACCTAACTCACCCACCAGCCTGAGGCAGCTCCAGGGAGTGCCAGCAGTCAGCAGATCAATGATCCCATACCCAAGGACTTGTTGTCCACCCACTGACAGGATCTCGCCACCTGTAGGCAGGCGGATCCCAAAGCTTCCTGATAGTCCCTACTGCTGTTGTCTCTGCTTGGGCCAAGGTGCATATTTTTGCCATGGGTCACTGTGCCAGTAAGAAAGGTGAAGGGACAGTCATGGCACAAGAGCAAGTACTCAATTGGGACCTGAGAAGAGACAGCCTTCTTGGGTCACAGCGCTCTACTTTTTCCAGGTGATATGGTTTAGCTCTGTGTTCCCACCCAAATCTCATGTCAAATTGTATTTCTCAGTGTTGGGGGAGGGACCACCAATTCTCAGTGTTGGTGGGAGGTGATTGGATCCTGGGGGTGGGTTTCCTCCTTGCTGTTCTCGGGATAGTGAGCGAGTTCTCACGAGATCTGGTCGTTAAAAGTGTGTGGCACTTCCTTCTTTGTGTACTCTCTCCTATGCTCTGCCATGATAAGACGTGCTTGCTTCCTGTTCACCTTCCGCCATGATGGTGAGTTTCCTGAGGCCTTCCAGCCATGCTTCCTTGCAGCCTGTGGAACTGTGAGTCAATTAAACCTCTTTTCTTCATAAACTACCAGTTTCAGGTAGTTCTTTACAGCAGTGTGAGAACGGACTAATACACCAGGGCTCAGAGATGATGAAAGCTTTGCTCATGCTCTTCCCTTGGTCTAAATCTTCCCCATCCAGCACACATCCTCATTCTGACCCCCAGCCATGAAGCCTTCCCAGAAGCTCCGGAGCCCACAGACCGCTCCTGCATCTGAGCTCTTACAAGCTTAAAAAAAAAAAAGTAATTCTGAAACACATGTTTGTTAAGCACCCACTCTGGGCTAGCCTGCGGTTAAATCTCACCGAATTGCTTGCGAAGCATTTTGGGTGAGCAGATCTCTGTTTAGTCAGATTATAAACAAATTGGTGACAGGGACCAGAATCTTTTGCTGGCCGATCCCAGTTCTGGACTTGTCAGCACTGAATAAATACGGACTTGATTGATGGAGCTCTGTCTCCTCTCTGAGGACCAAACCTCTTGGCAGCTTCCTCCTAAGTAGACTGGGGACTCCCTAACCGGGCGGAGAAGGTAGGGTTATCTCCCGCAGAAATTCTAATGGAGTTCCCCCAAATCTTGCTAATGGGTTCTTGGACACTCTGCAGCCTGTAGTGGAAGCAACTTTTCTTCTTCAGTAAACTGATTAGAAATTTGGATTTTTAACAAAGTAGAAGTCTAAATCTAATTTACTGACCTCGTCCAACCCCACTCCAAATTCCTTACTTTGTGAGGTAGCACGGTTTGAGGATGTTTGGATCAAACTGCATATCCCATAATGCAAGCAGGCATGTGGCCGCCTCGGCTGGTTTTACCTTCACTTGTCTTGCTGCTGTCCTGGGCGGCAGTGCAGAGAAGGGGAAACATCAGGCTTGAGTCTCCCCGGACCTGGACTCAGTCAGCACTGGCTCCGCCCCCGCAGGCTGTGTGAGACCTTGGCTAAGTCAGGTAACCCTCCCAGCCTTGCTTTCCTCTGCTGGAAACAGGGGGTGTCACAGAGCCTGCCACACTGAGTGGCTGTGGGATTTATTTTGTAAGGATTCAGGAGGATAGTGAGGGTGCAGCTGATGAGTTTGTTCCATGTTTGTGCAGTTTCTCTTCTCTGGCTCCCAAACCCAGTAGGTTTATTTCATCTCAACAAACGCTGAAGCAAACACAAGCATTTGTTTCTACCTCAAGCTTCAGACTCTTAAACTTTCTTTTTTGAGGTGGAGTCTCTTGCTGTCATGCAGGCTGCAGTGCAGGGACACAATCACAGATCCCTGCAGCCTCCAAACCCTGGGCTCAAGTGATCCTCTCACCTCAGCCTCCCAAGTGGCTGGGACTATAGGCATGTGCCAGCACACCTGGCCAATTTCTAAAAAATGTATATCTTGTAGAAATATAGTCTCACTATGTTTCCTGTGCTGGTCTTGAGCTCCTGGGCTCAAGCAGTCCTCCCGCCTCACCTTCCCAAAGTGTTGGGATTGCATGCGTGAGCCACCATGCGCAAACATATTTTCTTGTTTATTATTTGTCTCCCCCAACTGAAACACATATTCTGTGAGGCCAGGGTTTTGTCTCTTTTGTACACTTTTGTATTTTCAGTGCTCAGAAGGGTGTCTGGCATATGGTGGGGGGCATCCATTAAATGTGTGTTCAATTTTGGACTAGGGGAAATATGAAATTTATGAAATTCCTTTCATGAATCAAAGGGACCGTGTAAAAGTGGGTTGCCACCGATGCAACAGCAGCTAACAATTATTTACTACAGCTAATTATTGGGTTAAGGGTTTACTATACATTATTATCTCATTGAATCCTCATAACAGTAATGAGAGAAAGACCTATTATTGTCATTTTATCTACTGATGTTTGTTTATTTGTCTATTTTTACTCTTAATTTTGAGACAGGGTCTTGCTCTGTCACACAGGCTAGAGTGCAGTGGCATGTTCACAGCTCACTGCAGCCTCGACCTCCTGGGCTCAAGTGATCTTCCTGCCTCAGCCTCCCATGTAGCTGGGACCACAGGCATGCACCACCATGCCCGGCTAATTTTTTTATTTTCTATAGAGGCAAAGTCTCACTGTGCTGCCCAGTCTGGTCTCAAACTTGTAGGCTCAAGCAGTCCTCTCACCTCGGCCTCCCGAAATGCCAGGATTACGGGCATGAGCCACTGCGCCAGCTGACACGATCTTTAGTAAAAGAAATTATTATCTTAGTAACTAAGATGCCAAGAAAGACTGAAAATAGAATTAGTTAGTTACAATGTTACAAACCTTGGCCAGGTACAGTGTCTCACCTCTGGAATCCCAGAGCTTTGGGAGGTGCAGGTGGGAGGATCACTTGAGCCTGGGAATTTGAAGCTGCAGTGAACTGTGGGCATGCCACTGCACTCCAGCCTGGGCAACAGAGCGAGAGCCTGTCAATAAAGAAAGAGAGAGAAAGAGTGACTTGCCATTTAAAGAAAAAAAAGGCATTTAGCCGGGTGTGATGGCACATGCCTGTAATCCCAGCTACTTGGGAGGCTGAGGCAAGAGAATCTCTTGAACCAGGGAGTTGGAGGTTGCAGTGAGCAGAGGTCGCGCTTCCAGCCTGATGACAGAGACTCCGCCTCAAAAAAACAAAAGAAGACACTGTGGTGTCAGCCCTGTTTCTGTTTCCCCAAGCCTACGTCTATGAACGAGGCTGGGCTGGGCGTGAGGGAGGACAAGATGTGTAACTCGAATGGTCCCTTTGCAAATACGCTGGCCTCTCATTCACTCGTCCCTCTCTCCCCCTAATCTTCTAATAACTTTATTACTGGGAAAAAGGCCAACCAGGGAAAACCCCACCAGTGGCCTGAGGATTCTTGATTGGAAGAGGCCTTTGAGATCACGGGGCCTGCCTCCTGCCTTGGGCATGGGAGGAAATTTAGCCCTCAGGAAGGCAGTCTCCAGATGGGAGAGCATTTCTTTAATTAACCAAACTCCTGTCCAAAATCAGATGAACCATGCACTTCATCTGTGTAACTCGAACTTCATAAGCTACTTGATGATTGTAAGGGACCAGGGGCCATGCTACCTCTATTTTAGCTGACCTTTTTCTGCAGGGCTCACCCCAGGTGTTTTACTTGGATGCTTTTAAAAAAAAAATCTGGAGTCCTGTTATTCTCTTGAGTGATACATGGGTGTCTGTTCTGATGACAGCAAAATCATAGCATTCTTGGTTAAATGAAGTGATGAAGTTTCACTGTGCAGTATAATGGCACCTCTTCCAAAAACCTGCTGCCAGAATCTATTATCATGAATCAGAAATCCCAGCCTGGTGTGAAAACCAGTTTTGAAAAGATTTGTAAGCAGCAGGTAAGACTGCTCTGTTGCTTTGTTCAGGAGAGGGATACAGAATTTTCTTTTCTCATTTATAAATTATATGCAAGAAGGACAAAGAGGAAGAGTGGAGAGAAAGGTCTCAAATTACTGTTTTCCTTCTTCATTTTTATTAGCTCAAGAAATATTGTTTCATTTCAAAACGTGTGCCTGCTATTGTTTTTGCTAAATAAATGAAAGCAATGATAAAATGTCTCATATCCTTTCCAGGATTCTCTCTGATTGTCAGAAGCAGGAAAAAATCTGAATTTCCCATGAAATGCCAGGGTCAGCATAATATGTTGGTACCACACAGTGCCACTCCGTCTTGCATATCCTGGGCCTCTCACAAAAATATTATTTTTAAAAGATAATCAGAATGCTTCTGGTGCCAAGTAGGTGCAACCTGGATACTCTGATGATGATGAACAGCCTTCTAAGTGCGTGTACTGAGTTTAAGAAACATAATACCACAGCACGTAAAATCCCGTGCCAGATCTCACACAGCCGCCAAATCACATCTGCCTCTGTCTCTCTGGATGCTCCTTCTCCAAAATCAAGGCCTGGCACCCTGCCCTGAACATCGGCCAACTGGACATGAGCAGACCAGGACGGAGAGGGAAATCCAGTTATGTTCCCCTATAAATCTCAAGCAAAGCCAAGGCTTGATTGTCTGTGTTTGTGGGCAGTGGAGGAAGGGTGCCCTGGGGAGTGAGTAGGTGGAATTTGCAGATAGACTCATGTCTTACATTTTACACAAAAATACATAGTTTCCACCTTCTCTGCTTTTGAACACATTGATGAAAAGGGCTAATACATAACAACACTTCTATCTTACCCAAAGCTGACCTTCTGGGTGAGGGGCTCCTGAACGAGAAGTGAAATGGTCAAAATAGGGGTGCTTGAGTAGAGTTGAAAAAGCAGAGGGGCTGAGGAGTTCTCAGATTGAGAAAATGAATCCCTGGGTAATTGAGAGTTCACTATAGAACTGGTTTCTGTTATAATTAATCTGAAGTCAGATTCTACTGGGCAAAGGGTGTAAACCAGCTACAGAGATGAAATTCATATCCAGAGGTTTGGGTTAATATTTAAGTGCCTCAGGCTGGGCACAGTGGCTCACACCTGTAATCCCAGCACTTTGGGAGGCTAAGGCAGGCAGATCCTCTGAGGTGAGGAGTTCAAGACCAGCCTGGCCAACATGGCAAAACCCTGTTTCTACTAAAATATACAAAAATTAGCTTGGTTTAGGGGTGGGTGCCTGTAATCTAAGCTACTTGGGAGGCTGAGGCAGGGAGAACTGCTTGAACCCGGGAGGCAGAGGTTGCAGTGAGCCAAGATTGCACCACTGCTCTCCAGCCTGAGCTATAAAGCGAGACTCCATCTAAAAAAAAAAAAAAAAAATTAAGTAACTAAGCTGAGATACCTTAATCCTTAAGTAAGAAATTTCGTATTTAAAAGGCAAATACTATATACATATGTGTAAGTACATGCCCAGAACATGGCCTGGTGGGACAAATACCAAATGGCTGACAGGGGTTACATCTGGGAGGAAAAGTGAGGCTGGTCAGGGATAGGGATGGGGGGAGCAAAATGGGGTGCTTTCAAAAATTAAAAAAGAATTGTGATTATTATTTTTTCTTCTTCTTTTTTTTTTTTTTTAAAAGACAGGGTTTCACCATATTGGTCAGGCTGGCCTTGAACTCCTGACCTCAGGTGATCCACCCGCCTTGGCCTCCAAAGTGCTTGGATTACAGGTGTGAGCCACCACGCCCGGCCGTGATTATTATTTTTTAAGAGACAGGATCTCACTCTGTCATCCAGGCTGGAGTGTAGTGGCACAATTATAGCTCACTGCTGGCTTGAACTCCTGGGCTCAAGAGATCCTCTTGCTTCAGCCTCCTAAGTAGCTGAGACTACAAGTGTGTACCACCAAACCTGGATAATTTTTTTTTTTTGGGGATGGAGTCTTGCTCTGTCACCAGGCTGGAGTGCAGTGGTGCTATCTCGGCTCACTGCAACCTCTGCCTCCCAGGTTCAAGTAACTCTCCTGCCTCAGCCTCCGGAGTAGCTGGGACTACAAGTGCGTGCCACCATGCCCAGCTAATTTTTTGTATTTTTAGTAGAGACGGGGTTTCACCATGTTGGTCAGGCTGATCTGGAATTTCTGACCTCGTGATCCACCCGCCTCAGCCTTCCAAGATTACACACCTGTAATCACATAATCTCACACTGAGATTACAGGCGTGAGCCACTGGGCCCAGCCATGTTGGTTTTTTTTTTTTTTTTTTAATTTTTATTTGTAGAGATAGGGTTTCAGTATGTTGCCCAGGTTGGTCTTGAACTCCTTGTCTCAAGTGATTCTCCCACTTTGGCCTCCCATAATTGGGAATATAGGTGTGAGCCACTGTGCCTGGCCTGTTTAAGTTTTCAAATAAGAAAATATTTATGTAAGAAAGATTTTAAAAATTTGTTATGAAAGCGAGGTATCTTGAATGGAAACTCCTAGAGGGCTGGATGTTTCCTGTATACCCAAGTCCCTGGCACATCAACATATATGTGCTGATCCAATCTGAAAGCACACTTTAGAAGTTCCTTTTTGTAATTATATTTGTCTAGCTGGGATAATTTTATTTGCTGAGAAATCATTTGTAGTATCATTTATAATTTGACATTTACGGAATTCTTATTTTCTGATAGTGCTTTTAATTTACTTTCTGTTTCAGTAGTCTTGACAGGTAAGTGTGTAGGCTTTTCTTTTTTTTTAATGGGTAAATAAATGTGACAAAGAGATAAAAAATATCTTTTCGAGGTCTTATGTAACTGCAATTAGTTAGCAAAGAGTAGAAATGATTGCGTATGCCTTTACCTTTGTCATAATGCTTTCCTTCCCGCTCGGACTCAGTGATTGCAGTAGTGCCTGACTGGATCTCTCTAAGTCCTTTGCTTCCTAAGTGGGAATTTTGAAGTGACATCTTGTCACTAGTCAGGACTGGGGACGAATGACTAGGGAGGTGGATCCTTTCTTTCTTCCAGTTTCTTTTGAGAAAGTTTCCCTGTGAGTTCCTCGGGGATCCTCCACCAGAGACCGACTCAGCGCCTTGCTCCATGTGCAACCATTAGGATGATGCTTGGGATGGGGCGACATGGGTGACACAGGTGACAGAGGGTGACAATATTCAGGAAAATGACTTCCGCCGAGGAGAATCTTAGAGAAACTGTTGAATTTTTGGAGGGGCAGATCGATATGCCTCATTTCTTGACAATGCGGATGTTGCTTCTCTCTCTCACCCAGCTCAAACTTCGTAAATTCTGAGACAGGGCAACCACTCATAAAGTGAGAGGAAACTGAGTTGATGTGTTCTCCCCTCAGCTAAGCAGCCTATGTTTTCTTTGCGATAGGAATGAGGATCTGGAATGATATGATAGTAATTATAATATGCAGAAGAGATTATGCCAGTCCAATGAAGATACATGTTTCCCTTCTTTATTCTTTTGGCTGTTGTTGTTTTTATTGCCCTGCTGGAGAAAAGGAGAACAATCTCAACAGAGAGGCTTTGACGGGTACAGTATAGCTTATCAGGCTTTAAAGGAACTCGCTGAGGTTAGCCTTAGTTCAGATATGTCAGAGCTGTCAGAGGCCAGCCCCGAAATCTGTAAGACATTACAGGCTGAAAATCCAGCGAAGACGGCTGAAGGGCTCAGCGGGAATTCCAGCACACAGAAGAGCCTGGAGTGTCTCCACGCCTCAACCTGACCCTGGATAATACTTGGAGTTTGCTTTTTGTTGTTGTTGTTGCAGGATTACTAAGTTCTTTGGGTTTTGGTTCTTTGGCTCCTGAAATTGATCCATCACACTTGGGGGACAATTCATCATTGTGCAGGGGGAGTGAGGATGGCCTCTGCAGACAGCCCACCCCAGGCAGCTTGAGTGTTAGGGCTTAGCAAGCAGAGCCAACACAATCCTCTGTGTTAGCAAGGGAGGGGATGAATGTGGGCACGCAGAGATAACGTCTGCAGACGCTTTAAATGGTTAAAACGGTGTCAGAGATGTCAAGGCAAGCCAACGCATGGCAACAAAACAGCTTTCTGAAATACGGCTTCTTTCTCTATCTTACCCACCCACCCCTGGGTGAGTGAGAGCATGGAATACCCACCAAAGAGGGAGAAAAAATACTTTAATGGAAATAAACGGGATTTAGAATTGGAACTGTATGCCAAATTCACCAGTGGCCTTCAGAAACCATTTAACCCCTTTGACCCCTGGTCTTCCTATATAGTTGCGTATTTTTGTCTTGGGTGAGTGTGATGGCTCACACCTGTAATTCAGCACTTTGAGAGGCTGAGGTGGGAGGACTGCTTGAGCTTGGGAGTTCGAGACCAGCCCTGGCAACATAGGGAGACCCCATTTCTACAAAAAATTTAAAAATTAGCCAGGTATGCTGATATGCCCCGATATTCTCAGCTACCAGGGAGGCTGAGGCAGGAGGGTTGCTTGAGCCTGGAAGGTGGAGGCTGCAGTGTGCCCTGGTCATGCCACTGCATTCCAGCCTAGGCAACAGAGCAAGGCCTTGTCACAAAAAAAAAAAAAAGCATTGTCTAAAAAAAAAAAAAAAAAAAAAAAAAAAATCCTATGGTGTAACATGATGGGTTTATTTCCTGTCTGTATAATCTTAGCTTTCTCACAGTTGTTCCATTTCTAACTAACACCCCAGTCCATGTAACTTCTCTTAGAGAGAGAGCTCACATTGCATGAGACCATGTTTTTATTATTATTTTTTAAATTTAAAATCTAATAATCTCTGTTTCTGTCTCTCTCTGTCTGCCTCTCTTTCTGATTATTGTTCTTTTATTCTTGTTTATCTAAAAGTCAAATTTAAGATTCCAAAGTGCTGCTTCCAGGATGGCCCTGAGAACTTTCTGCTGGTTTTGTAAGGAATACAGCAGAGGTCACGAGATAGGAAGGGTGAAGTGGAAGGAATTTGCTCAGATCTACTCTTGTTTTATTTTCCATGGAGTTTCACTGCAGTTTGTGTTATGAATACAGTCAGTTACACAGAGCCCCATGAAGTGAGGATATAGGTTGGCTTGCTTGTTTATGTCTAGGAAGCCATACATTTTGTACTTTAAGATAAAAATCTCCCTTTTTTTGGATGAATGTGCTCTTTCAGTAATACATCCAAGCTGCAGAGGATGTGCAAACTACACATAAAATAAAACCATTTTGCTTTACTTTTAAGTCAATTAGTTCATTCTTCCACTTGTTCTCAGTCCAAAAATGCACTGACATTTCCTTCTTCGCATCATAGAAGGCCCAGCTTCTTTGCGTCTACTCCGTCCCACTATCCTTCACGGTCCCAGCTCACAGTCCTCGCTCCGCGAAGACATCTTGCTCCAAACCAACTCATGGAGCTCTTGTTACGATACCTGGCTCATAGTGAACACTCCAGAAAGCTCAGCTGTTACTCCATGACTAAGTATTGCGAAGGACTCACAGCTTATTCCTGTACTATTCACTGGCACAGGAAACACTTTTATTAATGTTGTGTTATTTACTTTCTCCCTAGAAAATCTCATTGAGCTGGTAAGTATTAGGGTCCCTGCTTTAAAAAATAAAGTCTCCACGTAATTCTCATGTGTAGTCAGAGTTATTAAGCACTGATTTTTTTTTTTTTTTTTTTTGGATACAGAGTCTTGCTTTGTTGCCCAGGCTGGAGTGCAGTGGCATGATCTTGGCCTCTCGGGTTCGAGTGATTCTCCTGCCTCAGCCTCCTGAGACTGGGATTACAAGCATGTGCCACCATCCTTGGCTAATTTTTGTATTTTTAGTAGAGACAGGGTTTCTTTCTTTTTTTTAATTTTTTTCTTTCTTTTTATTTTTTTTCTTCCTTTTTTTCTCTTTTTCTTTTCTTTTTTTTTTTGAGATGGAGTTTCGCTCTTGTTACCCAGGCTGGAGTGCAATGGTGCGATCTCGGCTCACTGCAACCTCCGCCTCCTGGGTTCAGGCAATTCTCTTGCCTCAGCCTCCTGAGTAGCTGGGATTACAGGCACGTGCCACCATGCCCAGCTAATGTTTTGTATTTTTAGTAGAGACGGGGTTTCACCATGTTGACCAGGATGGTCTCGATCTCCTGACCTTGTGATCCACCTGCCTTGGCCTCCCAAAGTGCTGGGATTACAGGCTTGCGCCACCATACCCAGCAGGAGACAGGGTTTCACCATGTTGGTCAGGCTGGTCTTGAACTCCCGATCTCAAGTGATCCACCCACCTTGGCCTCCCAAAGTGCTGGGATTACAGGCATGAGGCATTGCGCTCAGCCAGCACTGATTTTTAAAAGTACTCATATGGTTCTTCTCACTTACAATTGTGAATGTCTTCTGTCCTCCATTCACTGCGAAATACCCATAGGCACGTACATTGTTTATGCTTCCCTGTATCTTCCCCAAAGCCCTGCGTCTGGAGGCCACTGTCAATCTGAAAAGATGAGGTGAGTGTTCTGTGAAGTCACCTACATCTATAGGGAGAAAAATCACTCTCCATGAAATGGTTAAGACAGAAGTGGGGGACCAGGTGCGGTGGCTCATGCCTGTAATCCCAACACTTTGGGAGGCGAGGCAGGCAGATCACCTGAGGTCAGGAGTTTGAGACCAGCCTGGCTAACGTGGTGAAACCCTGTCTCTACTAAAAATACAAAAATTAGCCTGGTGTGGTGTCAGGTGCCTGTAATCCAAGCTACTCAGGAGGCTGAGGCAGGAGAATTGCTTGAACCTGGGAGGTGGAGGTTGCAGTGAGCCAAGATCGTGCCACTGCACTCCAGCCTGGGCGACAAGAGTGAAACTCCATCTCAAAAAAATAAAAATAAAAAAGAAACCGGTGGCTGTTGTTGCCTGCAGTAACACACAGCACCGATGCATTTAATCCCACGACGATCCTGTGCTGTCGTTACTTTACATCCCCATTTGAAGGATTTGGAAAGTTGAAGCTCAGGGAAGCTAAGTGCTGCATCCAAAATGAAGCCAAAAGTCCAGTCTCTGTTTAAGGATCACTATAGTTACTACAAGCTCTTTGAGGGGACCTGAAAGTATCACACGATAGGCACTCCATAACTATTTGTTGAAGGAAAGAAGAAAGAAAAATGATAATAGTCTAGACCTGAACGTACTGAATTTTCATAGAGAAGAAGCAAATCGGGATTTGTATGGAACGTGGCTTCTTCTTCTCCTTCTTTTTTTTTTCCACAGATTCTTGCTGTATTGCCCAGGCTGCAGTGTAGTGGCACAATCTCAGCTCACTGCAATCTCCACCTCCTGGATTCAAGCAATTCTCCTGCCTCATCCTCCCAAGAAGCTGAGACTACCGCTGCCTGCCACCACATCTGACTAATTTTTTTGTGTGTTTTTAGTAGAGACGGGGTTTCACTATGTTGGCCAGGCTGGTCTTGAACTCCTGACTTTGTGATTCACCTGCCTCGGCCTCCCAAAGTGCCGGGATTACAGGCATGAGCCACCGCACCCAGCCGGAACATGGCTTCTAAGGGATAGGAATAAATGTTACGGGGTTTGTTAGGGTGTGGGTTGGGTGACCAGATGTCCTGTTTGCCTGGGCCAGTCCCAGCTGATGCCTGTTGGAATGAGGAAAAAGTTCTCTTTTCATAGTCTGTGTTCGTTAAATTAGATGATCATTCTGAGTCTAGAAGTGCTGTGGAAAGAGGCAGGGTCTCTAAGTGCAAAGGGCAACACAGGGAAGTAGTATTAGATTCACTGGCATTTCCCTGAGGTCAACTTCTCCCCTTTGTGATGCATGAGTATTAGGATGGTTCAGTGCTGTGTGAAGACGTGGTCTCTTGCCTCTGCTCTGCGAAATGGACCCCAGGCATCCTTTCTCTTCTGGGAGCTTCCTAGGAACTCTGGTAGATTTGGTGACTGCACGAGATTGCCCCAGGCCATTGGGATTTCAGCTGTGCTGCCTCATCACCCTCAGAAGCACACCGATGGTCATCATCACATCTCCCACTGATTTAAGGTCTGAAAATATAAGGTTATCACCCAGAAAACCAGAATCCTTGCCTTGGTACTTACTAGTTTTCTCACTGTGCTTGCTCTTGCTCTGTCTGTGCGTAAAACTTTTTCTTTATTAAAAAAAACCCTGCAAATAATATCAACCATAGTGATGTTGTAGGGATGCTGACTTATACTAAAATGATGGGAAACCACTTGACAAATAATAGTCCATGTAAAGGTTCAAGGGCAATTGCTGGCATGGAGCATGTTCCAGGTATAGCTCAAAAGTCAGGTTATTATCCTAAGGCCTCATTTTCCTAGAGATGACCATGACCTTGGCTTCCTATTTACTTCCTGGGTCGAAAGAGCTTGAGCTCTTTTGCAAACTCATCTGAAGATATATGTCCCCAAACATCGCAGAGGCCAGGTGTTTTCCACAGATCAGTGGAATTCCCCAGCTGCAAAACTTCCTCCTGCTACCGTTCTGCCAAAGCGCGAGGTTGCTGACCTTCAGGAAGACACATCTTAGGGGTCTCACTTTGCCCTCACTGGCATGTCTAAGGTGAGGGAAGAGGGGAAATTTTACTGTCATCCAGGTGTTAGAGGCTATTGTGAAAAACCTCTATCTTATTGATATAGGAAATGACATACTGTGTACTTCATCCTGACCTCTATAACTTGTTGTGGTAATTAAATTGTATTTTTAAAATTGCAGAGAATATGAAAAATACTTTTTAATGGACTCATTTGACTTAATTTCATTTTTTACTTTCAAAAAAAAATCATGTTTTAGAGACAGAGTCTCCCTCTGTCACTGGGGCTGCAGTGCAGTGGTACGATCATAGCTCACCGTAGCCTCAAACTCCCTGGCTCAAGCAATCCTCCCACCTCATCCTCTGGAATATCTGGGACTACAGACTTGTGACAGCATGCACAGCCTAATTTAATTTTCAAAAATTGTGTTTTCAAGGTGTACAGCATTATGTTTTGATATACATATACACAGTTAAATGGTTCCAACAGTCAAACCAGTTATTAGGTTGGTGCAAAAGTAATTACGATTTTTGCCATTGACGTATCACAGCCATTTCTGCTGCAGCAGGTGAAGTGGGTCTGCAGCCTGCCTCCGTGGAAGACTGCGTGTCTCTCTCGGGGTAGCTGCAAAAACCAGCCTGCGTTTCCTAGAATCATGGCCTCCTACACCAGTGTCCCTGGCTGCTGAAGCCTGTAGGGGGCGCTGTGGGCTCTCCATTGGGAAAGCTGGAGGGGATGGGATTTGGAAGAAGCAAATAGTGATGGGAAGCGGATCGTGCCCAGGGTGCACTAGGACCAAAAAAGCAAAGGACTAGGAGGATTCAGACTTCGGGCTGATTGGGAAAATCCCACGTCTCCCTTTTCCTTTTAGATGTCTGTACCTTTCACTCATTTATCACGCTGGTAAAAAGAAAACCGGAGCTGGTCGTTCCTAAATCCTTTACAACTGCCCCTCCCGGGTTCTCTGTGTTTGCAGCTGTAAATGCTAAAGGTCAGTAGGGTTTAAAGCACATTTTTACCTCCTTGCCTCTTAGGAGCCCAAGCTGGTTCTGAAAAAAGTGTCCAGCAGGGAAAGGTCCGCACCAATCTACCCACCATCGCCCCAAATAAACCAGGGCCCAGAGCTTTGCATTGCTTGCAGCTCCTGTGCCTGACGGGCTGCCCTCTGGGTTTTGGAGAGGCCTCGTTTCCAGTTTCCAGCCGGTTACTAAGACTGGTGCTGCCTCCAGGCTTGTTATCAGGAGGAGGACAGTTTAAACAGGGCTTATCACTGTGTATTCAATCAAGGTTTATGAGGGCTGATAAAGATGTCACCTAGCTGCTTTGTGTGTTCATTAAAACTCAATTCCCTGGTGGGGATAGAAATGCAAAGGGGTTTGTTTTAAAGTTTCTTCAACAAAAATTTTGGAGTAACTACATGTTGTTCTTTTGATAAAGATGGCGCTGTGGCTAAGCCCATCTGTGTGATCAGACCCAAAAAGGAGTGAGGACGGTCTTCTCCCGCAGCTCTCCTTGTAGCAGTGCATTTGACCTTCACCTTCCCTGACAGTACAACACTGTCTTTAATACCATAGTTTATCAAAATTGCTTATTTAAGAATTCAATGAACAGCACCACCCTTGGCCTAGGTGCAGCAGCAATAAGCCATTGTGTGCTTTTAATTTTGTGTCCTTTTATATTGCTGGATCATTATAACAAGAAGATATTTGCTTTTAGTCTTTTATTTTAATAAAAGGTTTAACTAAATGTGTTTGACATAGTCCCTTTTTCATAGTCCCTCTTCCTCTTCTATTAGATAGAAAAAAACCCAAAATAGCCCACGTTTCCTTTACTCAACCCGTAAGTGTGTACATTTCACTAGAGCTGCAGGGAGCATAGTGCAAGAAATGGGCTTTGTGTTCCATGAGCCTAACTGCTGCTTTATAATGAGACCCAAAATCTCTCAATGGCTCATTGAATATATTTTCTATTTAATATTACTAAAGAAGAATTGCAGAATGGAGTGTGAAAAATGTTTTAACTTTTCAGGGATTTCCCCCACCTCCAGTTCAAAAGGCACCATTGTTTGGTAACACCTTCTTCTTCTTCTTTTTTTTTTTTTAGTAACATCTTTATTTATTTAGTTATTTATTTTTTTGAGACAGAGCCTTGCCCTGTCGCCCAGGCTGGAGTGCAGTGGAATGTGCTTGGCTCACTGCAACCTTCGCCTCCCGGATTCAAGCAATTCTCCTGCCTTAGCCTCCCACGTAGCTGGGGCTACAGGCACATGCCACTGCACTCGGCTAATTTTTTGTATTTTCAGTAGAGACGGGGTTTCACCATGTTGGCCAGGCTGGTCTCAAACTCCTGACCTCGTGATCTGCCTGCCTCAGCCTTTTGTTGACATCTTCTATCTTTACACCTAATAATGCTACTTGACCAGTTAAAGATAGGGATTTGGTAGCAGGCTGCATTAGACTTTATCTGCATCTGAACATTTTTAAAAAACAATATTCAAGTTTATTAAACAAATATTTAAAAGTATTATTTTTTTTTTGAGATGGAGTCTTACTATGTCACCCAGGCTGGAGTAGGGTGGCATGATCTCAGCTCACTGCAACACCCACCTCCCAGGTTCAAGCGATTCTCCTGCCTCACCCTCCTGAGTAGCTGGGATTACAGATGTGTACCATATCTGGCTAATTTTTGTATTTTTAGTAAAGATGGGGTTTCACCATGTTGGCCAGGCTGGTCTCAAACTCCTGACCTCAGGTGATCCACCTGCCTTGGCTTCCCAAAGTGCTGTTATTACAGGTGTGAGCCACTGCACCCAGCTCATAAAATATTTAACTTTCAACAGCTTCAAGGCTTATGTTGCTTCTAAATTTTGTATACAACTGAACTTTCAAATCTTCTGACACTGCTGAATTGATTCCACTCTGGATTCTAAGGTGTCAGTTTCCTCTTGCAAATGTTTCTTTGGTTTTTCTAACATTTCTTGTGTTTCTTCTTGAGAATGGCTAGTGAAAACATCACAATTTGATAAGATATCATTAAGCAGTCATCATCTGCAAGCATGACGTCATCACAAGCATCTTCTAAGTTTTGGAGTTGCTTCTGTATTACTTCTGATGTATTTTTTGTTGTTGTTGTTGTTTTTTTAGAGGCAGGGTCTCCCTCTGTTGCCCAGGCTGGTGTCAAACTCTTACATGTGATCCACCTGCCTGGCCTCCCAAAGTCCTGGGATTAAAGGTGTGAGCCATCACACCTGGCCTTCTCTGATATGTGTTGCCCATTAACTATAAGTGTCTTGGGGGATAAAATCACTTGCTCTTTTAATATTATTTAAATTTAATTTTTTTTTTCTTGAAACTGTGGACATGTCTTGTCTCCACCACTGGGGGTCAGGCTCAGTATGGGGAATTTTTGCTCATCGCATTCCACAATGCAGTTCCTGGGGGCAGCAGAGGGAAGAGGAATTAAATGGACTGAATAATGAGGAAGGATGGGAAGGTAGAGGTAGTGGGATGGGGAGGGGTGGAGAGAGGCTGGGAAGTCAAAGGGAAGACTGGGGAGTAGTTAGGAGGAGGCAGCATTCAGGTTCAGACCCCAGGGAAATTCTAGTGTTGAGGGGAGGAATGCTCATGACTTTTTTGTGTTAGATGATGGCCAAATGCTGCAAGGTCCTGGATGAAATTGCTCATTCTCTTAGGTTGCATCTCCCCAGAAGACACTGAAACAAAGATTTCAGGGCAAGTCGTTTGAGAGGAGACCTCAAGAAGCATCAGGGTCGATCCCAGCACTTTGGGAGGCCAAGGTAGGAGAACTGCTTGAACCTAGGAGTGCAGGACCAGCCTGGGCAACATAGTGGCATGCTGTTTCTAGAAATAAAAATAAAATAAAATAAAATAAAAAGAAGGAAAGGAAAGAAGAAAGAAAGAAAGAAAAGAGCCATCTGAAGCAATAATATAGTAATATCCTGGTTATTGGTCATTGTCTTTAAAACAACTTTCCATTGATATCTTCTGGGGAGAACAGGAGAGCACTGGTGTCAAAACTTGCTCTCCTGAAATCTAGATTACACAGGTCTCATAAATCTTTCCATCAGAAGATTTATGAAATCTCCAAGAATAGGTGTCAACTAGCTTGGAAGAAAATTCTGGAGACAAAAGAGCAATCATTTTTTAGGTTGGACCACATAAGTTTACCATTCTTTGGTCAAAAACAGTAGAATGAACAATTTCACTTGGTTTCACTTATAAGAAAAGTTCCATCTCTAACATTCTCGATGGGGACTGTGTGCAGAAATATGGGCATTGACAAGTCAGAATTAAAAAGTCATCTAGAAGGGCTGCACTCTGAATATAAAACGTCTTAGGAATATTTAAACCAGTTTGTTTTACTTATGTTTTCCTTCTTTATACATATAATAAGAATAATATTTTTAAAAACATTCTTTAAAGCCCTATTCATAGCTTGAAAAAAAATTCTTGCAGTAAAAGCATTTGCAAAAGTATGAAATAAAATTTGACATGACAAGGAAGCATCGTATCATTAATTGGCAGCTTTACTTCCTTAGTGACATAAAATGATGACATCATAGCAATCAAAAAGTGTCTCAGATTTGGTGAAATACGATTTATTACCCCATGGACCTCAGAGGCAGAGGGTGAGGTTAATTATAATTCTTGGTTTCAGGTCATATTTTCACCAGTGATTTGTGCTAGACCTATCTTTGATTTTATCATAAAATATTGGGTGATAATTATCTCACCCATATAGATAATGGAAGTGAGAAATGAGGATGAGAGGGAAAATTAGGGTAAGATATTCTAAAACCTTCCTGGTTTTAGATGTTGCAAATATCTTCTCTTATTTTATCTTTCTTTTAACTTAATCTATAGTATATTTTGTTAAACTAAACTTCCTAATTTTGATGTAATTGAGTTTTTTGACATAGTTGCCTTAGAGCTTATGTTTTTGTTTAAGGAGTCCTCTTCCTCTAGGTCACAAAGATTTTCTCCAACATTTTTCTTCTTTGGACTTTATAGTTTTATGTTTCATTCCTAAGTTTTTAGTCCGTCTTGAGTCCACCTTTGTTTGCAGCATTGGGTGGGGATTGAGTTTTATTTTCCATATAGTGAACAAGTTTTTCCCAGGCATCTGCAAAACGGACTTTCCACCATTCACTACGGTACTACCTTTATCCTATGCTAAATTCCCACATATGTGTGGGGCTATATCTGAAGTCTCCTTGAGTTCCATTGGTCAGTTTGTGTGTTCATGAATACATTACCATGCTGCTTTTATTATTATAGCTTTTAAATATATCTTAATATATGCTATAATAAATCTCGCTCTTCAATCTTTTATAAAGCCAATTAGGACTTTGGGAGGCCGAGGAAGGCAGATAACTTGAGGCCAGGAGTTTGAGACCATCCTGGACATTATGGTGAAATCCTGTCTCTAACAAAAATATGAAAAATTAGCTAGGCATGGTGGCACATGCCTGTGGTCCTAGCTACTTGGGAAGCTGTGGTAGGAGGATCCCTTCAACCTGGGGGGCAGAGGTTGCAGTGGGCTGTGATTACACCATTGCACTCCACTGTGAGTGACAGATTGAGACCCTGTCTCAAAATAAATAAATAAAGTTAGGTATTTTTGGTGGTTACGTGTTCCATATAAATTTTAGAATGTGTTTATTGAATTTCTTAAAAAGTCCAATTGGAATTGCACTAAATTTGTAGATTAATTTGGGAGAGAATTCAGGCAATCAATCCAAGAGCGTGGCATAGCTCCCCATTAATTCAGCTCATTTTGTACATCCCTTGTTGAAGTTTAAAATGTTTTCCATCAAAAGATTTATGAAATCTTGACTTAGTAACTTCTCAGTTACTGTATATTTTTTGTTGCTATTATGAATAATACATTTTAAAAAGTGTTTCCTAGATGGTTATCATTAGTTTAGAGCAGAGATAGGCACACTTTTTCTTTAAAGGGCCAGATAGTAAATATTTTAAGCCTGGCAGCCATGTAAGTTCTCTGTTACATATTTTTCTTCTTCTTCTTTTTTTTTTTAACAACCCTTTAATAAATGTAAAAACCATTCTTAGCTAGTGGGACCTTACACAAACAGGCCTTACAGGGCATTTAGCCAACAGCATCTTAGTTTTCTAGTTGCTAGTGTAGAAAAATGATATTGACTTATGTACAATTGCTCTTTTATTATTCAGCATTGCTGACCTCTCTTATTAGTTCTAATGATTTGCCTGATTATTCTGTTAGTTTTTCTACATAGGTGATTATATCATCTTTTAATAATACAATTTTTATGTCTTCCCTTTTAATTCCTACCGCTATTACTTCTTTTCTTCTTGTAGGGTTGGCCAGGACTTTTCCTTGTAATGTTCAACAGATGTAGTGACAGTGGACAGTCTTATCTTGTTCTTATCTTAAAGGAAATACATCTAAACTTTTTTCTTAACTATAATGTTTACTGAAGACTTAATATATTACTTTTACAAAGTTAAGAAAGTTTCCTTCTATTCCTAGTTTGCTAGGGATTTAAAAAAAAATCATAATTAAGTAGTGACTTTTATCTGAAACTTTTCATCATTTGAGATAATGCAATTTACCCTTTGTAGGCCACTAGAGAGGTAAATTAATTTGATAGATTTCACAGATTGAACCATCCTTGCATTTCTAAGATAAACTTCAATTGATCAGGATTCAATTAGCTATTGTTTATTTAAGAATTTTATATCGGGGCCGGGCGCGGTGGCTCAAGCCTGTAATCCCAGCACTTTGGGAGGCCAAGGCGGGTGGATCACGAGGTCAAGAGATTGAGACCATCCTGGTC
>NW_016107327.1:9925820-9939392 GCF_001604975.1 Cebus imitator | reverse complement strand
AAAAAAAAAAAAAAAAGAATTTTATATCTACATTTCTAAGGGTAAGAGGCCTCTAATTTTCTTTTCTTATCATGTTCTTACCTGACATTGAAATCTAGATTACACAGCTCTCGTTAAGTGAACTGTGAACCTGTTTTATTTTCTGGCACAACTTGTATAATATAAGAATTAACTGTACTTTCAAAGTTTGCTAGACTTCCTCTGTAAATTATTTCAGGTGAAGTCTTTTTTTGTGAGGAAGGTTTTGTTAACTACCTTTTCAATTTCTTTCATGCTGATTGACTTATTTAAATTTGCTATTTTTTCTTGCATCAGTTTTGTCATTTTTTTCCCCTAGGAATTTATCCACGTCATTCTGGTCATAAAATGTATTAGTGGATAATTGTTAATAATATTTCTATAATTATTTTCTAATCTATTATATCTATTCTTTTCAGTCCTTTATTTTATTCATTTAACTATTTTTTCTTCATCAGTCTTGCAAGATGTTTGCTACATTATTAGTCTTAAAAGAAAATAGCCCTTTAGTTTTGGTAAGATTCTCTCATTTTTGCCCCTTACTTCATCAATTTCTACCCTTCTCTGTATAATAATTTTCTTCCTTTTTGCTTTTAAAAATTTGTCCTGTTATACTTTACTTAATATTTTGAGTTGAATCTCACTGATGTATAACCTTTCTTGCTTCTTGATAGAATTGTGTGGCCAGGTGTGATGGCTCACGCCTGTAATCCCAGCACTTTGGGAGGCCAAGGTGGGTTAATCAGTTCAGGTTAGGAGTTCGAGACTAGACTGGCCAACGTGATGAAATCCTGTCTCTACTAAAAATACAAAAATTAGCTGGGCATGGTGGTACATGCCTGTAGTTTCAGCTACTTGGGAGGCTGAGGCATGAGAATCACTTGAACTCGGGAGGCGGCCGTTGTAGTGAGCAGAGACTCTGGGTGACAGAGCAAGACTCTGTCTCAAAAAAATAAAAAAAGACTTGTTTAAAAACATTAGCAGTGTTCTCCAAATTTTGACATGTATCCCTGTTACCATTTAATTCTATATATTTATTAATTTTTAAAAAATCAAGTTATTTAAAATGTTATTTAGTTGGAAAACAGTATTATTTCATAATATACTTTTTAGTTTCGATGTATATAGTATTTTTAAGCAACTATTTTGTTTTTAAGTTTTAATTATGTTATTTTATGAATTTATTGAGGCTATTTTTATGGTCTAATAAATAATCTTGTTTTGTAAATGTTCTACATGCACGTGAAAAGAATGTGTTTCTATATTTGTTGAATGTAAAGTTTACATATTTTCTTTTTCTCTCTTTCTTCCTTTTTTTTTTTTTTTTTTNTTTTTGAGATGAAGTCTTGCTCTGTCGCCCAGGCTGGAGTGCAGTGGTACGATCTTGACTGACTGCAACCGCTGCCTCACAGGCTCAAGCAATTCTCCTACCTCAGCTTTCCAAGTAAACTAGGATTATGGGCGTGTGCCACCACGCCTGGCGAATTATTGTATTTTTAGTAGAGATGGGGTTTCACCATGTTGGCCAGGCTGATCTCAAACTCCTGATCTCAGGTGATCCACCCACCTCGGCCTCCCAAAGAGCTGGCCTGAGCCACCATGCCTGGCCGAGTTTATGTATTTCTTTTCTTTCTTTCTTTCTTTCTTTTTCTTAGATGGAGTTTCGCTCTTTTTGCCCAGGCCGGAATGCGACGGAACGATCTCCACTCACCACAACCTCCACCTCCCGGGTTCAAGTGATTCTCCTGCCTCAGGCTCCAGAGTAGCTGGGATTACAGGCACGCACCACCACACCCAGATATTTTTGTATTTTTAGTAGAGACAGACGAGTTTCTCCATGTTGGTTAAGCTGGTCTCAAACTTTTAACCTCAGGTGATCCACTTGCCTTAGTCTCCCAAAGTGCTGGAATTACAGGCATGAGCCACCATGCCCAGCTGAGTGTATATATTTCTAAAAGTTTGAGATTGTTAACTGTATTGAATGTCTCTTATTTTCTTTCTTATTAATCTATGTGTTTTGATGGTTACGTCTTCCTTTCTTTTTTTAAATTTTATTTTGGCTGGGCTTGGTGGGCTCACACCTGTATTCCCAATACTTTGACATACTGAGGTGGGATTTAGTTTTAATTCTTAATTTTTGGTTCTAAAATGTATAACCTGTGTGTGTGTGTGTGTGTGTGTGTGTGTGTGTGTGTATGTGTGTGTGTGTGTGTAGTGTTTATTTAAAATTCTTGGCCCATCTGTTTCCATTTTGCTTTAGCTGGTATCTGTGTTTAGTTCACTGTTTGTTGGAGACGTTCTCAGGTATCTAGTTATTTGTGCCTGTGAGCTCATGTTCACCTGGGAATAACAGCTGCTCTTCCTGGTAATGTGTTTGGGGAAAGGGATGGAGGCCAGACCCTGAGCCAAGTCTCTCTGAGTATTAGGGAGAGGGGATTAGGAAGCTCCAGTTCAGAGAGATTCCCTCCACTACTGTTAATGATTTCTTTTTCAGGAGTAATATCCACCAGGCAACTCCACTTCAGGAATGCTTCTTTAAACTCTTCGAAATAAGCAGCTCTACTAGAAGCTAGTTTCCTTAGTTTGTAGTACTCCAGCCATAGGCAACTGGTGTGTGGGGGACCATGGGTCCAGGCCCGTTTTTATTAACATCTCACTCCAGAAGGACTTTTGTGCCACCCTGATACTACCATTCTGACATGGGACAGGCTGGGGGCTGTTGCTGTCAGTTTCTCTGGAGATGGGTGAAATATATATTTTTATTTTCATTTGGATTTCTTGATAACAAATGAGGTTGAGCTATACATACATATGTTATAAATGTGTGTGCATATACATAAATATATCCACACACACAGAGACACAGTATATATAAAATTTGCAACAAGGATTTCTTTTATGAATTGTTAATTCACTTTGCCCATTTTATCATTTATTTGTATTGTTGATAAAATCTCTTTGTATGTGATAGTTTTTCTTATATAGCTTTAGCATTTTCTCTCAATGCCTTTTACAAGTTTATTTATATTTCTTTGCTAAACAACCTTCTTAATTTTTATATAGCTAAATATGTCTTTTATGTTTCATTTATGACCTCTGGGTTTTATGCCTCTACTTAATTTTAATGATGCAAATAAAACCCCTGACACATAGACAAATGAGAATTTTAAACAAATCTGTTATTTACTGGATATAAATGTTTTACTTTTACTATTTATTTATTTATTTTAGGCATGGGCATCTCCCTATGTTGCCCAGGCTGGTCTTGAGCTCCTGGGCTCAAGCAATCCTCCTGCTTCTGCTTTCCAAAGTGCTGGGATAACAGGTATGTGCCACCATGCCCAGCTTATTTTTACTTTTTAAAACTTGATGTTCTCACTTAGGCACAGTGTCTCACGCCTGTGGGAGAATCACCTGAGGTCGGAAGTTCGAGACCACACTGACCAACATGGAGAAACCCCATATCTACTAAAAATACAAAAATTAACAAGGTGTGGTGTCGCATGCCTGTAATCCCAGCTACTTGGGAGACTGAGGCAGGAGAATTGCTTGAACCTGTGGGAGGTTGCGGTGAGCTGAGATCGCGCCATTTCACTTCAGCCTGGACAGCAAGGAGTGCAACTCCATCTCACAAAAAAACCAAAAAAGCAACAACAAAAAAATGTGCTGCTCTTTTTTAAAAATGGAATCTTGTTATATTGCCCAAATAGAGTGCAATTGCTAGTCACAGGTGACTGTAGTGCACTGCAACCTTGAACTCCTGACCTCAAAGCAATCCTCTAGACTTAGCCAAGTAGGTATGTACCACCATGCCCAGCTGTTACCAGATTTTTAAATTTATAAAGTATATACTTGTTTACATAAACAATTTAAGCAATTTGAAGGGCTGTAAAGTTAATATTCTTCCCCTTCCTCATCATCAGTCTCTGAGAAAATTAATGTAAACACTTTTCTCACAATCATATATACCTATAGAAACTTCTACCTCTCAAATCATTACCTTGAAAGTTTTTTTGTTTTGTTTTGGTTTGAGATGGAGTCTTGTTTTGTCGCCCAGGCTGGAGTGCAGTGGCTTGATCTCAGCTCACTGTAATCTCCGCCTCCTGGGTTTAAGTGATTCTCCTGCCTCAGCCTCCTGAGTAGCTGGGATTACAGGCATGTTCTACCACACCAAGCTATTTTTGTATTTTTAGTAGAGACAGGGTTTCACCATATTGGCTGGGCTGGTCTCAAACTCTTGACCTCAAGTGATCTGCCCGCCTTGGCCTCCCAAAGTGTCGGAATTATAAGGGTGAGCCACTGCAACTGGCCTTGCAAGTGGTTTGTATTTTTATTTATTTATTGTATTTTTTTTTGAACCCCACGAGTTGTTTTTAAAAAGAAAGCATGGTATTTCTAGCTATCTCATCAGACCAATATTTATAATTAATTCATTGTTTTCTTAGAAAAGTAATATTTTGGCTGGGGGCAGTGATATGGGTCTGTGGTCCCAGCTACCCAGGAGGCTGAGGCTGGAGGATTCCTTCAGCCTGAGACTCTGAAGGAGCAGTGTTCTATGACTGCACCTGTAAATAGCCACTGAACTCCAACCTGGGCAACACAGTGAAACCCTGTCTCAAACAATAATAATTAAAAACAACATTCTGTGAGATGGATGTTCTACAATCTATGTATTCTTTTACTGATAGATAACACTATTTTTTTCCAACTTTTGTGAATATAAATAACAATAAACCAGCAACAAATATCCTTCGATCAGTGGAAATGTATAGAGTCCAGAAATAGTTCAAAGAATATATAGCAACTTGATACATCATAAAAATAATATTTCACTTCAGTGAAAAAAAGGCTGGGCGTGGTGGCTCATGCTTGTAATCTCAGCACTTTGGGAGGCCAAGGTGAGAGGATTGCTTGACCTCAAGAGTTTGAGACTAATCTGGGCAACATGGTGAAACCTCATCCTAAAAACACAAAAAATTAGCTGAGCATGGTGGCGCACACCTATAGTCCCAGCTACTTGGGGGACCGATGCAGGAGGATTGTTTTAATGCTGGATGTTGAGGCTGCAGTGAGCCAAGGTCGTGCCACTGCACTCCGGCCTGGGACTGAGACCTTGTCTCAAACAAAACAAAACCAAACCAACAAACAAAAAGATGATTTATTTAATAAGTAATGCTAGCATAACTAGCAATTTCCACAAGGGACAAAAATAACACTTCTTTTTTACACCATGTGTAGAAATAAGCTCCAGATACAATAAATGTAAAAAAATTAAAATATTAGGAGGCAATTTAGTGACTATTTTTAAATAATTTCAGAGTTGGGAATTTTTTTCTTTTAGAAATTTTGGAAACTTTAAAATCATAAAAGAAAAACATGCCTGTAATCCCAGCCCTTTGGGAGGCTGAGACCGGTGGATCACCTGAGGTTAGGAGTTTAAAAACCACCCTGGCCAACATGGTGAAATCCCATCTTTAAAAAAAAAAATTAATGTTTTATGTCTCCACATGACATAGATAACTCTAAAGTTTTTTGCATGTCATTTTAAGGACAAATAAATGTTCAGATCTTGTATTCTGTCTGATGAGGAATGGTGGAATCTTATTACTACAAAGCCTACATAACTATATCTGTACATAACTACACCTAACTATATATCGATACCTATATATCTGATATGTTGTAATGGGATTTTGTTCTAATAATTATATTTCTTAAAATTGCATCTCTAAAATCTGAAAATTTAACAATACTTCTTTTTGGGAATTACTGTGAGGAAAAGAGTTACATAGTTTATACTATTCCTCATTCTACAATATTTACATATATGGGTGTGGGTTGAACTTTCTTTGAGAGGGGATTTTGGAAATTTCAGTAAGTAAGTGATGAAACTGTTATGATGGCCGAAGATAACTGAAGGGTCATTAGAGTTCTTTTGTTTGGCTTTTAGGTGGCAAAAAGTTTAGCTGTGGCCAACATATAAATACACAATTGGATATTTCTTTTAAAAACTTGAATTTGCTAACAGACACCAGATTTTTTTTCTTTGTTCTGGTTTATGAGTTGTAAATGGATCAATAAAAAAAGTATTGATTTGTTCCACTGGCACACTAAAGGGACATTCAGTGTTTTAAATCTTTAACAAGACATTTATTGCCCTAATCACTAAAATCAGTGGTTATAAATTAGGATGTTTCCTGCAAAGTTAGGTTTATAACCAGCTTCTTGTTTAATCAGGAACTTTAAAGATGATCTAGTTTTAGTCTCATCTCATCTGTGAAATGAAGACACTGGGGCCAGAGGGATTAAGTCACTTCTCAGAGTTAATGAAGAGCAAAGCCTGGACTAGAACCTTCCTGCTGTTTTTAAGTATTCTTCATAGGGAACCAGGATGCCAACAACAGGGGGCAGAAAAAGACTAGTGGCAAAGGCATTTGAACTGGGAATCTAGTAATGTCTTCCCAAAGATTTCCCGCTGCTGTTGCATACTGTATTTTATGGGCATTATCCACTTCTGTACAGTGTCTGTTGCTTCCTTGGAGAGGCCACTGAAAGCAGATGTCTGCAAGGCAGCATCCCGCCTGTCCATGCTGAGTCCTGACGCTTCAAATGGCCATGCTTCTGTGCATCTGGACAATTGTGGAGTGAGCAGACAAGGCAGGGAGAGGTGACTTATCGGCTGTGATTGGGCAACATAAAAAGAGGGGCTTACTTATTTCATACATTCAGGCTGAACTCATCCTAACTGGGTCATTAGATTATCGACTTAACTTCAGTAATATAATTATCTTAGTAGAATCTACTTGGGCTTCTGAATCAAGGTAAATTGTGATTTTTTTCACACTTAAGTTGAAAAGATATGAAATGGAGGTGAGCAAATGGACAGCTTTAGGAAAGAGATTTGGTTGTGAAGTCTTGTGGGGGGATGATCAGGGAGAGGTGTGGGTTTGCATGAGGGCTGGAAGGAAGCAATTTATAATGTACACAGGGCCCTCTACAAATGGCTCCATTCTGTCTTGTAAGGATATGCATTGGTCAGAGGTTTTCAGGTTCACATAATGTTGGGGCCAGATGATAACCTGTTTACTCATTAATATCTGTCCCTTGCTTTCTGCTCCTGCTGCTGTATTTGGGTTTTAGCTATTCATTATGCTGTTCTTGGAAATTGTCAACGGCCTTCTCCTTCGTCTCACTACTAGTGTCAATCTCCTTCCTGGACATTTTCTATGTGATTTCCAATATGACCTTTTTGAAAGCACAGGTAGATATTGACACACCTATTAGAATGGCTAAAATTAGAAACCAAAATAAAACAAAAAAATCATGAGGCCAAGGAGGGAGGATTACTTGAGGCCAGGAATTTGAGACCAGCCTGGGTAACATAGTGAGACCCCTGCCTCCACATGCAAAAAGTAGCAATTTAGGGACCGGGTGCAGTGGCTCATGCCTGTAATCCCAGTACTTTGGGAGGCCGGGGTGGGTGGATCACCTGAGGTCAGGAGTTCAAGACCAGCCTGACCAACATGGTGAAACCCTGTCTCTACTAAAAAATACAAAAATTAGCTGGACATCTTGGCAGGTGCCTGTGATCCCAGCTATTGGGGAGGCTGAGGCAGGAGAATTGCTTGAACCTGGGAGGCAGAGGTTGCAGTGAGCTGAGATTATACCATAGAGCAAGACTCCGTCTCAACAAAAAAAAGCTTTTGTGTGAATATAAGTTTTTATGTGAGTTTAAGTTTTATGTGATTGCATGGTTGAATGGTAAATATAAATTTCACTTTTTTTTTTTTTTTGAGATGGAGTTTCACTCTTATTGCCCAGGCTGGCGTGCCATGGCATGATCCCAGCTCATTGCAAACTCTTGCAAACTCTGCCTTACAGGTTCAAGAAATTCTCCTGTCTCAGCCTTCCAAGTAGCTGGGATTATAGGCATGCACCACCATACCTAGCTAATTTTTGTATTTTTAGTAGAGATGGGGTTTCATCATCTTGGCCAGGCTGGTCTTGAACTCCTGACCTCAAGTGATCTGCCTGCCTCAGCCTCCCAAAGTGCTGGGATTACAGGCATAAGCCACCACACCTGGCCACAAAAGCCTTTATGCAAATGTTTAAACAGGTTGATTTGTGATTGCCCCAAACGGGAAACAACCCAAATATTCTTCAAGTGGTAAATGGTTCTACAAACTATGGTACATCCATTACATGAAATATACTCAGCAATAAGAAAAAATGAACCCCCGATACCTGATATAACATGAATGAATCTCAAATGCACTATGCTAAGTGAAAAAAACCAGGCTCTGAAAGTCATGCACCATATAATTTCATCTTTATGGCTTTCTGGAAGAGGTAAAACTATAGGAACAGAAAACAGATACAGTTGCCAGAGGTTGGGTGGAAATAGAAAAGTGATTGTTTATAAAGCCTGGGGCAATATTTTGGGTTGATAAAACTGTTTTCTTTTCTTTTTTTGAGACAGGGTCTCACTCTGTCACCCAAGCTGGAATGCAGTACGCCATCTTGCTTACTGCAACCTCCGCCTTCCGGGTTTAAGCGATTCTCCTGCCTCAGCCTCCTGAGTAGCTGGGGTTACAGGCAAGCATCATCATGCCTGGCTAAATTTTATATTTTTAGTAGAGTCAGGGTTCCACCTTATTGGCCAGGCTGGTCTTGAACTTCTGACCTCAAGTGATCCTCCCACCTCAGCCTTCCCAAGTGCTGGGATTACAGGTGTGAGCCTCTGTGCCTGGCCTGCTGGAACTGTTCTATATTTGCGTTGTGCGAGTAGTTACATGACTATAACCATTTGTCAGAACTCACAGAACTGCACACTAAAATGCATAAATTGTAATGTATGTAAATTATATCTCAATTTAAAAAAGATCCTTGTTAAAGTATAAGAGCCAATGAGATGTACCTGTTGAAGTTCAGCCTCTCGCCATGCCTCTGTCATTCTGCACTGAGCTGTATTGTAGAGTTGGGAACATCTTGGGCTGTGGGGTTATGGTGGCTTCCACTTTCCTCTCCCTAGGGGAGAAGCACATTTAGCCAGCTGAGAACAAAGCCACATATTCCTACCCAACTTTCTCCTATCCAACTATTAGCCAGGCCCAACCCTGCTTAGCTTCATGAGATCAGTCAGGATTGGATGCTTTCTGGGTGGTGTGGCAGTAGGACCTACCCAACTTTCTATCTGTAGAACCCTATCCCCTTCAGGTTCAGGAGCCTCTCGATTAATCTAGTGGGTTATTCATCAGAATGAACTGTAGGTTCATTGGTTATTTTTTCTTTAATTCCACAAAGTGAGTAGTTCAGATGCATTTTTGGGAATTACACTTTGTTTTGCATAGAAATGCATAATTTCCCCTTGGAGGGAAATTAGGTTCTCTGGGCCCTGAGCTTACAACATCCTTCATTGTGCTTGCTGGGCTACCTGTTTCTTCTTTGGTGTTCCTGGTTTGTACTGAAGAATCCAGGGAAAAGACCTCACTGATCAGAGAATCACTCATGCCTTACTGTTCTGATTTTTGCTTCAGGACATGTGATCATCCTAAATGTAGCCTCCAGAGGTGTTGGGCTCACTGATGGTTCTGAGGCCATCTGAATTCCAGAGCAAGCAGCTGATTTGCTTTTTCCTTGACTTCCTGTTCCTGGTGACAGGTTTGGTTATACTAGGTTTTGGAAGCCCAGTAAGAAATGAATGAAAATACAATTTAGTGACACATATTGACAAAACATTAACATTTCCCAAGTCTCTTGATTATGATGAAAAGGGGGCTTGTTCTTGGACTCTAAATTATTCCATAATTATTCCACTCTAAACTATAAACTATTACTTTTTGTTTTAATTTTGTCGCTTTAAACAAGGGGAATGTTAATTCATTTTCTCGGAGCGGAATTTAGAATTTCTCAGGATGCATCTGGATCCAGTTCTACTGACAAAAAATATTTCCAGTCTTAATTCTTTCTATATTAAAGATAGGACTGGCCAAGCATGGTGGCTCATACTACAGGATTACAGATCCCAGAACTTTGGGAGGCCAAGGCAGGAGGAGCACCTGAGATCAGGACTTCAAGTCTAGACTGGCCAACATGGTGAAATCCCGTCTCTACAAAAATACAAAAATTAGCCGGGCATGATGGCACATGCTAATTTCTTGGCACATACCTGTAATCCCAGCTATTCAGGAGACTGAGGCAGGAGAATCGCTTGAACCCAGAAGGCGGAGGTTGCAGTGAGCCAAGATCACACCATTATACCTCCAGCCTGGGTGACAGAATGAGACTGTCTCAAAAAAAAAAAAAAAAAAAGACCAAGATTTCTCTGTGAGAGTAAACAAGAATGGTCACCATCTAAGCAGCACAGAAGAGAAAGCAGAGGCCTCCTTCCCGCCCCCCAGTTTAATGACAGGGAAGAGGAGGAATGGGGCAGAGGCCAAGATACAGCGTTTCCTGGAGCCCCAAGCCCTCATTAGGGCACTTTCTCTTCCTGCAATGAAGGCCAGCATTCTTCCGCAACTTCGCAGCTGACTCTGCTGCACAGATTTATTTTTCCTGAATCTAATGTGTCAGAAAATTCCAGGGCCAGGACCCTTGCTATTTCCAAGCCAACCTTTCACCCTAGAGTTTCCCAGTGATGTTCTTAAGGAAGCGAGACATTAGGTTTGCTTCACACCAGCTGATTCTACTGACTCACGACAGGCTGTAGTTAATCCTTTTTTTGTTTGTTTGTTTTGAGACGGAGTCCCTCTCTGTCACCCAGGCTGGAGTGCAGTGGCATGATCTCAGCTCACTATAGCCTCTGCCTCCTTGGTTCAAGTGATCCTCCTGTCTCAGCCTCCTGAGTAGATGGGACTACAGGTGTACAACTCCATACCCAGCTAATTTTTGTATTTTTAAGTAGAGACGGGGTTTTGCCATGCTGGTCAGTCTGGTCTTGAACTCCTGACCACAGGTGATCTTCCTGCCTCGGCCTCCCAAAGTGCTGGGATTACAGGCGTGAGCCACTGTGTCCCGCCTGGTTGCGGTTAATTCTGCAACTGCTGCCTTGATGGGCCGTGTGGGAAACAATGTTCTTCAACTAAACCGGTGAGATGGCAGTGCCAAAGGAACCCCTCAAGCACCCACCTGAGCACTCTCACTGGTCCCCCACCCCACAGGGGTGTTGTCCCAACGTCTCAAGGCTAGTTTCATGCCATCTTTGACAAGAATTTTCTCCAAGCCCTTGCTTTTCACGTGGGTGGCATGTTTCTTCCATAAGACCTAAGCTCCTAGTTGTATTTCTTTGGAAACCTCCACGGTGCTTAATGCAATCCCTAGCACGTATTTTAAGTGGCATACTTGGGGCTGTTCTGCAGCCTGCCTGGGGCTTGGAGCCAGTTTCATCTTTTTTAGAGCATAGAACCAATTGTGGGCAGATAGGGGCCTTTCAGCTTTAGGGACTCTAAACTCTCTATGAGGGTTGGCTGGGTGTTTCTAGATGTTCACTCCCACTACTGGTGTGTTTTCTTTGCCTGCCTGTAACTGTTTCTGCCTCTCCTAGTTTTGCCACCATTTGGTGATATTGACAATAAAAATAACAACGGCAGCAAGAGGACTGAGGGGCAGTATAATATAGCGTGGATTCTGCAGGCCGAGTACCTGGGTTCACATTCTATTTCTGCTGCTTACTAGTTGTGTGACCTTGGGCAAGTTGCCTAACCCCTCTGTGCTTCAGTTTCTCATCTGTAATAGTCTCTATTTCATATGGTTGTCATGAATTAGAAATGAGTGAATATGTGTAAATTCTTAAAACTTCTCATGTCATCTATTATTTTTATTGTTAGTATACCATTTATTGGATGCTCACTAAATGTCAGGAACTATTAAAAGTAGCTCATAGTTATTTTATTTAAATCCTTACAACACCCTTGTGAGGTATAAAGGTAAGGACACTAAGGCTTACCTTTATACCCATTTTCAAGGTAAGGACACTAAGGTTTAGTAACTCATTCAGATCATTCCACTTGTGAGTGGTAGAACCAGAATACAAACCCAGGGCTGCCTGTATCTGATGCCTTGCTCTTTTTTTGAAAAAATTATTAATTTTTATATATGCATAATTTTATTTATTTATGTATTTATTTATTTGAGATGGAGTCTCGCTCTGTGGCCCAGGCTGGAGTACAGTGGCGCAGTCTTGGCTCGCTGCAACCTCCGCCTCCCAGGTGCAAGTGATTCTTCTGCCTCAGCCTGCCGAGTAGCTGGGACTACAGGCGTGCACCACCATGCCCCACTGATTTTTGTAATTTTCGTAGATGTGGGGTTTCACCATATTGGCCAGGCTGGTCTTGAACTCCTAACCTCATGATCCACCTGCCTCAGCTTCCCAAAGTGCTGGGATTACAGGCATGAGCAATCGCACCTGGCCATTTTTTCAGTTTTTAAGACTGGGTCTCACTATGTTGCCCAGGCTGGTCTTGAACTCCTGAGCTCAAGTGATCATCCCACCTCAGCCTTTTGAAGTGCTGGGATTATAGGTGGAACCATTGCACCAGCCTGATGACTTGGTCTTTTTTTTTTAATATATATTATTGCAATAGGGTGTCACCATGTTGGCCAGGCTGGTCTCGAACTCCTGACCTCAGGTGATCCACCCATCTTGGCATCCCAAAGTGCTGGGATTACAGGCGTGAGCCACCGTGCCCGGCCAATGACTTGGTCTTAATCAGTTTCCTAATATATCTTCTTGTATTCACGTAGCCAATCATAAATATGGTACATTAGTTCTTGTAGCTCCTTTCCTTTTAATCTGCATTTGGAGAGACATGTCATGACTCTATTTTTTTCTCTTCTTCCATGATCTCTTTTCTTCCATTACCGTTGGCAAAAATACCTTGTCAATGTTTTGGAGTGACTGAAAGCTGAGGTAACCGTCTCAGCCACAGATGCTAAGGTCTTCAGGATGTCTGAGTTCCTCAGGGAGTCAGCCATTTGTGAAGTCTAGGCTGCCCAGGGCAGGAGGAGATTTTGGATGACAGAGAAGGTTTGGGATTACACGTTTGTCTTTATTTCCAAATTGCTTCTATGACTGGTTGATCAAGTGGTCTAGATTCTGAGGCTGCAGACCTACCCGATGCCCATGTCCGTGGTCTCATTAGTTTGTGGTACCTGATATAGGTTAGATAGATCTAGGATTAAATGTTTCTTTCTGCACTTTTGGGCAAACGTACAAAGTCCTTTAACCTCCCTGCAGTTCTCTGAAAAGAAAAAGAATAACACTTGGCAGGGCGCAGTGGCGCACGCCTGTAATCCCTGCACTTTGGGAGGCCGAGGCGGGCGGATCATGAGGTCAAGAGATCGAGACCATCCTGACCAACATGGTGAAACCCCGTCTCTACTAAAAAATACAAAAATTAGCTGGGCGCAGTGGCACATGCCTGTAGTCCAGGCTACTCCGGAGGCTGAGGCAGAAGAATTGCTTGAACCCAGTAGGTGGAGGTTGCAGTGAGCCGAGATCGCACCACTGCACTTCAGCCCGGCCCCTGGTGACACAGCGAGACTCTATCTCAAAAA
>NW_016107327.1:9895044-9925770 GCF_001604975.1 Cebus imitator | reverse complement strand
AAAAAAAAAAAGAATAACACTTGATTTATCAGGTTGGGAGAGGGTTAAAAAATATATGTGGAAGCTTTTAGCCGGCATTCAAGAAGTGTTCGCTTCTCTAGTTCTAGTCTGTAGCTACAAAGGTTAGCAAGTATTTTACAATGAATAATAGGATATTTTACATATCAGACTTAGCCATTGTCACTAAGTAGAAAACATTCAGTGTGTGTCCTCCAGGCCTGCAGTAGGATGATTGAGCACCCAGGGAGAACTAGCTAGATGAATTAAGTACTTATAGATCCTCCTAGCTCCCACATGAGAGACGGATTTTCTCCATTTTGCACATGAGGAAACAGGTTCAGAGAAATAAAAGTTTTCCAAGGTCATACAGCTAGTTAGGCTGTAAAGAAAGAAGTGCCATCTTTATATGAAAGGAAAAGAACAAATGTTATTCATTTGTCATGTTTGTTGATCATTTTGACGTGTGGTTGGCACAGATTTAGGTGTTGTGTATATAAAGCAAAGAAATATACATAGAAACTTACATTTTAGTTGAAGAGATAATCACAAAATTGCAAACTTAAAAGCCTGAACTCTGGCTGGGCCCGGTGACTCACGCCCATAATCCCAGCACTTTGGGAGGCCGAGGAGGGCAGATCACCGGAGGCTGGATGTTTGAGACCAGCCTGACCAACATGGAGAAACCCTGTCTCTACTAAAAATATAAAATTAGCCAGGCATAGCGGTACATGCCTGTCATCCCAGCTACTCTGGAGGGTGAGTCAGGAGAATTGCTTGAATCCAGGCGGCAGAGGCTGCAGTGAGCTGAGATTCAGCCACTGCACTCTACCCTGGGTGACAGAGTGAGATCTTGTCTCCAGAAAAAAACTAAAGCCTGAACTCTGCTGGTCTCTCATTATAATACACTCGAAAATTCTGGGCTGAGTGTGCTGGCTCATGCCTGTAATCCCAGCACTTTGGGAGGCCAAGGCAGGCAGGTTACCTGGGGCCAGGAGTTCAAGACCAGCCTGGCCAACGTGGCGAAATCCTGTCTCTACCAAAAATACAAAAATTAGCCAGGTGTGATGGTGCTAATCGGGAGGCTGAGGCAGGAGAATCACTTGGACCTGGGAGGCAGAAGTTGAAGTAAGCCAAGATTGCGCCATTGCACTCCAGCCTGGGTGACAGAACAAGACTCTGTTTCAAAAAAAAAAGGAAATCTGGATAAGACAAAATTTAATATACTATAACATAGATAATAAAATATATTATAATTATAGATAATATAATATATAATTACATATATGATATATTATATTTAATATAATTTTAATATATTTAATAGAATTATATATTACAGAATTTTTTATGTATAATTATATAATTATACATTAATTACATATAATTATATATCATATACAATAATTACATATATATAATACATATGATATATATATTATCTATATATACACATATATAGATAATGTGTGTATATATATATATTATATATATATATGGAGAGAGAGAGAGGGAAGGTCTCTTTCTGTCACCTACCCAAGCTGGAGTGCAGTGGTGTGGTCATGGTTCCCTACTGCCTCCTGCCTCCATCTTCTGCTCAACTGATCCTCCCATCTCAGCACCCCCAGGCCCCACCCCAGCTGAGTAGCTGGGATTACAGGTGAGCACCACCACACCTGGCTACTAATTTTTTGTATTTTTTGTAGATATGGGGTTTCACCATGTTACCCGGGCTGTTCTTGAGCTCCTGGCCTCAAGTGATCCGCCCACCTCTGCATCCCCAAGTAGTGGGATTATACGTGAACAGAAATATTTTATTTATTTATTTATTTATTTATTTTGAGACGGAGTTTCACTCATGTTACCCAGGCTGGAGTGCAATGGCGCGATCTCGGCTCACCGCAACCTCCGCCTCCTGGGTTCAGGCAATTCTCCTGCCTCAGCCTCCTGAGTAGCTGGGATTACAGGCACGCGCCACCATGCCCAGCTAATTTTTTGTATTTTTGGTAGAGACGGGGTTTCACCATGTTGACCAGGATGGTCTCGATCTCTTGACCTCGTGATCCACCCGCCTCGGCCTCCCAAAGTGCTGGGATTACAGGCTTGAGCCACCGCGCCCGGCCAGAAATATTTTAAATTGTATAACTGAGCTCATAAAAATGTAAAGGGAACCTCCAAGTTCCAAAAGAAGAAGAGGACACTGAAACACAAAGTGGTGACAGTGAGGGCTGATGCTGCGACTATCTTGGGGATGGGAGGTTGGTGTCTCCCTGACTTTCAAGCACAGCTTTGATGCCAGAGGAATGGAGGGGATCTGAAGCCCGCATCCATCTAGAACATTCAAAGGGTCACACTCTCAATAAAAGGATGGACTTGGCCGGGCACGGTGGCTCACACCTGTAATCCCAGCACTTTAGGAGGCCGAGGTGGGAGGATCACGAGGTCAGGAGTTCAAGATCAGCCTGGCCAAGATGGTGAAACCTCGTCTCTACTAAAAATATAAAAATTAGCAGGGCGTGGTGGCAGGCACCTGTAATCCCAGCTACTTGGGAGGCCGAAGCAGGAGAATTGCTTGAACCCAGGAGGTGGAGGTTACAGTAAGCCAAGAATGTGCCACTACACTCTAGCCTAGGTGACAGAGCAAAACTCTGTCTCAAAAAAGAAAATAAAAAGAATGGACTTAAGGATGGAGGATTAATCCCTCAGCAAAGTCAGACAATGAAAGAACTTAACCTGGGATCTGGGGAGAATAAGATGTGTTTTATGAAAATCCAATAATAGGCCAGGTGCAGTGGCTCATACTTGTAATCCCAGCACTTTGGGAGGATGAGGTGGGTGGACCACTTGAGGTCAGGAGTTCCAGACCAGCTTGGCCAACATGGTGAAACCCTGTCTCTACCAAAAATACAAAAATTAGCTGGATATGGTGGCATACACTTGTAATCCCAGTTACACAGGGGGCTGAGGCAGGAAAATCACTTAAACCCGGGAAGCAGAGGTTGCAGTGAGCCAAGATTGTGCCTCTGCACTCCAGCCTGGGTGACAGAGTAAGACTCTATCTCAAAAACTCCATAATAATGAGTCCCTTACATGAATTTGGCGTTTAAACTGATATTACCCCATGTGAACCAGGAGCCTCTAAAGCCAACTTCTTAATGCAAAAATAGTGCTTCAATGACACTACCCTTGGAGCAGCTGGTGGAAGCAGTTGCAAAACTGATCTGGAGGGATATGCCATCAGTCCAGGCTGCATAGGAGTCACACAGATCAAGCCCCATAGAACGCCGGGTTACAACACACACATGCACGCACGCACTGCACACTACGAACCAGCATCAGCACACGCAGCACGCACGGTGCTTGTGGAGGATGTCATGGAGCAGCAAAAGCCTGAGCCTTCATGGGTTGAGGTTTAAAGGCTGAAGTGATCTGGGGTTGGCTCCAGGTGAACATGTGGATTCTTGGCATGAACAAAGACAGGGAGGTAGGTCTCTACACATCATGCTTCAGGGTGGCACGTTGTTAAGAGCAGCAGGTAGTGAAAGTTTTGTTTAGGGATTTGCAAGGGATGCGACTGAAATACTAAAGGGTGGCCAAGTTGTGAAGGACTTTGAATGTTTTACCAAGGTGTGGAGAGGTGAGATGATGAAAGTTTTCAAAGAGGTATTTCTAGAATTTCTGAAGATGCAAAACAAGAGCTAGAAAGGAAGAGTAGGTTCGGCATCTGGTGGGACGTGCGGCAGGTGGGAGAGGAGGATAGGGAAAGGGTAGCTCAACTGGGAGCCGGAGCTGGAGGAGAGCATGGAGATCGCTTTAATCCAGAAGGTTCAGACTGTGTCCTGCAAAACCAGAGGACTCCTCTGAGGTACCTCAGTGGGCTCAGCGTGAGGGAACAGTTTGCTTATTATACTTCATGCAACTTGGCTTCGCATAAGATTTTATTTGAAAAACTTTGACAAAAATAGGGGAGCCTTTTTTTAAAAAAAAAATATGTATTTAAGTAGAGACCGAGTTTGCTCTGTTGCCCAGGCTGGAGCACAGTGGTGCAATCATAGCTTACTGCAGCCTTGACTTCCTGGGTTTAAAGGGATTCTGTCACCTCAGCCTCTCAAGTAGCTGGGACCACAAGTGCAGGCCACCACACCTGGCTAACATTTAAACTTTTTTTAGAGATGGAGTCTTGCTATGTTGCCCAAGCTGGCCTCCAACTCAGGCTCAAGTGATCCTCCTGCCTTAGCCTCCCAGAATGCTAGGATTATAGGCCCAGCTTCATTTTATTTTTTAAAGCAAAAGAGTAAGCTAGAGCCTAAGGTGAAAATATCCGAGGGAAGAGGGTATTGGGATAATACAGTTTCCCTGTAGAGAATCATGTACAATTCGGTGCTTAGTACATATTTTTCTTTCCTTTTTTTTTTTTTTTTTTCCAGGAGACGCTAGTCTTTCAGGATCACTTAGTACATAATTTTCTTTGGAGAGGGATGTGATGCCTGTCAGTCAGCCCCTCCAGAGAATTCTGTGTGGCATTTTGTCAGCTCCGTGAAGTCGTCTTCAACCCTCTCAGATTTCCCATAACCACAATAACATCTAAAGGAAGCCCCCACACTTGGTGAGACCTGTCCAACTACCCGAAGAAAGACAGATGGGCATCAAAACTAGGAGTCTAAGGGCTGAGTGCTGTGGCTCACGCCTGTAATCCCAGCTAATTGGGAGGCTAAGATGGGAGGACCCTTTGAGGCCAGGAGTTTGAGACCAGCTTGGGCAACATAGTGAGACCCTGTCTCAAAAAACAAAAGAATCTAAGACTCTGTTTATCCCACAGATATCCATGAGTGCAGAGTTTTGTGCTAGAAGCAGCACGTTTGCAGGTGAGACCTGCCCTTTGGTCTGGAGGAGCCATCATTTCTCCCCGCTGCTAGGGCTGTCATTTCCACTCTGCAGCCAGGGAGAGCCAAAGAGGTTGAACCTGAACAGAAGGAAAGAAAAGCGCAGGAGGATTTGCATGTGCTTCGTGTCCGGCGTGCTCTAACCCAGCTTCCTTAGGTCTTTGGCAGAGGAGGTAAAATGAGCAGTAGAAGCGTGGGGAAATTGGGGCCCCTGAGTTGGGTCCAAACTACTAAGAGATGCAAATTGATAAATAAACACTAAAACGATGAGGTTTTGCTAATCCTTTGACAAAGGACAAATTGCAAATCTAACCTCACTGCCAGGAAGCCTGCCTCAGTTGAACAAAGGCAGCATTTTTAGCCGCTGTTGTATTTGCAAACTGGCTGTGCTGGTCAGTTAAGTGGATTTACTCTCACCTGCCTCCCGGGGGGGCGTGGCAGGTAATCCTTCCTTTCTCTAAACGTCTCAGCGAACTGGTCACCTGATCTGACCAGGAAAGGCCTGGGAGGATGTACCAAATTTTAGCCACTTTAGGATAACTGCCAAATTGCTCATGGACAAAAGGGCCAGTGTACAAAGGGGCAGGGGCTGGCAGTGGCTGCCCATCCAGCTCAGGATTCGTAAAAGGCCTTGGGTGCCCCAGCCTGTCTCCCACCACCGCACGCCAGGGTTTGAGGCCTTCTCTAGGGAGAGGTGGTTGTCAGCGCTCCTGGGTGCTAGTGATGTTCTGACAAGGTGTCTGTCACCCGGGGCCTTGCTGTGGGATGCAGCCTGCTCCCTGTGAACTCTGCCCTCCCCCACTTCCCCAGGAAGGCCTTCTCCAGCTCAAGGTGTCAGCTCATTCATTATTCCAACTGACCTGCAGAGGAGAGTGTGGCGCTGAGATGACACCTTCACAGACAGCGCAGGCCCAAAGATAGTCACCTGGGGAAGTTGCAGAGAAGTCCCAGTCTCTGTGGCCTCTGGCCTCCTTTACCTTCTCCTGGCTCTGCCTTGTGTCAGCCCACTTCCTCCTCCTTAAAGGCATCCTTCTGGCTGGGCTACAGTGTGGCTCCCTAAGGGAGGAAATGGCAGTTTTTCTGGAGCAACGGGTCCTCTTTAGACACACCCTGCTGTGATTTCACACCCAAGAGTCTTGCTCAGGAGAACACAGCCTGGGTCTCTTTACGGCGTCAGAATTCCAAAGCATCTTCACACTCCAGGGTTTGAAGCCCAGGGCAAACCTTTGAAATCATTTCTGGAGATGCTACCCAGGAATGGGTGATTTAAAACACAGACTCAGAAGTGACAGAGAATAAGTGCAGCTCAGCCCTGACAGCGCCTTTGAGAGGGCGCCTGGGCGGCGTTTGGAAGCCTGTCCACATCCTGAGATGCAGTTTTTTCTACTCTGCCCTATTCCACGTGGGGCCGCAGACACAGACTCTTGGTTCTGTGACCATCTGACTCATATGTTAAGACTCAGGACAAATTTTTTGTCTGTTTGGCTGGGCATGGTGGCTCATGCTGTAATCCTAGCAGTTTGGAAGGCCAATGCGAGTGGATGGCTTGAATTTGAGACCAGCCTGCGTGACAAGGAGAAATCCTGTTTCCACTAAAAAACAGAAAAATTAGCTGGGACTAGTGGCGCACGCCTGTGGTCCCAGCTACTCCGGAGCCCGAGGTAGGAGAATCCCTTGAGCCGGGAGGTGGAGGTTGCAGTGACCTGAGATCATGCCACTGTACTCCAGCCTGGTCAACAGAGGGAGACCCTGTCACACAAAAAAGTATGTATATATATTCTGACTGTTCAGGCTCAGATGCCTACTTTATGGCCCCAACTCAAAGGCTGCCACTTAGGACTGAATCTCCAGGGGACTGCCACAGAGGTAGAGGGTGAGGGTGGGGGAACGGGGCCGAGCTGCTGAAAACCCTTCTTGGTTTTTGTCTGAGTCTCAGTCACAAAGCCCGCTCCCTCTGTGAAGGACACTCCTTTGCTCCTGCTGGCTTTTTTGGAGCGTCCACTCTTGAGGGCTCCCCTGTCCTGCCTTTTGGAGGATGATAGTTATACAGGTTCCGGGTCCCATGTCCGTGCCACTGGTCTTGTCCAGGTCCTCCTCCAAGTATCTGTGCCAAATCCACCTTCCAGCCTCCATCTTGGCGGCAGCACCTGCAGGCTGGCCTCTTGCCGTTGGCCCTGTCTGTCTCCTGGCTTCCCGGGGCGCGCACTCTGTGGGTTCTCCTCCCTCCTCCTGGCCCGTTGCCAGCTCCTGCTACTCCCTCGTCCTCACTCAGCTCCTACACATCCTTCAGGGTCTGAGTGGAGCTTCCTCAGAGAGGAGTTGCCCAAAACGTCTGCATCTGCCCTGGCCCAAAGGATGTTCGCTCTCTCATTCTCTCATTGCATCCTGCTCCTTCCCTCCAACAAGCTTCCATTGGTCATTCGCTTATATTTACATAGATTTACCATCTCCTTCCGTCTTTCAGACTAAACTCCATGGTGGAGACCATGTCTCTGTTGTTCAGATGCTATAGCGATGGCTTGCACAGGGCTTGGTGGATAGTAGGTGCTCGGCAAATACTTGTTAAAGGAGTGAGTGGATGGCTGAATGCATGCTTACCGTGTACCATGTGCTGCTGAGCGATTCTATATATTATCTTATTTACGCCTCTTGTAGAGCTTATGGAGCAAGTGTTATGATCATCTTACAGGTGAAGAAACCGAGGCTTAGAGAAGTTAAGTGACTTCCTTAAGGTCACAGCTGATGTCAGTGCTGAGATTAGAACTCATGACCCCAAATACTAGACTCTGTTTCTTGGAACCGCTCACTGGGGAAGGTGGGGTTGCATTCCTCCGACATTGTTTCCGTCTTATCGGTTTCTTACTCAAGAACTTTGATGGTTCCCTATTATTCATTGTATCCCTACCCAACTCTTTGCCCAACCTTCAGAGCTGGACACTGATGACTCTGATGTCTTTTTACTCTTTAACACAGAATTGAAACTTCAGATAAGCAAATTAAGGACAGTTTAATTGTGGTAAGTTTCCATTTTCTTCATGTTTGCTTAGGCAACTAAGCATGCAGGTTCTAGATCAATCAGTCTAGGTTTCAACTGTGGCTTTATCATCTCTGTGATCCTCCCTCTTTTGTCTTTGAATTTGAGAGGCTCTTTAAAACTACCATTTCTTAATCTTATGCAAAAAATGTATCTTTAGGCCAGGCGCAGTGGCTCACGCCCGTAATCCCAGCACTTTGGGAGGCCGAGGTGGGCGGATCCCAAGGTCAGGAGTTAGAGACCAGCCTGGCCAACGTGCTGAAATCCCGTCTCTATCAAAAATACAAAAAAATTAGCTGGGTGTGGTGGCTCACGCTTGTAGTCCTAGCTACTCAGGAGGCTGAGGCAGGAGAATTGCTTGAACCCAGGAGGTGGAGATTGCAGTGAGCTGAGATTGTGCCATTGCACTACAGCCTGGGCGACGGTGTGAGACTCCGTTTCAAAAAAAAAAAAAAAAAAAAAAAAAAAATTATCTTACTTAAGAATGTAATGCAAATTTTAGTTGAAAGGCAGGGAGATAACTGGTATTTCTTAAACCCTTCTCTCTCTTAATTCTTTAGTACAGAGGCTGACTTTACTCTTGTTTTTTTTTCTTTGAGACAGGGTCTCACTCTGTCACTCAGGCTGGAGTGTAGTGAGATCATCATGCTCATTGCAGCCTCGACCTCCTGGGCTCAAGAGATCCTCCCAGCCTCCTGAGTAAATGGCACCACAAGTGAGCACCACCATGCCCAGCTAATTTTTAATTTTATCTAGAGACGAGGGTGTCCCTATGTTGCCCAGTTTTCTCTTTCTAATTGTGATGAAATTGTAGTTAGGAATTGATGTAAGATCATGAGGAAAATGCAAGTCAAAACCAAAACAAATACCACTTCCCTTCCATTAGGATGAGCATTACAAGAAACACACACACACACACACACACACACACACACACACACACCAGAAAATAACAGGTGTTGGTACGGATGTGGAGAAACTGGAAGCCTTGTGCATTGCTGGTGGGAATGTAAAATGGTGAATCCACTGTGGAAAACAGTATTTTTGAAATCTTCAAAAAGTAGACATAGGCTGGGTGCAGTGGCTCAGCCTTGCAATCCCAGCACTTTGGGAGGCCAAGGTGGGCAGATCACTTGAGGTCAGGAGTTTGTGACCAACTGGAGTCTACTCTTTGAATCTACCAGAATCTACTCTTTGAACTGTGTTTAACTCTTCCTTTGACAACTATGTGCTTAAAACATACTGTTTTTTTCTGGGTTCTCTGAGTATGTTATCTTCTTCCATGCTAATGTGTTTCCGGAAAGGCTATTTTCCTTGACTGAAAGCATCTTCTGCCCCCAAGTCTTGCAAAAGCCTTGCTCATCCTTCAAGTCTCACCCAGAGGTCACCACCTTGTGTAGCCTTCCTTCTCCTCCCCAGCAGAGCTCCTCCCTCCCTCTCTGTGCTCTTTTAACCTCCCAGGGGCAGTACTTACCACATAGTGTGCAACGTAGTTGCTCCAGGTCTTTCTTCTCCACTAGCCCAATGGCTTCCAAACTGGCGCCCGAGCTTACTAGGGTGTAAATGCAAGAGGATTCATAGTGGGGAGGATTTTATAAATTCTATTTATGGCCGGCCACGGTGGCTCACGCTTGTAATCTCAGCGCTTTGGGAGGCCAAGGCGGGTGGATCACCTGAGGTTAGGAGTTCGAGACCAGCTGGCCAACATAGTGAAACCCCATCTCTACTAAAAACACAAAAAATTAGCTGGGCTTGGTGGCGGGTGCCTGTAATCCCAGCTACTTGGGAGGCTGAGGCAGGAGACTTGCTTGAATCGCTTGAGCCTGAGTGGGGGAGGTTGCAGTGAACCAAGATTGCACCATTGCACTCCAGCCTGGGCAACAAGATTGAAACTCTGTCTCAAAAAAAAAAAAAGATTCTATTTATATTTTTTATTACCTCCATTTCAATACATTTTATTTTCATATTTGTATATTTTTATATCATATAAGTATATAGGTATATTCATGTTTTGTTATATATGTGTATATATACACACATATATACACATATATATTAGATCACTATTGTAGATGATAGGCTTTATATATATGATTAATAAATAAATTCACATATAGGAGATATCTACTCAATTTTTTTTCACTGATGGAACAAATGATAAAAATCACTGGAGACCATTGCACTAGACAATGAGATTCTTGAAGGTGAGATCTTATTTTAGCTTCAATTTATATCCACCAATGTTACTGTAGGTGAGGCAACATATATGCCCAATATATATTTGAAAGCTTAAATGAGAAAGTATGGAAAAGGTAGGTACTCTTTAATACCAGAGTAGTAAATAGTGAATTATATGGTGATCCAACTCAAGTTGTGGTAACTAAGGTCGATTTTTATTTTATTTTTTAATATATAGCACCTGACTCTGTCACTCTGGCTGGAGTGCAGAGGCACGATCATGACTTAATGCAGTCTCAACCTTCCAGGCTCAGGTGATCCTTCCACCTCAGACTCCCAAGTAGCTGGGACTATGGGCATGTGCTAGCGTACCTAGCAAATTTTTTGTATTTTATGTAGAGATGGAGTTTCACTATGCTGCCCAGGCTGCTCTCAAAGCCCTGGGCTCAAGTGATTCACCTATCTCAGCCTCCCAAAGTGTTGGGATTATAGGCGTGAGCCACTGCACCCAGCCCAGGCTGATTTTTCACAATAATCAAAGTCTCCAAAGGGAAAGGAAATGAACCACTTGACCAAGTTCTTCTCCATATGGCTGAATGTCCATTTAAGCACCTGGAGCCAGTTCCATAGCAGGCAACGGGTATTCCCAGGTAAGCATCTCTACACCAGGTCTGTGGGTTTGTGCCACATCTCTGGTTTCCTGTATCCTCCCTGGCCTGGCCCCACCATTCATTCCCCACTGTCCCATCCCTGATTCAACCTTGATGGTCGCACTGGCTAAATAGTAGGGTTACCAGGTAAAATACAAGATGCCCAGTGACATTTGAATTTCAGGTGAACAGTGAATAATATTTTAGTATAAGTATGTCCCAAATACTGCATGGAACATACTTACACTGAATATTATTGGTTTTTTTAATCTGAAATTCAGACTGCATTTTTATTTGCTAAATCTGGCAACCCTACTTAATAGTCTTAAGGGCATGCTCCAGAATAGTCAACAATAGCTACTATCTGAGGCTTCCTCCCTGTGCCAGATACAGTTGCTATGCTCTTTGTATACAGCATCTCTTTTAAACCTTATATTAAAGATCTGAAACAGGTATAACCATCTCTATTTTTACAGCCAGGGAGATTGGGGTTTTGAGAGGTTATACAGCCCAAGGTCACCCAGTAGAAACTGGAGGAATAATCATTTGAACTTGGAAACTTGGGTCTGTCCAATTCCAAAGACTATTTCTTGTAGGGATACAGATTTGGGTTAAATACATAGGGCACTTTGGACCAGGTAAAAATGCCTGAAATAAGATTTGGGCATCATGAATTGTGGTGAGCCAGCAGAAGCTGGAAGCAGGGATGTTGCTAGATTCTTCAGCACCAAACGTAAGATTTGGATCAATGCCTTTTATTTTCTGTTCAAGCTGAAAAACTCCTTGAACATTATTTAAGGAATTATACATACATGTGTGTATTTTGTAATGGAAATGGGAAAACAGTTTTTTTTTTTTTTTTTTTTTAGGTGATGTCTTGCTCTTGTTGCCCAGGCTGGAGTGCAGTGGTGCAATCTCAGCTCACCGCAACCTCTGCCCAATGGGGTTCAAGTCATTCTCCTGCCTCAGCCTCCCAAGTAGCTGGGACTATAGGTGCCCAACACCACCTCTAGCTAATTTTTGTATTTTTAGTAGAGATGGGATTTCACCATGTTGGCTACGCTGGTCTTGAACTTCTGACCTCAGGTGATCCACCAGCCTCAGCTTCTGAAAGTGCTGGGATTACACGCGTGAGCCGTCACTCCTGGCCAAGGGGAAAACAATTTTAAGTGACTTTTTTTTTTTTTTTGAGATGGAGTCTTGCTCTTGTTGCCCAGGCTGGAGTGCAGTGGTGCAATCTCAGCTCACTGCAACCTCCGCCTTCTGGGTTCAAGCAATTCTCCTACCTCAGCCTCCCAAGTAGCTGGGATTATCGGCAGGTGCCATCATGCCTGGCTAATTTTTGTATTTCTGTAGAGACAGGGTTTCACCATGTTGGCCAGGCTGGTCTGATACTCCTGACCTCAGGTGATCCACCCACCTGAGCCTCCCAAAGAACTGGGATTACAGGTGTGAGCCATCACACCTGGCCTGGTTTCTTCTTTTTAGAGACAGAGTCTCACTCTATCACCCAGGTGGAGTGCGGTGGCACAATCATAGCTCACTGCAACCTCAACCTCTTGGCCTCAAGAAATTCTCTCACCTCAGCCTCCTGGGGAGCTAGGACTACAAGCATGTGCCACCGTGCCCACCTAATTTAAAAAAATTTCTCACTATATTGTCCAGGCTAAGTGACTTATGTAACATGTTTATCATTAAGATTACATAAGTTTATATTAGACACATAGTGACTTTTGGGATCTCAGAGTTAAGTTCTGCTACCTAAAATGACAACAAGAATTATTTAAGATCTTTTGCCGTGTCTTCTGCAATCAAGGATTTGTTACTATGCTTGATAGTGATTCATCAACAATTGCAAGAAGTCCCCAGTTGCTGAAACAGGATGTGCATATGAAATCTTGTATAAGAGTAAGTACAATCTCTTCTGGGGGTTATCTGTAGAATTACTGCAGAGGTGGAATCTCCCCAAAACTGTCCACATGTTTTATATCATGGAGCATGATGATGGAGTGCAGAGGCTGTGGGACTGGAGAGACCTGAGACATATCCCGGCTCCACTACTTACCGGCAGTTTGAACTTGTATACAATACTTGACCTCCCTCAGCCTCAGTTTCTTCATTTGTAAAAAGGGGCTGATAAAACCTCCACCATTGGGCTGTAGTGAAGATTAATTGAGACAGAATGTGTGAAAAACAGGTAGGCGCAGTGGCTCACGTCTATAATCCCAGCACTTTGGGAGGCTGAGGCTGGTGGATTGCTTGAGGCCAGTAGTTCGAGACCAGCCTATCCAACATGGTGAAACCCTGTCTCTACTAAAATACAAAAATTAGCCGGGTGTGGTGGCGGGCGCCTGTATCCCAGCTACTTGGGAGGCTGAGGCAGGAGAATCACTTGAGCCTGGGAGGGGGAGGTTTGCAGTGTGCCGAGATTGTGCCACTGCATTCCAGCCTGGGCTACAGAGTCAGATTCTGTCTCAAAAAAAAAAAAAAAGTGTTAAAAACACCTAATCATTGCCGGGGTAACATCAGTCAGCAAGCAGCAAAAAGCCCAACACACACCAGCTTAAATAACAAGGGAATTGATTGCTTCATGTCATTGGAAATCCAGAAGGCAGGCTTCAGGGCTGTTTTAGCCTAGTTGCCCAGTTACTGTATCAAGGCCCTTCGAGATGTTGACCACAGCTTCCCCTCCTTCTTGCGAAATGAATGCTCTTCCTGTGCAAGAAGACATGCGTCCTTGTCAATGTCAGGAAGAGAGGTGTCTGTCCCTTCACCATGGATTGAAAATCCTGGGCTTCCTTCTGATTAGGCTCTATGTGGTCATGTGCTGTCCTTCCCTGAACCAGTGACTGTGAAATGTTAAGTGCTGATTGGTTCAGGTCTGCATTGAGTTCCTATCCTTGGACCAATAATTGTTGCCAAGGGTATGAAATAACTGATTTGCTTGGACCAATCAGGGCTCACACCTTGATCTGGAGGGTGGGTTAATTCTTTCTAAACTCTCATGCCTAGAAGAGGGCATGTTAGTGAGATAGCTACAGGCCTACTGCAGCAGGTGCCTGATAATTATTGTTATTGTTCTTATCAATAACAAAATTCCACAGTGTGGATTTTTGGTTCCACATTTCCTTAGGGCTGATACTGACTATTGCCTCCTGCTATGGTCTGAATGTACCCTTTCACCCTCTGAATTCCTGTGTTGGAACCTAACACCCAATGTGATAATCTTAAGAGATGGGGCCTTTGGGAAGTAGTCATGGGGACTCCACCCTCATGGCTGGGGTTAGTGTCCTTCTAAAAGAGGTGGAAGGACCCTCCCTGACCCCTTCCATCATGTGAGGACACAGCAAAAAGTTGCCATGTGCGAAGCATGCAGCAAGCCCTCACCAGAAACCGAATCTGATGGTGCCCTGATTTCCCAACCTCTGAATTCTGAGCAATAAACTTCTGTTGTTTCTAAGGTATGTCAGCATAGCAGCCCAGGTGAACTGACACCCCCTTTATTTTACTTTTTAAATTTTTTATTTTTTTGAGATGGAGTCTCACTCTGTCGCCCAGGTTGGAGTGCAGTGGCTTGATCTTGGCTCACTGCAACCTCTGCCTCCCGGGTTCAAGGGATTCTTGTGTCTCAGTCTCCTGAGTAGCTGGGATTACAGGTGCCCACTACCACACCTGCTTAATTTTTGTATTTTTTAGTAGAGATGGCGTTTCACCATGTTGACCAGGCTGGTCTCGAACTCCTGACCTCCAGTGATCCATCGAGTAGCTGGAATTACAGGTGTGTGCCACTGTGCCCACTTAATTTTTGTATTTTTAGTAGATACGGGGTTTCACCATGTTGGCTAGGCTGGTCTCAAACTCTTGACCTCAAGTGTTCCACCCACCTCGGCCTCCCAAAGTGCTGGGATTACAGGTGTGAGCCACCCCCCCAGCCTTGGCACCCCCTCTTGTCTTTTGGGTTCTAAAAGCTATTATATTGTTCAGGCCTAACCCCCAGTTATAGATCTACATTCTTCAAGTACTTCTTCAATGAATTTTAAGTACATTTTTAGGTTCATAGTTGACCTAGAGTTTTTTTTTTCTTTAAAAGTGATGATAGCGATGGTAGTATCCTCATCTGTCAGAAGCTAGAACAAGCTGGAAAAAAACGTATAGGTCATTGGCTATTTGAACCTGCTACCTAGCCTGCTATTGGATCATTTATCATGCGGAGTTACACACTGGGGCTAACTCCATGAAGTCAACACGTTACACACATTAGATGAGAAGCATGTTTGGGGCTTTGAAAGAGGATGCACATGAAGAAAAACCAAAACCAAAACCACGTGCGGACATTTCAGCTTGAACGACCTGGAAGTGGACAGGAGCTGTGGTTACAGCGAAACTCTGGGAACCAGGTAGGGAGGAGGAAGGCCATGGAGGGCAACTCGTGAACTTCTTTTTTTTTTTTTTTTTGAGACAGAGTCTCATTCTGTCTCCCAGGCTGGAGTGAAGCGGCATTATCTTGGCTCACTGCAACCTCCACCTCCCAAGTTCAAGTGATTCTCCCGTCTCGGCCTCCTGAGTAGCTAGGACTACAGGTGCACGCCACCATGCCCAGCTAAGTTTTGTATTTTTAGTAGAGATGGGGTTTCACCATGTTGGCCAGGCTGGTCTCGAGCTCCCTACCTAACGTCATCCACCTGCCTCGGCCTCCCAAAGAGCTGGGATTCCAGGCATGAGCCACCGTGCCTGGCCAATCTGTAAACTTCTCAGTCTTGCAGTTCCTACCTGAAGGTAACACCAGCAGTGGGGATTAAAAAATAATAATAATAAAATAAAGAAGCCTATCGGCTTTGGCTTCTGTAGACCTTGCTCAGCATCTGTAAAGGGTAATGACGTCTTACATGTTCACAAGACTTTGGAGTCCTGTCCCGTGCATGTATCCAACAGGAGTGACAGCTCAGCATCTCTCTGGAGAGGTGTGTGAGAGATGCTGGGTTGTTTGCCATCGATGTCGTTCACTCCTCATGGGACAACACAACTTTGCCCCCTGTGGTTCATTTCTCCTCCGGTCAGGGATTTAAGGGACGTGGGGACTCAGCTGTGCTTCCTGAGAGTGAGCACTGCTGAGGCAGTTATCAGGCAATGCCATTTTCTGGAAGGAGCAGGATGTTCATGATAGGATTGGTTTCTTACTGCTGCTGTAACAGATTTGAAAGCACAAATTCGATGGTGTTAAAACAAGACAAATTTATTATCTCTCAGTTGTGGGAGTTAGGAGCCCTGAGTCAAGGTGTGCGCAGGGATGCCTTCCTCCTGCAGGCTCCGTGGAGAATCTGCTTCTAGAGGCACCTGCATTCCTGGCTCCAGGCCCACTTCTTCTGTCTTCCCGGGCTGTAGTGTAGCATCTTCAGCCTCCGTCTGTCTTTCTCTCTCTGACTTCTGCTTCTCATCGTCATGCCTCTTTTTCTGACTCTGATCTCTAGCCTCACTCTCATAAGGACCCTTATGATGATATCAGGTTGACACGCATAATCCAGGATAGTCCCTCACTTTAGGCTCCTTAGCCTAATCCCACCTGCAAAGCCCTTGCGCCAAGTGAGGTAACATTCACCGGCTTCAGGGGTCAGAATGTTGACATCATTGGGGGGCATTATTCTGCCTACCATAGCGATCTAGTTTCTCCCCTTGTACCTGATCTTTATTTTTTTTTCCTTTTAAAATGGACTTATTTTAAAATTTCAAATAGAAAATATATTCATAGGCTCTCAAAGAAAAACAAAAGCTAAGATATACAAACAGCCAACCAGCCCATGAAAAAAATCTCAGTGTTATTAGTCATTAGGAAAATGCAAGTAAAGAGGCACAATTAGTGCTATGGTTTGAATGTGTCCTCAAAAGCGTATGTTGCAAACTTAATCACCATTGTAACAGGACTGGGAGGTGGACTATTAAGAGGTGATTCGGCCACTAGGGCTCTGCCCTAATAAATTGATTAATGCCATTATCATGGTAGTGGGTTTCTTTCTTCTTTCTTTCTTTTTTTTTTTTGAGACAAGGTCTCCCTGAGTGCAGTGGTGCGAGTACAGCTCAGTGCAGCCTCAGCCTGCCTGGTTCAAGCGATCCTCCAACCTCAACCTCCTGAGTAGCTGAGGCTAGAGGTGTGTGCCACCACACCAAGTTAATTTTTGTATTTTTTGTAGAGATGGGGTTTCACCACGTTGCCCAGGCTGATCTTGAACTCCTGAGCTCAAGCGATCCTCCCACCTCAGCCTCCCAAAGTGCTGGGATTACAGGCATGAGCCACCATGCCCAGCCTAGGGGGTTCCTTATAAAAGGATGAGTTTAGCCCCTTTTCTCTTTCTCAACTTCTCTTTGCCCTTCCACCAGGAACCAGCACGAAGGCCCTTGACAGATGAAGCGTCCTCAGTCTTGGACTTCCCAGTCTCCAGAATTGTGAGAAATAAATTTCTGTTCAGTATAAATTGTACAGTCTTAAGAATTCAGTTATGGAAATGCAAAATGGACTAAGATAATGAGATAGCACCTCGTACTTACTAGGATGACGAAAATAAAAAATATAGAAAATAACAAGTATTGGTGAGGATGTGGAGAAACTGGAACCCTAGTACATTGCTAATTGGAATGTAAAATGGTGCAGCCACTGTGGAAAACAGATTGGTGTTTCCTTGACAAGTTAAATGTAAGATTACCATATGACCCAGCAATTTCACTCCCAGGTATATACCCCAAATAATTAAAAGCAGGGACTCAAACGCAGATACTTGTAAGCTAACATTCATAGCAGCATTACTCATGATAGTCAAATGTCCATCTGTTGATAAGTAGGTATGTAAAATGTGGTATATCCATATGATGAAACTTCAGCCATAAAAAGGAATGAAGTAGTCTTCCTACATGCTACAACGTGGGTGAACCTTGAAAACATTACGCAAAGTGAAAGATGCCAGCCACAAAGGGACAAATATTGTTACATTCCATTTATATGAAATATCCAGAATAGGTAAATTCAGAGAGAGAAAGCAGATTGGTGTTGCCAGGGGCTGAAGGGAAAGGAAAATGGGGAGTCACTGCTTAATGTATACAGAGTCTTCTCTAGAGGTATGAAATGTTTTGGAACTTGATAAAGTTGGTGATTGCACAATGTTTTGACTGTATTAAATGCTACAAAGTTGTACACTTTAAAATGGTTAATTTTATATTATGTGAATTTCACCTCAATTTTGTAAAAAAGGAAAACAATAAGCAAGGTGTACGTTGAAAAATCATGCTCCTACCTCTGTCCCTATCTGTCCCAGATACTTACTTAAGATTTAAATTTTTTTAGAAACAGGGTCTCTGGAGTCTTGCTGTGTTGTCCAGGCTGGAATCAAACTCCTGGGCTCAATCAATCTTCCTGCCTCAGCCTCCCGAGTAGCGGGGATTAACAGGCTCATGCCACCATATCTGGCCCAATAAATACTTCTATTAGTTCATTGTGTATCCTTTCAGTGTTTCTTTATGTAGAAGCAAGCAGATGTGAATTATTCCGATTTTCTCCCACCAAAGGTAGCAAACTACAGAGGATTTTTTTCACTCTTTTTCACCTAACAATACATTCAAGAGTTCTTTCTATATCTTCAATATTTTCATATCTAAATGATATTCCACAGTGTGGGTGTAACATAAGTTATTTAATATAAGCATGGATGCTATAAATTTTCCTCTAAGCACTGTTTTAGTTGCAAATCACACATTTTGATATGCTGTATTTTTATTATTTTTATTATCATGTATTTAGTATATTTTTAAATTTCCTCTGAGACTTTCTCTTTGATCAAATTGTTGTATAGAAGCAAGTTGCTTAGGAGGCCAGGTGTGGAAGCTCATGCCTGTAATCCCAGCACTCTGAAAGGCCAAGGTGGGTGGATTATTTGAGGTCAGGAGTTGGAGACTATCCTGGCCAACATGGTGAAACCCTGTCTCTACTGAAAATACAAAATATTAGCAAGGCATGGTGACTCATGCCTGGGATCCTAGCTACTGGGGAGGCTGAAGCAGGAGAATCACTTGAACCTGGGAGATGGAGGTTACAGTGAGCCAAGATCACACCACTGCAATCCAGCTGGGCAACAGAGTGAAACTCTGTCACAAACAAACAAACAAATGTATGTTGCTTAATTAAGTACTTGGATATTCTTTCTGTTTTTTTTCCTTTAGTTATTGATATCTTCTCTAACTCCATTATGATCATAGAACATACTTTGTATGAATTCAATTCTCCCCATACATACTTTGCCCTGTATTCTTTTTTCTATTATTAAAAAAAATCTTTTTTATTTAGAGATAATTATATATTTGGAGGTAGTTGTGAGAAGTAGAGAAAAACCCTGTATACCTTTTATGGGTTAAATTGTTTTCCCTTCAAAATTGATGTCAAAGTTCTAACTCTGGTGCCTTACAATGTGAGGATCTGGAGATACAATCTTTATAGAGGTACTCAAGTTAAAGTGAGGTCCTTAGGGTGGGCCTGGATTCAAAATGACTGGTGTTTTTAAAAAATGGAAATTTAGACACAGAAACACACGTGGAGGGCAGGTGATGTGAAGAGACAGGGAGAAGATGGCCATCTGAAGCCGGGGAGAGAGGCATGGGACAGATTTTCCCTCACGGCCCCCTGAAGGAACTAAATCTGCTGCCACCTTGATTTTGGACTTGGGCCTCCAGACCTTTGAGACAGTAAATTTCTGTTTCATAAGCTGTCCAATGTGTGTTATTTTCTTACAGCAGCCCTGGCAACCAATACAATACCCTTAGCCCAGCCCCACCCCTCAGTGGTGACATCTTGCATCATTACAATACAATCACAACCAGAAAATTGACATTGATACACTCCATTGAGCTTCTTCAGATTACACCAACTTGACCTTACTCAGATGTATGTGTACATATTTGTATGTGTATATGTATGTATTTAGTTCTGAGAAAAATGTCTCGTATGTAGATTTGTGTGAGCACCACTATAGTTAAGACACAGGCCAGATTTGGTAGCTCACGCCTGTAATCCCAGCACTTTGGGAGGCTGCGGTGGGTGGATCTTCTGAGGTCAGGAGTTTGAGGCCAGCCTGACCAACATGGTGAAACCCCGCCTCTACTAAAAATACAAAATTAGCCAGGTACAGTGGTGGACTCCTATAACCCAGCTACTTGGGAGGCTGAGGCAGGAGAATTGCTTGAACCTGGGAGGCAGAAATTGCAGTGAGCTGAGATTGCACCATTGTACTTCAGCCTTGGCAACGAGAGCAAAACTCTGTCTCAAAAAAAAAAAAAAAAAACAAAATTGCTCCATCACAAAAATTCCTTGTGCTATCCTCTTATAGCCACAGCCACCTTCTTTCCTTCCCCACTCCTTGTTAACCCTTGACTACTGCTAATCTGCCTCCATCTCTAATTTTGTTATTTCAAGAGTGCTATATGAATGGGATGCTATAGTACAGAACCTTTTGAGATCGGCTGTCATTCACTCAGCATGATTCCCTTGAGATCCATTCAAGATGTTGGGAGTATGAATAGTTGGTTCATTTTATTCGCTGAGGGTTCGTTACAAGGTATGGATGTACCATGGCGTGTTTAACCATTCATTGGTTGAAAGACATTTGGATTGTTTTTAGTTTGGAGCTATTACAAATAATGCTGCTATAAACATTCATGTACAGGTTTTGTATGGACATAAGTTTTTGTTTCTCTAAAATGTGCTATATCCTTTTACTTTCAAACTTCATATATAATTTTAAGTTAGTTTTTTTGTAAAACAGCATATACTTGGATCATTTAAAAGGTCCATTCTGCCAATCTCTTTCAGTTAATTTGTTTAGACTATTTACATTTAATGTGATTACTTATGTCTGGATTTAAGCCTACCAGTTTATTATTTGTTTTTCTGTTTGTTTCCTTTGTTTTTTTGTTTCTCAGTTTCCCATATAGTGCCTTCTTTAGAGTCATTTGAATATTTGGTGGTATTCCATTTTATCTATTTTGTATGTATGTGTGTGTTTTGCTGTATCTCTTTGTGTAACATTTTTAGCGATTGCTCTAGAGATTACAAAATACATCCTTACCTTTTTATGACTTTTTTTTTTCTTTTCTTGCCCCCAAGTAGAAGCTACTTTTTAATGACATTTTACCACTTCAAGTAGAATGCAGAAACTTTACCATCATATGGGGCCCTTCATATTCCCTCCTGGTTCCTTTTGCATTATCTTACGTGTTACATCTATATACATGGTACCAACCGATGTCACGTTTTGGTTTTCAAACATCAAGCCTTTATCTATATTTATATTGAATCCATATCTATATCTATCTATTTATTTATTTATTTATTTATTTTTTGAGACGGAGTTTCACTCATGTTACCCAGGCTGGAGTGCAATGGCGCGATCTCGGCTCACCACAACCTCTGCCTCCTGGGTTCAGGCAATTCTCCTGCCTCAGCCTCCTGAGTAGCTGGGATTACAGGCATGTACCACCATGCCCAGCTAATTTTTTGTATTTTTAGTAGAGACGGGGTTTCACCGTGTTTACCAGGATGGTCTCGATCTCTTGACCTCGTGATCCACCCGCCTCGGCCTCCCAAAGTGCTGGGATTACAGGCTTGAGCAGCCGCGCCCGGCTATCTATTTATTTTTTGAGACAGCGTCTTGCTCTGTCGCCCAGGCTGGAGTGCAGTGGCACAATCTTAGCTCACTGCAACCTCTGCCTCTTGGGCTCAAGTAATCTTCCCACCTCAGCCTCCTGAGTAGCTGGGACTACAGCTGTGCACTACCATGCCCAGCTAATTTTTGTATTTTAGTAGAGATGGGGTTTCACTATGTTGGGCAGGCTGGTCACAACTCCTGGCCTCAAGTGATTTTCCCGCCTTGGCCTCCCGAAGTGCTGGGGTTACAGGCATGAGCCACCACACCAGGCCTCTCAAACATATTTTTAAGAACCTGAAAGAAGAAAAATAGTCTATTACATTAATCTGTATTTACCACTTCGATTGCTCTTTCTTCATTCCTGGTATTCCAAGTTCCTTCTGGTATCATTTCCCTTCTTTTTGAAGAATGTACTTTTAGAGCAGCTCTACTGGCAACTAAATTCTATTTTCTTTGTCCTGAGACGGTCTTTACTTAACCTTGTATTCCTGAAGTATATCTTCACTGAATATGAAATTCTGGGTTGATGATTTTCTTTCAGCATTAAAAAAAATGTTCTGCTTTCTTTGGACCTCCATGATTTCCGTGGAATATCTGCAAGTTATTTGAGTTATTGTTCACCTATAAATAACATGTCATTTTTCTCTGGTTTCTTTATTTTTTATTTTTTATTTTTTTTTGAGATGGAGTCTCACTCTGCCACCCAGCCTGGAGCACAGTAGCATGATCTCAGCTCACTGCAACCTCCACCTCCTGGGTTCAAGTGATTCTTCTTCCTCAGCCTCCTGAATAGCTGGGACTACAGGTGTGCACCACCATGCCCAGCTAACTTTTGTATTTTTAGTAGAGATGGGGTTTCACCTTGTTGGCCAGGCTGGTCTTAAACTCCTGACCTCAAGTGAGCTGCCTGCCTCGGCCTCCCAAAGTGCAGGGATTACAGGTGTGAGCCACTGCACTCGCCCTCTGGTTTCTTTTGAAATATCAATTTTGTCTTTAGTTTTAAGTAGTTTAATTATAATATTGAGGTACATGGATTTTTAGGGGAGGTTGTCCTGTTTAGGGTTTGCTGAGCATCTCAAATCTGTAGGTTTCATGTGATTCATCAAAGTTGAGAAGTATCCAGTCACTATTTCTCCATTTTTTTTTCTGCACTGAGCCCTTTCCTCACTCCTCCTTGCACCCTGAGGACACAAATGGTTGGCTTTTTGTTGTTGCTGTCCAGGTCCTGAGGCTTGTCCATTCTCTCCCTGACCTGTCCATCTTTATCCTTTTTTTAAAATTTATTTTTTATTTTCTTGTCTTTTTTCCCATATAGTGAAGTTTGTGGTAAATCATCTTTATTCTTTCTGTTGTTTAGATTGGGGAATTTTTATTGATCTGTCTTCAAGCTCACTGACTCTTTCCTCTGTCTTCTTCATTCTGCCATTCAGCCTCTCAGTGAGTTTTTATATTTCAGTTATTGTATTTTTCAGTTCTTATTGTATTAACACTTCCATTTGGCTTTTCTTTATATGTTCTATTTCTTTGATGGGACTGTCTGTTTTTCCATTTATTTAAAGAATGTTTGCCCTTACATGTTGGAACATTTTTGTAATAGTTGTTTTCAAGTCTTTGTCAGCCACAATAAAATTGATAAAGGGGATATCACCACCAACCCCACAGAAATACAAACAATCATCAGAGAATACGATAAATATCTCTATGCAAATAAACTAGAAAATCTAAAGGAAATGAATAAATTCCTGGACACATACACCCTCCCAAAACTAAACCAGGAAGAAGTTGAATCCCTGAATAGACCAATAACAAGTTCTAAAATTGAGGCAGTAAAAAATAGCCAACCCACCAAGAAAAGCCCAGGACAGACACATCTACAGCTGAATTCTACCAGAGTTACAAAGAGGAGCTGGTACCATTTCTCCTGAAACTATTCCAAACAATTGGAAAGGAGGGACTTCTCTCTAACTTATTTTATGAGGCCAGCATCATCCTGATACCCACACCTGGCAAGGATACAACAAAAAAAGGAAACTTCAGGCCAATATCCCTGACGAACATCTATGCAAAAATCCTCAATAAAATACTGGCAAACCGACTCCAGCAGCACATCAAAAAGCTTATCAACCGGGCCAGGCGTGGTGGCTCACGCCTGTAATCCCAGCGCTTTGGGAGGCCGAGGCAGGCAGATAGCCTGAGGCCAGGAGTTTGAGACCAGCCTGGGCAACACGGTGAACCCCCATCCCTACTAAAATACAAAAATTAGCAGGGTGCGGTGGCTTACACCTGTAATCCCAGAGACTTAGGAGACTGAGGAAGAAGAATTGCTTGAGCCAGGGAGATAGAGGTTGCAATGAGCTGAGATCGCGCCACTGCACTCCAGCCTGGTCAACAGAGCGAGATTCTGTCTCAATAAATAAATAAACAAATAAATAAATAAATGTACCTAAAAAAAAAAAAGCTTATCCATCATGATCAAGTCAGCTTCACCCCTGGAATGCAAGATTGGATCAACATATGCAAATTAATAAATGTAATTCATCACACAAACAGAACTAAAGACAAAATTATGTCTCTTTTGAGACATAATTATCTCAGTAGTTTCAGAAAAGGCCTTTGATAAAATGTAATATCCCTTCATATTGAAAACTCTCAATACACTAGGTATTGGTGGAACATATCTCAAAATAATGAGAGCCATTTATGACAAACCCTCAACCAATATCATACTGAATGGTAAAAGCTGGAAGCATTCCCCTTGACAACTGGCCCAAGACAAGGATGCCCTCTCTCACCACTCCTATTCAACATGGTATTGGAAATTCTGGCCAGAGCAATCAGGCAAAAGAAAGAAATAAAGAGCATTCAAATAGGAAGAGAGGATGTCAAACTGTCTTTGTTTGCAGATGACATAATCCTATATTTAGAAAACCCCATAGTCTCGGCCCAAAAGCTCCTTAAGCTGATAAGCAACGTTAGCAAAGTCTCAGGATACAAAAACAATGTGCAAAAATCACAAGCATTCCTATACATTAACAATAGACAAGCAGAGAGCCAAATCATGAATGAATTTCCATTCGCATTTGCTACAAAAAGAATAAAATACCTAGGAATACAGCTAACAAGTGAAGTGAAGGACCTCTTCAAGAGGAACTATAAACCACTGCTCAAGGAAATCAGGGAGGACACAAACAAATGGAAAATCATTTCATGCTCATGGATAGGAAGAATCAATATTGTGAAAATGGCCATACTGCCCAAAGTAATTTATAGATTCAATGCCATTCCTATTAAACTACTACTGACATTCTTCACAGAATTAGGAAAAACCATTTTAAAATTTATGTGAAACCCAAAAAGAGCCCATATAGCCAAGACAATCTTAAGCAAAAAGAACAAAATTGGAGGCATTCCACTACCTGACTTCAAACTACACTACAAGGCTACAGTAACCAAAACAGCATCATACTGGTACAAAAACAGACACATAGACCAATAGGACAGAATAGAGATTACAGAAATAAGACCACACATCTACAATCACCTGATCTTTGACAAATCTGACAAAAGCAAGCAATGGGGAAAGGATTCCCTATTTAGTAAAAGATGCTGGGAAAACTGGCTAACCTTATGCAGAAAATTGAAACTGGACCCTTTCCTTATACCTTATACAAAAATTTAACTCAAGATGGATTAAAGACTTAAAATGTAAACCCAAAACTGTAAAAACTCTAGAAGAAAATCTAGGCACTACCATTCAGGACATAGTCCTGGGCAAGATTTTATGGCAAAAGCATCAAAAGCAATTGCAACAAAAGCAAAAATTGACAAACAGGACCTAATTAAACCAAAGCACTTCTGCATAGCAAAATAAACTATCATCAGAGCTAACAGACAACCTATTGAATGGGAGAAAATGTTTGCAATCTATCCACTTGACAAAGGTTTCATATCCAAAATCTACAAGGAACTTAAACAAATTTACAAGAAAAAAAAAAAAACATTAAAAAGTGTACAAAGGACATGAACAGACACTTCTCAAAAGAAAACATTCTTTGGGAGGCTGAGGCGGGTGGATCACGAGGTCAAGAGATCAAGACCATCCTGGCCAACATGGTGAAACCCCGTTTCTACTAAAAATACAAAAATTAGCTGGGCGTGGTGGTGTGTGCCTGTAGTCCCAGCTACTCGGGAGGCTGAGGCAGGAGAATTGCCTGAACCCAGGAGGCAGAGGTTGCAGTGAGCTGAGATCACGCCACTGCACTCGAGCCTAGCGCCTGGCTACAAATCGAGACTCCGTCTCAAAAAAAAAAAAAAAAAAAAAGACATTTATGTAGCCAACAAACATAGGAAATAAAGCTCAACATCACTGATTATTAGAGAAATGCTCATCAAAACCACAATGAGTTACAATGTCATACCAGTCATAATGGCAATTATTAAAAAGTCAAGAAACAACAGATGCTGGTGAGCCTATGGAGAAGTAGGAACACTTTTACACTGTTGGTGGGAATGTAAATTAGTTCAACCACTGTGGAAGACAGTGTGGCGATTCCTCAAAGATCTAGAACCAGAAATACCATCTGATCTAGCAATTCCATCACTGGGCATATACCAAAAGGAATATAAATCATGCTATTATAAAGATACAGGCACACGTGTGTTCATTGCAGCACTATTCACAATAGCAAAGACATGGAATCAACCCAAATGCCCATTAATGATAGACTGGATAAAGAAAATGTGCTACATATACATTGTGGAATACAATGCAGCCACGAAAAGGAGCTACATCATGTCCTTTCCAGGGATATGGATGCAGCTGGAAGCCATTATCCTCAGCAAACTAATGCAGGAACAGAAAACCAAACACCGCATGTTCTCGTTTATAAGTGGGAGCTGAACAATGAGAACACAGGGACACAGCACCCCGGCCTGTCAGGGGTAGGGGTGGGAGGAGGGAGAGCATCAGGATAAATAACTAATGCATGCTGGGCTTAATACCTAGGTGATGGGTTGGTAGGTTCAGCAAACCACCATGGCATACATTTACCTATGTAACTAACCTGTACGTCCTGCACTGGTATCCCAGAACTTTAAATTAAATTAAAACAAAAACAAACAAAAATAAAGTCTCTGTCAGCTAATTCTAACATCTGTGTTATTTCAGCATGTTAGTTGGGATTTTCCTAGCTTTTCATAGGGTAAGAAATTTTGTATTGTAGTCTGGACATTTTGAATGTTATGAGTCTCTGGGTCTTGTTTAAAATTCTGTGGAAAACATTTCATTCTGTTTTCTACCTTTAGTGGGTTATAGATATGGTTGGGTTCCGACTGCAAGTTCTGATCAGCCTTCAGTGGTTTGTGGGTCCGGGGTTAGTTGCGCTCACACTCACTGCTGTTCAGAGCAGTCCTGCATGTGCACCGCCTGGTGGCCAACCTAGGAGGTGGGCGTTGGTTTCCTGCACAGTTTATAGTTGTATCTCAAAGCTTTGGACACACTGTTTAGGTCAGATTCATGAATGTGCCACTTGTGGATAAGCTGAGGGATTCTTAAAAACTTGATCAAGTCCCTTTCCCAAGTTCCTAGTACCTTCTGATTCCTGGGTTCCCCTTTTCAGTTCTCCAATCTGAAGAAAAACAAAAAAGAAGACGGGGGATTTCTGCCTCTCCTTTGAGCATTAGGGGACCACGTGCTTGAGCCAGAACCAGAGCGTTTCTCTTGGACTTGTCTCCATTCAGGCAGAGGCCCACGTCTAGGTCCCACACCACCTTACATCTAGTGTGGGCAACAGTGAAGCTAAAAATACAGTAAACTCAACACCGTTCAGAGGTACTTTAAACTCTAGACTTCCTTTCCAGCCTGTGCCGCTATATAGTCACAGTACCCGAGTCACTGTTCCGTGCATTTTGTCCAGGTTTGCAGCCTCTTCCGGTGGGGGAACAGACTCATCATAACTACATGACTCACAACTCAGCCCCATCTTACCTGAAACCTGGAGCCAAATTTTGAATCATGTAGTTAACCTAATTAATACCTGATTAATGGACATGTGGACTATTCTTCCTGTCTTTCAAATTGCAGTGTTTCTGAAAATTCTGCTTTTAGCATTTTTATCTCATCCCTTCATAACAATGGTTCTCAACTTGGATTTTTATTCGAATCACCTACACAGGTTTAAAAAAAAAAAAAACGTTAAAGTCCAGGCTACATCCCAGCCAAATTAAACCAGAATCTCTGGGAATAGGATCCAGGGACTTAATACCTATATTTCATGAAAATATTTCACACCCCTTACCCCATCCTTTAATCCTTCAAACCTGTTCTTCCTACAGGCTGCCTCATTTCACTTAATATTGTTGCCACCCACCAAACTCCTAAATAAGACACGTGGGAGTTGGCCTGAACTCAGCTCCAGAATTTTTGCATTCAGTTTACCCTCCGCCCTGTCATTGCCAACTCAGAAGTGTCTTCAAATGTGGCCCTCATCTTTCTTTCTTTTCCTTCTCTCTCTTTCTTTTTCCTTCCTTCCTTCCTTCCTTCCTTCCTTCCTTCCTTCCTTCCTTCCTTCCTTCCTTCCTTCCTTCCTTCTTTCCTTCCTTCTTTCCTTCCCTCCCTCCCTCCCTCCCTCTCTCTCTCTCTCTCTTTCTTTCCTTTCTTTTTTTCTTTCTTTTCTTTCTTGACACAGGGTCTGACTCTGCCTCCCAGGCTGGAGTGCAGTGGTGCAATCACCACTCACTGTAGCCTTGACCTCCTGGGCTCAAATGATCTTCCTGCTTCAGCCTCCTGAGAAGCTGGCACCACAGGTGCATGCTGCCATGGCTGACTAATATTTTTATTTTTAGTAGAGACAGGGTCTCACTTTGTTGCCCAGGCTGGTTTCACACTCTTGGGCTCAAGTGATCCTCCCACCTCGGCCTCCGAAAGTGCTGCAAGGACAGGTGTGAGCCACCGTGCCCAGCCATCTCTATTCTTTTAATCAAGCTCATCTGGCATAGCCATGTCATTGGTTTCCCTCTCACTGGGCTGTCTTACCAAACACTCTCACTGCTGCCAAAGGGATCTTCCTAAAAGAAGACTCTGTCAAGCTCCTTGTAAAACCTCCCTAGTATCTCCTGGCCCCCAGTCTGGAATCTAAACTTCTGGGCAAGGCACACAAGGCTTGCCATACCTGGCCTGGACTTCTCCTAACTTCTCCCTCATCACCCATACATCTCTGCTCCCCATCTCCCAAAGACACACAGACTTTCCCAAAATACCCCCGACCCCGGCACATCTTTTTGCTGACCTATGGAAATGCTCACCTCCTACTTTGATGCCTGGCCATCGCCTTTTCAGCCTTTAAGAACCAACTGAAATGTGAACCACTCGCCAGTGCTCCCAGCTGATGCCATCGCCGATCCTCCAGCCTTGGCCGTAGTGCATTATCATGGTCATAGACCGGCAACGAGTGAAACTCGGTCCAGAAAATAAATAAGCCATGGTCACACAGCTCCACTGAAACTGTTTGCATGACTGTCTCTCCCACCAGGCTGGGAGCACCTTGAAGGTAGGAACTTATTAACATTTGTGTTTCTGGGAAAGCACACAGTGCCGGACTCACAGCAGACCCACAGTGGGCGTTCAAACAATTGAATGAATATATAGCAGACAGGGGCCCAGGAAGCAGCTCTGTGAGATTAAAGAGGTGGAAAGAAAGAGGATGAAATGTAGGCATTTAAACACTGCAAGAATGTTTGCAAAATGGAATGAGATTGCTAAAGTTGCTTTTCTTTTCTTTTTTTGAGATGGAGTCTTGACCTGTCGCCCTTTGAGATGGAGTCTTGCCCTGTTGCCCTGTTGGCTGGAGTGCAATGGCACGATCTCGGCTCACTCCAACCTCTGCCTCCTGGGTTCAAGCGATTCTCCTGCCTCAGCCTCCCTGAGTAGCTGGGATTACAGGCATCCACCACCACACCCAGCTAATTTTTTGTATCTTTAGTAGAGATGGGGTTTCATCATGTTGGCCAGGCTGGTCTCGAACTCCTGACCTTGTGATCCACCCACCTCAGCCTTCTAAAGTGCAGGGATTACAGGCGTGAGACACCGTGCCTGGCCGAGATCACCAAAGTTTCTAAGCTCAAAGTAGTCATTTCTGGTTTAGGTCAAGGCACTGATATGATTTCAAAACCAGCATGCATGTTTTCTTATCTGAAGGCAACAGAGATGCCAGGGAACTACAATGAACTTGTAAAATAGGTATAAAGCCAGGTTCCAAGGAAATGAGGAAATGCTCACTTGCCAAACTTGAATACAATTCCCAGCTCGCCGCCTGCTACTGGGGAAACCTAGGCAAGTTAATTAACTTCTCTGAGTCTCAATTTTCTCATCTGTACAATAGGCACAATATTTCCTACCTCAGGATTGCATTGAGGACTGAATGAATTCATATTTCTAGTATATTGTTAAGAGCCTGGTGGTGTTATTTTTATTTTCTGGTCATTCAGGGAATGAGTTGGCAGAAGTGGATGAAAAGAGGCATGTGTCTATTTCAGTTGAGGACTTTATTGTCTTCAGCTTCTTAGAGGAGAAAGCCTTTGAATTCCCTTGTGGTCAAGTCTAGGGATGGGCTGACAGCCCAGGTTCCTCCTCTGGCTTTTGGCCACTGCTCTTGGTCCAGCTGGCCCTCTTCTCCTCTAAGAGCCACGGAGCAACAAGGAGCCAGCACTGTCTCTTCATGCAGGAAAGTGCCTCATTCCTCTTCCAAGTGTCCTTGACTCCTGAAATAATTGGGCAATATTTGAACATCATATACCTGGACAGGCCTTATTTGCCAAGGACATTCTAAAAATATACTATTGGGATTAAAAAAAAAACTTGCTGATTCTAAAGATCTCTGGAAGTGGAACCTTCTAAATTTATGTCCACAGAAATAGCCAGATCTTGAGATGTCCATTCAAGGTATATGAGGGTGCAGTGGCATGTGTCTGGAATCCCAGGTACTTGGGAAGCTGAGACAAGAGGATCATTTGAGCTCAGGAGTTTGAGACCAGACTGGACAACACAGTGAGACTTTGTTTCTATAAAAAAATGTGTACATGCCGGGTGCGGTGGCTCACCCCTGTAATCCCAGCACTTTGGGAGGCTGAGGCGGGCGGATTGCCTGAGGTCAGGAGTTCGAGACTGGTCTGGCCAACATGGTGAAACCCCATCTCCGTTAAAAATACAAATAAATTAGCTGGGTGTGGTGGCAGGTGCCTGTAATTTCAGCTACCCAGGAGGCTGAGGCAGGGGAATTGCTTGAACCAGGGAGGTGGAGGTTGCATTG
>NW_016107327.1:9886195-9894974 GCF_001604975.1 Cebus imitator | reverse complement strand
AAAAAAAAAAAAAAAAAAAAAAAAAAAAAAAAAAAAAGGAATACATGATACATTCAGCCACAAACATCACTAGATTACCTTTTGGGTGAAGAACTCACTAAAACATTAAAATCCAAGCAATCAGCGTCCTTGAAGACTGTATCTGTTCGTCTGTCATCTCTCCTTTTACTGGGCACAGGAAAAGAACCTCATCTTGCCAGTGTTGTATGTGGAAACCATCTCAGTTTCAATAGGAGAGGAAGGAAGGACAGAAGGAAAGAAGGAAAACCAGCATTGACTGAGGGCCTACCATGTGCAACGCATTTTCTACAACCTCTCATTTAATTCTCAAGAAAGTTATACAGGAAAACTTTCCTTATTCCCATTCTTACGGGTGGAGGAAATGGAGACTCATATAGAAATGACTTGCCCAAGTTCACTCATCCATCAAGCGGCAAAGCTGAAATTTGCATCTAAACCAGCCCACTCTAAAACCAACATTCAGCCCAGCGTCCAGGCAGCAAGAGTTGTCGGCAGAAGCACCCAGAAATTGAATTTTCACATTCTTCTCATTTCCCCTCCCCACCCCTTTCCTCCTTCTGCAAGCTTCTCTGTGACTTTCTGCTGTAGAGTGATTCCCCAACTACAGGCAGCAATGCAGTCACAGGAATTACTGAAGGGCAGGGTGGGTAATACATGCAATCCATTTGTCGACTGCACTTGAATGTGCACGGAAGTATGTGTGTGCGGGGAGGGCCCCAGAGGGAGGCACACATTTATATTTCAAATTAGCAAGTCAGTCATGAGTTACAGCTCCATGCCAGGGGCGTTTGTAGATAGCCAGACACACAGATAATGAAGGCACAGATTAACTGCATCTGACTGTGCGGTAATTTAAAGCTCTCAGCCTCTATAGCCAGTCGGTGTGGTGAAATGTTCCTCCCGCATATGGTAAGTTTTATTAGCAGGCTTGCAGTGAGAGGTGCAGGTCCCTATCAGATGTGTGAAGAACATGTGGTTGATATTAGAGCATGCGTTCACCCCTCAGGCCCTTTGGATCCAGCCCATTCTCTCTCCCTTTCTAGGGCCAGTTCTGTTTTTTGGAAAATAGGGACTAGATGTCACTGTGTTGCCCAGGCTGGTCTTGAACTCCTGGGCTCTCGAACTCCTGGCCTCCCAAAGTGTTAGGATTACAGGCATGAGCCACTGTGCATGGCCCAGAACCAGCACTTGACTGGCTTCTCTGTGTTGAAAAAAAATTAAAATCTCCATGCATACAGCTCTGATAATGTAACTATGTCTTAGAATTTTCAATAAATTTAACTGTTGAGTTAAATAGTAGCAAAGTGCTTAAGATTGGGAAAAAGGAGGCCAGATTCTCATCCCCCACCCACCTTAAATGGCCTTGGACAAGTCACAGTGTTTTCCTCAAAAGGATGAAATATTTTCTTTTTTTGTTATTTAAAAAACTTCTTTTCTTACTTAAAAGCAGTGGCTCACGCCTGTAATCTCAGCACTTTGGGAGGCTGGGGTGGGCAGACTGCTTGAGCTCAGTTCAAGACAAGTCTGTGCAACACAGTGAGACCGCATCTCCCAAAATACAAAAAAATAGCCAGGCGCGGTGGCGCTGCCTGTGGTCCCAGCCACGTGGGAGGCTAAGGCTGGGTGTGGGAAGAGAAGGCTGCAGTGAGCTAAGGTGGTGTTACTGCTCTCCAGCCTGGGCGACAGAGCAAGACCTTGTCTCAAATAAGTAAATAAATACAAATAAATAGAATAAATTATTGTTTGGTTGAAATTTTTAAACTTTATTTATAGATAGACAGATTCTTGCTCTGCTGCCCAAGCTAGAGTGCAGTAGCTTGATCTTGACTCACTGTAACCTCCACCTCCTGAATTCAAGTGATTCTCCTGCCTCAGCCTCCTGAGTAGCTGGGATTACAGGCACCTACCATCATGCCCAGCTAACTTATATATTTTTAGTAGAGATGAGGTTTCACCACGCTGGCCAAGCTGGTCTCGAACTCCTGACCTCAAGTGATCCGCCCTCCTCGGCCTCCCAAAGTGCTAGGATTACAGGTGCGAGCCACTGCGCCCAGCCAACTTTAACTTTTTTGAAATGACTGTTTTCTGAAGGATCACTTCCAGCTCTGAAATGCATTGATTCTAATCACTAGCATCAGAAAGAGCAAAGCTGCCAAGGCTGGACATGTGAATTCTAGGTTCTTCCTAAGGAGACAGAGGCCACCGAGCGCACCCTTTTGATTCCATCATCTCTCCACATGCCTTTTCTGTATCCCTTCTCCCGTTCTTCTTCGAAGTCTCTTAACAAGTATTCTCCATCCTCTCAAAAGCTGGTTTATACCCTAGAACAGGGCCCCTCAAACCATCGAGGATCTTGTTAAAATGAAGATCCTGGTTCAGGTGATCTGGAGTGGAACCTGAGTTTCGCAGCTCCGGCCCTGGGACCACACTTGGAGTAGCGTGTTAGTCAGCGAGGGGTACCACAGCAAAATGCCACGGACTGGGTGGCTCAAACGACAGAAGCTCGTTTTCTCATAGCTGTGGAGTCTAGAAGTCCAAGATGCAGGTGTCGCAGGGTTGGTTTTTGGTGATGCCTTTCTCCTTCCCAGGGGACAGCGGCCTTCTTGCTGTGTCCTGATGTGGCCTCTCTTCTGCATGGGCACCACTAGTGTCTTCTCCGCTTCTTGTGAGGACACCAGTCCTTTCTGGTTAGGGCCCTATGACCTCAATGACCTCTTAAAGGCCCTGTCTCCAAATGCAGGCACATCTGGGGTTAGGACTTCAACACATACATTTTGGTGGGACACAGATCCTTCCACAGCAGGTAGCAAAGGTCTAGAGCAGCTCTGGCCAAGTCCCACATACAATTTAAAATTTTCCAATAGCTAAATTTTAAAAAAGTAAAAAAGAGTGGGGCACGGTGGCTCACGCCTGTAATCCTAGCACTTTGGGAGGCCAAGGTGGGTGGATCACCTGAGGTCAGGAGTTCAAGACCAGCCTGGCCATCATGGTGAAACCCCACCTTTAAAAAAAAGAAAAAGAAAAAAAAAAGTAAAAAAGAAACAGACAATTGATGACATAAAATTGTCACTAAAAAAAAAAGAAATGGGCAATATTAATTTTTATAATCTATTTTATTTTACTCAGTTGACCTAAAATGTTATCATTTTAGCATATAATTGATATAAAAATTATTGAGATGCTTTACATTTTTTAATACTCAACCTTTGAAATCTGGTGTATATTTCACACTCAGAACATTTCTCAATTTGGAATGGTCACATGTCCATGCTCAGATGGCCACTTGTGGCTGGTGGCTACCATATTGGACAGCACAGGTCTAGAGCTAATATTTTTCTACTTCATGATGTCATGATGTCCTTGGTACAGGCCTAGGAGGAGATCAACCTGCCAGAGGTAGATTCTAAGAAAGGATATTTGCTGATTACAGAGGACCTCCCTACACCAGTGTCACGTAGTGGCCCCAGATCTGCCCGTTTATCCCTGACCTCCTTCCTGTCCTGTATCTTTTCCTTCTCGCCCACTCCACACTGGACTGTCCTACACCCACCAGACCAGAGCCTCATTGGCTTTCCAGTCACTTCAGGACTTTACTCAGATAGTAAAGAAGCTTTCTCTGGGCACCCTTGCTTAAATTTCAACTCTTGCCGGGTGCGGTGGCTCACGCCTGTAATCCCAGCACTTTGGGAGGCCGAGGTGGGTAGATCACGAGGTCAAGAGATTGAGACCATCCTGGGTAACATGGTGAAACCCCGTCTCTGCTAAAATACAAAAATTAGGGGGCATGGTGGTGCACACCTGTAGTCCCAGCCACTCGGGAGGCTGAGGCAGGAGAATTGCTTGAACCTGGGAGGCAGAGGTTGCAGTGAGCCGAGATCACGCCACTGCACTCCAGCCTGGCTCCTGGTGACACAGCGAGACTCTGTCTCAAAACAAAACAACAACAAAAAGAAGTAAATTTCAACTCTCATCCTCCTCTTCCTTCTTCCTTTTCCTTCCTTCTTTCCTTCCTTCCTTCCTTCCTTCCTTCCTTCCTCTCTCTCTCTTTCTTCCTTTCTTTCTTTTTTTTGAGACAGAGTCTCAGTGGAGTAATCTTGACCCACTGCAACCTCTGCCTCCTGAGTTCAAGCGATTCTCCTGCCTCAGCGTCCCCAGTAGCTGGGACTACAGATGCGTGCCACCATGCCTGGCTAATTTTTGTATTTTTTTTTTTAAGAGATGGGATTTCACCATGTTGGCCAGGCTGGTCTTGAACTCCTGACCTCAGGTAATCTGCCCATCTCAGCCTCCCAAAGTGCTGGGATTATAGGCATGAGTCACTATGCCCGGCCTTAATTTTTGTGTTTTTAGTAGAGACAGGGTTTCACCATATTGATCAGGCTGGTCTCAAACTCCTGACCTCGTGATCCACTTGCCTTGGCCTCCCAAAGTGCTGAGATTACAGGCATGAGTCCCCGCGCCACGCCCTACCCCCCACTTTCTATTTCATTCCCTGTTTTAATTTTATTCTCAGCACTCATCACTAGCTGACATACCATATATTTTACTAATTTATCTTATTTGCCATTTGTATGTCCCACTAAAATATACATCTTGTGAGGGTAGCGATTTACCTCTGTTTTGTTCACAGCTGTATCTCCCTCCAATGCCTAGAATGATGTGTGGCACAGGACAGGTGCTCTACCAATGTTTCTGACTTAGTGGCTGAACATCAGAACCATGTCATGGGTCAAAGAACAGCTGCTGTTCAGGTCCACTGCTCCTGCACTTGCCACCATTTCTGGGGAAGTGCCTGAATCCGTGTGTCATCAGGTGAAAAGGAGAGATCATGGGTGGTGTCAGTCCTTATGGGAACCTGTATAGAAGACAACATTTAAAGAATTAAGAACAGAAATGACGCCTACAAACAAGACACTGGGAAAGGTTCCAAGATTTTAAAAAAGGAAGTAATGAGGCCGGCTGCGGTGTCTCACACCTGTAATCCCAGCACTTTTGGAGGTGGAAGTGGGCGGATCACCTGAGGTAAGGATTTCGAGACCAGCTTGGCCAACATGGTGAAATCCCATCTCCACTAAAAATACAAAAATTAACTGGGTATGGTGATGCACACTGGGTGTGATCCTTCTGCTTCAGCCTCCCGAGTCTCAGCTACTCGGGAGGCTAAAGCAGGAGGATCATTTGAACCCAGGAGATGGAGGTTGCAGTGAGCCAAGATCATGCCACTGCACTCCGGTCTGAGTGACAGAGCAAGACCCTGTCCCAGAAAAAAGAAAAAAAAAGTGAAGAGATGGATTGAAAAGGGCTAACATATAAATCTCGAGCAAATATATTAAGTAAAAGGCTTACTGATCTCAAGAGTTGACTTCAAAGGTGCTGCTGATATTTTATGTGTCAACTTGGCTAGGGTATGGTACCCAGTTGTTTGGTTAACAACAGTCTAGATGTTGCCATGATATACTTTTAAAAATGTGATTAACATTGCAGTCAGTAGACTTTGAGTAAAACAGATTAATCTTTGTAATGTGGGTGGGCTTCATTCAATCAAGGCCTTCTTGAAGTCTTCAGAATAAAAAATTCTGGGCCAGTCATCATGGCTCATGCCTATAATCCCAGCACTTTGGGAGGATCACCTGAGACTAGGAGTTTGAGACCAGCCTGGGCAACACGGTGAGCTCCTGTCCTAAAAAAATATATCTATATAAAATAGGCTGGGTGTGCTGGCTCACACCTGTAATCCCAGCACTTTGGGAGGCTGAGGTCGGAGGATCACAAGGTCAAGAGATCAAGACCATCCTGGCCAACATACTAAAACCCTCTCTCTACTAAAAATACAAAAATTCGCCGGGTGTGGTGGCGCACACCTGTAGTCCCAGCTACTTGGGAGGCTGAGGCAGGAGAATCACTTGAACCCAGGAGGCAGAGGTTGCAGTGAGCTGAGATCATGCCACTATACTCCAGTCTAGCAACAGAGCAAGACTCCATCTCAAAAATAAAAAAATTAAAATTAAAAAAATTAAAAATTTTAAAAAAGAAAGAATTCTGTCTCTAGCTGGGTGTGACGGCTCATGCCTGTAATCCCAGCACTTTGGGAGGCACAGGCGGCAGAGCAGCTTGAGGCCAGAAGTTCAAGGCCAGCCTGGGAGATCCTGTCTCTACAAAAAATTAGCCATGTACAGTGGCATATGCCTATAGTGCCACCTACTCAGAAGGCTGAATTTGGAGAATCACTTGAATGCAGGAATTAGAGGTTAGAGTAAGCCATGATCACTCTAATGCACTCCAGCCTGAGTGACAGAGAGAAATCTTGTCTTAACACCCACCCCTAAGTCCCCCCCCCAAAAAAATTCTGTCTCCAGACTGCCTTAGAATTCAAGACTGCAAAGTCAACTCTTGCTGAAGTTTCCTGCCTGATTCCAGCCTGCCCACCTGTCCTGCACATATCAGATTTGCCAGCCTCCACAATCACATGAGCCAATTCCTTAAAGTCGATCACTCTCCCTATACACATAGTCTGTTGGTTCTGTTTCTCTGGAGGACCCTGACTCATACAAGCAGTGCTTCTCAAACGTTAGTGTAACTACGAATCACCTGGGGATTTTGTTAAGTCACAGATTCTGATGTAGTTCTGGGTGGGACCTGAGATTCTGCATGTCTGGGTTATCAGAGGATGCTGAGGATGTGGTTCTATGGGAGACACTCTGAGTAGCAAGAGCATCTTCCCTCGTTCTCAGAGCATCTGGGCTTCTTGAAAGGAGTAGGGCCAAGTCCTCTCAGAATCTTCAGAAATTTAAGGAGTCCACAGTTAGTTCCTTCCTCTAAAGCAGGGGTCATAGCCAGGTGTGGTGGCACCTGTGGTCCCAGCTACTTGGGAGGCTGAGGTAGGAGGATCACTTAAGCCCAGGAGGTGAGGCTGTAGTGAGCTGTGATTGCACCACAGAACTCCAGCCTGTGTGATGGAGTGAGACCTTATCTCAAAATAATAAATAAATAAATAAAATGAAAAGCAGGGGCCAGCAAACATTTTCTGTAAAGGGCTAGATAGTAAGTATTTTAGGCTTCTGGGTCATATGATTTTTTTCAAAGCTACTCAAATCTGCTATTATACAGTGAAATTAACTGTAAACAATACATAAACCAGGCTAGGCACAGTGGCTCATACCTGTAATCTTAGCACTTTTGGAGGTAGAGGCAGGAGGGTCACTTGAGTACAAGAGTTCAAGACCAGCTTGGGCAACACAGCAAGACCCCATCTCTACAAAAAATTAAAGATTAGCCTGGCGTGGTGCAATCCCAGCTGCTTGGGAAGCTGAGGCAGTAGGATCACTTGAGCCCAGGAGTTCAAGGTTGCAGTGAGCTCTGATTATGCCACTGCACTTTAACCTGGGTGACAGAGTGAAACCCTGTCTCTTAAGAGAAAAACAAAAACAAAAGGTGAAATAATGTGTATGGCTGTGTTTCAATAAAACTTCATTTATTTATTGAGACATAGTCTCTCTTTGTTGCCTAGACTGGAGTGCAGTGGTATGATCTCAGCTCACTGCACCTCTGTCCCCCAGGGTTCAAGCAATTTTCATGTCTCAGCCTTCCAAATTGAGGTGTCCACTACCATGCCCAGTTAATTTTTGCATTTTTAGTAGAGACAGGGTTTCCCATGTTGGCCAGACTGGTCTCGAACTCCTGACCTCAAATGATCCTCCCTCCTCGGTCTCCCTAAGTGCTAGGATTACAGGCGATGAGCTACTGTGTCTAGAAGAACTTTATTTATGAAAACAAGCTATGACTGGATTTAGCCTATGGGCCATAGTTTGCCAACCACTGGTTTATAGAATCACTTGACACTGAGGTTCTCCAGGACAGGGTTCTTATTCATTCTGGCAGCTTCAGGACCTCATGCATCAGAGGCATTTAATAGATGCTTAATGAAAAAAAAAAAAAAAAGAATATATTGAATGAGGCCATTAAGATTTGGCTGTCCGTAATCTGCAAAGCACAGATTCTCAGTTACCAAGTAACTATCTTTTATTGTCTTTTCAGTTTCTCTTTCAGATAGTGAAATAAGAATGTGGCATCATTTTTGTAGAAGTGAACTTTCTGACACCTGCTTGCTTCCTTCTGCTGTCCTATTCCTTAGGCCAGAGATACATAGATTGAATACATAAGAAGAATAGATAAGAAAATTCAGGGTATGATATGGAAATGTGTAGTGAGAATATCATGGTTAAAAAATGGAAAAATTACAGCACAAGTAGAGCTAGTGCATACAAATTCTTAAATTTATTGTGAAATATTCTGCACATATAAAATGAATAACATAATATATGTAGCATAATCCCAGCACTTTGGGAGGATGAGGTGGGTGGATCACCTGAGGTCAGGAGTTCGAGACCAGCCTGACCAATACGGTGAAACCCCATCTTTAAAAAAAAAAGAAAAAGAAAAAAAACCCCATAATATATGTATAGCATAAAAATTGGCATGCACCTGTTGTCGCAGCTACTCAAGGGGCTGAGGTAGGAGGATCACTTGAACCCAGGATTTCAAGGCCAGCTGGGCAATATAGACCCCATCTCTCTCTCTCTCTCTCTCTCTCTCTCACACACACACACACACACACAAACATTTAATATGATAACTACCAATGCAAGTGGTTTTTATGTGTTAACAACGATTTCAGTGGGCTGGAGCAGATGATTTTCTTTTTTATTGTTTTTTTTTTTTTTTTGAGACAGAGTTTCACTCTTGTTGCCTAGGCTGGAGT
>NW_016107327.1:9884502-9886080 GCF_001604975.1 Cebus imitator | reverse complement strand
ACCATGCCCAGCTAATTTTTTGTATTTTTAGTAGAGATGGGGTTTCACCATGTTGACCAGGATGGTCTCGATCTCTTGACCTCGTGATCCACCTGCCTCGGCCTCCCAAAGTGCTGGGATCACAGGCTTGAGCCACCGCGTCCAGCTCTTTTTTATTATTTAAAAAAAAAATGATTTCAAGGTCTGGTGCAGTGGCTCACACCTATAATCCCAGCACTTTGGGAGGCTGAAGTGGGAGGATTGCTTGAGCCCAGGAGTTCGAGACGAGCCTGAGCAACATGGTGACACCCTGTCTCTACAAACAATTTAAAAAATTAGCGGGCTGGGCGCAGTGGCTCACAGCTATAATCCTAGCACTTTGGGAGGTTGAGATGGGCAGATCACATGAGACCGGGAGTTTGAGACCTGCCTGGCCAACATGGTGAAACCTCAATCTCTACTAAAAATACAAAAAATTAGCTGGGTATGGTGGCACATGCCTGTAATCCCAGCTACTTGGGAGGCTGATGCAGGAGAATCGCTTGAACCCAGGAAGTGGAGATTGCAGTGAGCCGAGATTGTGCCACTGTGCTCCAGGATGGGTGACAAAGCGAGACCCTGCCTCAAAAAAAAAAAAAATTAGCCGGGCCTGGTGGTCCCAGCTACTTGGGAGGCTGAGGTGGGAGAATGTCTTAAGCCCAGGAGGTCAAAGCTTCAGTGAGTCATGTTTGTACCACTGCCTTCTAGCCTGGGTGACACAGTGAGATCATGTCTCAAAAAGAAAAAAAAAAAAATCGAGAGAGATCCAAGATGGCTGATTACTAGCAGCTCAGGATTGTAGCTCCCAGTGAAAGCACAGGGAAAGAGAGGACGCCACACTTTCAGATGAATTTTTGTTGCTCACGGACCAGGAGATTCCCAGCGGAGGAGCCCCACGGGTCACCAGTGCGACTCTTGTGGCCGGCACGGCGGTTCTTGGTGCAGAGTAAAAGGACTGGATCCCCTTTTGGTCGACGTTTGGAGCTCCGGGAAGGCAGAGTCGCCTACTCAGCTGATTGAAAAAGGGACTCAAGAAGGAAGCCAGACTGGAGATTCCGGGGCAGAAAAGCACCACAAATCTTAATGCCGCTGTTTTGGCCGGTGCAGTGGGTTGCTCAGATTCTGGCGCTGGGAATCAAAAAGTTGGGTGTCTAAATTCGAAAGTCAGTAATTACAAAGATGACACGTAGATAAATTTACAATGATGGGAAGAAACCAGCGTAAAAAGGCTGAGAATACCCAAAATCAGAATGCCTCTCCCTCTGCAGGGGATCACAGTTCCTCATCAACAAGGGAACAAGGCCTGATGGAGAACGAGTGCGTTCCATTAACAGATGTAGGCTTCAGAAGGTGGATAATAAGAAACTTCTGTGAGTTAAAAGAACATGTCTAGCCCAATGTAAAGAAACTAAGAACCTTGAAAAAAGGTTTGATGAAATCCTAACGAGACTAGACAATCTAGAGAGGAATATAAGTGAATTAATGGAACTGAAGAATACAATACGAAAACTCCGCAAACTACGCACAGGTTTTAACAGTCGAATTGATCAAGCAGAAGAA
>NW_016107327.1:9869508-9882556 GCF_001604975.1 Cebus imitator | reverse complement strand
AAAAAAAAAAAAAAAAAGAAAAGAAAAGAAAAAAAAATCAAGTAAAATGCGTTTTATATTACATATATCACATGCTCATTTTAGAAAGAAAAATTTAAAAAATCTGTATATTTTCACATGCCAAGAATCAGTGAAAAGACTACGGAAGTTGAAATTTAGAGTGGAATTTGGAAGCCCCTATGTTGACATTATTGGACGAGAGAATGTGTGAGTCACTGAGGCAGGTCACTCAGAGCTGAGTGGTTTTGATATCTATATATCAATATAGATATATATATCTCACCTGGGCTCACCTTTTTGAGATCAGCTGTCACAGGTCATGCTCCTTACCCCAATACCCTTCTTATTGCTACAAGCTCTAAGCTCAAAGGAGACTGAGGAGGATGTGGGATGGAGTGAGTGCAGGCTGGTGGTCTTAATGCCAACCTTTGGATGGCTGGTTCTTAACACCATGTTCAGGTGCAGTGGGTGACATGCCAGCCTCAGCACTATGGCTTCTCATGTAGGACAGCAAATTTAATTTTGATGCTTAGCTAAATTGAACCACTATTTCCCAAGAGCAAAGTAGGTTTGGTCTCTATGGCTGCATTCATATTTACATATAAAATTGGCTCCCTCCCTGTCCAAATACTCCTTTTCCACATATCAGGTGATGGTTGTTGATAATGGAAAAGTCCGATTAGTAAATGATTATAAAGTACTTGGCTAATCAAAATGAAGGCAAAATAGCCCTCTGATAAGGTGGGGCCATGGTAAGCACTGATAACCTGGACCTCGCCGGCCCTGGAGGTCTTTGTGAAGTCTAGCCTCGGCAGGCCCCACATGGTCCGTATTGCCTCTGTGTCCCAGCGCTCGGTGAGGATTGGATGTGTCCTGGGAGCTGAGCACTGTGGATACTGTGCAGAACCTGGAAAAGGCATGGTCCCTGCCTCCTAGCTTAAAACTGATACTGCTGTGATGGCATGACCTAGCCGATGGGGGATCAGTTTTTACTAGCTTGTCACATAGACTCAAGGCAGTTTGTACATTGCAGGAACACATAATTTTAAATGTTTGGAAACACTGTTAGACATAGGCTCGTACATCCATGTCCACAGCAGCATTATTCACAGCTGCCAGGAGATGGAAACCACACAAATGTCCATCACTAGATGAATGGAGAAACAAGATGTGGTATGTACATACAATGGAGTATCAGCGTTAACAAAGAATGAAATCTCTTTCAAAATTTATTTCTGTTTTTTATAACAGAGACAGGGTCTCACTTTGTTTCCCAGGCTAGTCTCAAACTCTTGGGCTCAAGCGCTCCTCCCGCCTCAGCTTCCCAGAGTATTGGGATTACAGGTGTAAACCACTGTGCCTGGCCTGCTTCTCTTGACTATCAATATATTTTCTTAAAAGAAGTGGACCTGCAGTTTCCTATGTATGTATGCATTGGAAAATTTGTGTCCACGTTTACTGTTCTTCCCTCACTATTCAGAAACCTCTGGAAATTCAATATTTCCTGATAACTGGAGCTATGGTTATCACTTCAGTTGCCAAATGAGTTGGGTAGAAATCTGAACTTGCTGTCCGGGCACGGGGGCTCACGCCTGTAATCCCAGCACTTAGAGAGGCTGTGGTGGGTGGATCATGAGGTCAGGAGTGCAAGACCAGCCTGGCCAAGATGGTGAAACCCCGCCTTTACTAAAGATACAAAAAATTAGCTGAACGTGGTGGCGGGTGCCTGTAATCCCAGCTACTCCGGAGGCTGAGGCAGGAGAATTGCTTGAACTCAGGAGATGGAGGTTGCAGTGAACCGAGATCGCGCCACTGCACTCCAGCCTGGGTAACAGAGTGAGACTCCATTTCAAAACAACAACAACAACAACAACAACAACAACAGAAAACAAAACCCAAAAAACCAAAACCCAAAAAACAAATGGTTCCCCTGGAACTTTCATTTCAGGTACCAGCAAGACTTGTTTAGACTACAAACAACTTAAGAGAAGCAAAAGACATGAGTAGTCACGTCCTAGAAAAGAAAATATATGTGATTACGATACATGTAAAGAGACACTCAGAGTAATCAGTAGTCTGCAAAATAAAAATCAAGGCAACTGTTGGCATACCATTTTGCATCTTTCGATTGGCAAAAAACAAAATGTCGACAATACTAAATGTTGGAGAGAGTCATCTTACACATGCTAGTTGGAGTATAATTCGGTACAACCACATTGAAAAGTTGATTGGGTTTACTTCCTAAAGTGGAATATGTACATTCCTTATGATGGAGCAGTTCCACTCTATGGTATATACCAGAGAGCGATTTCTGCATCATCACCATCATAATAGCAACCATAACAATAAAAGGGTACATACAAGAATGATCAAACAGTACTGTTCACAATAGCAAAACACTGGAAACATCATGAGAATGGATAAATAAATCTTATATAGCAATTGAAATGCATGGACTAAGCAACATATAACAATGGGAATGAATCTTTGCATATGTTAGAAGTCCCAGAAGATTACCAACAGCATGGTACCTCTTTTTATAATTAAAAACGATGTTGATACATGTATTCTTTAAAATATATGTGTGGACTCGATACAACTATTTACAAAGGAAAGCCAGGGCAGGATGAACAGGAGACTCAAGCATCTATGAAAGAGGCTAGGATGGGACCACATGCTTTAATGAGGGCTATCGGCCAGTTCTTTGCTTGTATTGGTTTGAGGTTGCTTATTGCATTATTAAAAATAAGTAGCCAAATAACAGCAGGTACAGAAGTCGATGAAGACGGTCGGGTGCGGTGGCTCACACCTGTAGTCCCAGCACTGTATGGGAGGCTGAGGTGGGCAGACTACTTGAGCTCAGGAGTTTGAGACCAGCCTGGGCAATGTGGCGAGACCCTGTCCCTACTAAGAAAAAAAAAAAACGACCACCAACACAAAACCTGGGTGTGGTGGTGCTCACCTGCGGTCCCAGCTACTCGGGAGGCTGAGGTGGAAGGATTGCTTGAGCCCAGTGTTTGGAGGTTGCAGTAAGCTGTGATCATGCCACTGCACTCCAGCTTGGGTGACAGAGCAAGACCCTGTCTCAAAAAAATGTCAGTGAAGAGAGTCCCATGAGCCAGGATAATGATTCAATAACAATGTGGCACAATGCTCCTGAGTGTCCTTTGTCCCTCTTCGCTACCTCTCAAATACAAACCAAAGAAGCTTCCGTTAGCAGTCAGCACAGCAGCCCCTTTCACCTTGTGATTTCTGTATCACGGGGAGCCTCTTATTCCCACCAAAGCCTTCTTTGTTCACCTGAGGATATCTGCAAATGCCACTCTTCCAGATTCATTTCTTTTTGCTTCAGTTCCTCTGCCTTTTCTAAACAGGCATACAATGTTACTGCGGGGTGGCACAGCATGATTCATTAGTCATGAAGGCTTATTTTCAGAACAATCTCAACGATCTTACATGTCCCTACATAGAGATTTATTTTAATATAGAGACGGGGGTCTCACCATGTTGCCCAGACTGGTCTTGAACTCCTGGGCTCAAGTGATCTTCTCGCCCTCAGCCTCCCAAAGTGCTAGGATTGCAGGCATGAGCCACTGTGCCTGGCCTCATTCCTTTTAGCAACAGCATAGGTTGATCTGCTCCACCATTTATGTAGTGACTCTTTTATTAATGGACATTTAGATTGCTTACAGGTTTTAATTTTACAGAAAGATGCTACAGCAAATAAAATTGCTGTAAGGAATATTCTCCTGCACTTGGGTGAGTAGGCTGGTAGAGTGAATTTCTAGAAGCAGAATTGCTCAGTCAAAATAAATACATATTTTCATTTTGGTGGCCACTGCCAAATTGCCCCCAAAATGGTTCTACCTATTTCCAGACCCACCAACAGCACGTCGTAGCAGCTGTTAGGAAGCCATGTTTTTATGGCTTCTTTTGTTTTCCCTGAGCTGGCTTAGGAGTAGGAAATGGTTCTAAGACTAGGGACCAGGGAGATGCAGCACTCACCTCCTCACCTTTAACCTCTCCCCTCGGCGTCCTGGTTGCTGATGAGTAGAGGCTTTGTTCTTCCCCTTGGCACTGGCAGGGCCACCGTGTTCTCTCCGCCTGTCACACTTCCCTTGCAGTCAGTGAATGGGTTGGCCTGGCCTGGAAGTGCCCAAGTTACTGGGAAGTAGCGAGAGCATTTCTCCTTACCTGCCTGACGGGGATGCTCTTAGGATTGGTGAAAAGTCCGTTTGGGATGAAAGGGGCAAACATTTATATAAATCCAAACTTGAAAGTACAACCCCATAAATAACAGGACTGGGGAAGTGCCAACATATGTTACAAGATCAACAAAAGCCTGTCACTCGTTCAGAAACCTGACATAGTGACAAAGCCTGTCACTCATTCAGAAATCTGACACAGTGACAAAAAGCCTTGTCACTCTTTCAGAAGCCTGACATTTCTTCTTTTGGATTCAGAACTCCCAAGGTTTGCCTTCAAGCTGTCTACAACTTTCCACCCGAAGCTCACATTCATTTGTTCTGCCGTGTCTGCAATATGTAGAAGAAAAGAAGAGAAAATATTTTCTTTTTGCTCTTCCTTTGATCAGTTTCATCAAGGTCCATCTAGCATACTTAGCATGCAGTTAAGTCTATCTTTAGGAGAATTTTTTAAAATTTATTTTTAATTTTTTTTTTGAGACAGGGTCTTGCTCTGTCACCCAGGCTGGAGTGCAGTGGCACAATCTTGGCTCACTGCAGTCTCCACCCCCCTTGCCCCCTGACTCAAGTGATCCTCCCGCCTCAGCCTCCCAAGTAGCTGGGGCCACAGGCACATGCCACCATGCCTGGCTATTTTTTTTTTTTTTTTTAGTAGAAACGGGATTTTGCCATAGTTGCCCAGGCTGGTCTCAAATTCCTGAGCTCAAGCAATTGCCTACTTTGGGCTCCCAAAGTGCTGGGATAACACACGTGAGCCACCACATGCACCTGACCAAAAATTTTTTTATAATACAAATAGATACAGGGTTCTCACTCTATTGTTCAGGCTGGTCTCAAACTTCTGGGCTCAAGCAATCCTCCTGCCTCAGCCTCCCAACATGCTGGAATGACAGGCGTGAGCCACTATGCCAAGCACTAATATTTAATTAATTTATTTATTTGACTTTTATTTTAGATTCAGCAGATACATGTGCAGGTTACCTGGGTATATTGTGTGATGCTGAACTTTGGGGTATGAATGATCCCATCACCTAGGTACTTAGCACAGTACCCAACAGTTAGTTTTTCATCCTCTGCTCTCCTTCTTCCCTCCTCCCAGGGGAATATTTTAACAAGACTTTGGGTCAAGCATCCTAAATGCTGTCCAACTGCTGTCCAGGGTCCTCACTTAACTGACTTCGGATGAAACTTCATGAGATTCTGAGTCCTTTTGTCCTGGTGGACGTGAGCCACACATGGGCTCTTTTAGAATTCAATTACAAACCAGAGCTAGGGTATGAGAACTACTTTTCTAAGCCTAGAGCCTGTGGTGAAGATGGTGTGAAGTTAGGGGCTTGTCAAAGAAGACCCAAATTCTGTCCCTAGATGACTCAGACCTTCAGTTTCTTTAGTTATAAAATGGTGTCAAGAGGCCAGGAGCGGTGGCTCACGCCTGTAATCCCAGCACTTTGGGAGGCCAAGGCAGGTTGATCGTGATGTCAGGAGTTTGAGACCAGCCTGGCCAACATGGTGAAACCTCATCTCTACTAAAAATATAAAAATTAGACGGGCTTGGTGGCAGGTGCCTGTAATCCCAGCACTTGGGAGGCTGTGGGAGGGGAATTGCTTGAACCTGGGAGGCAAAGGTTGCAGTGAGCCGAGATGGCACCATTGCACTCCAGCTGGGGTGACAGAGTGAGACTCCATCTCAAGAAAAAAAGAAAAGAAAAGAAAAGAAAAAAGAAAAGAAAATAGCATCTAGAATTGTTCTGGCCTTGGGTATGATGAGGATTTTAATTAAGGAGGTGCCATGCATGAGGACTTCGAGTGACATGGAAGAACAGTGAGTATTCTTTGATGTTAAGTGTTACCTTTCATTTGAGATTGTAAAAGCCAAATGTGATGATGGAATAATCCCTTAGAGTAGCACCAATTTAGGATAGCATTAAGAATGTCAGCTTGATGGCTGGGCGCAGTGGCTCACGTTTGTAATCCCAGCACTTTGGGAGGCCGAGGTGGGTGGATCCCCTGAAGAGCTCAAGACCAGCCTGGTCAATATGGAGAAACCCTGTCTCTACTGAAAAATACAAAAATTAACCAGGCATGGTGGTGGTGCCTGCAGTCCCAGCGACTCAGGAGGCTGAGGCAGGGAGAACTGCTTGAACCCAGGAGGCAGAAGTTGCAGTGAGCCAAGATGGCCTCATTCTACTCCAGCCTGTGGGATACAGTGACACTGTCTTCAGGGGAAGAAAAAAAAAAAAAGAATGTCAGCGGAGGAAAAAAAAAAAGAATATCAGCTTGATGATCTGATTAGTTTTTGCATTAAGTATGCAACTGTATATATCATGCTATTTTAGTTTAAAGGTTTTAGTTTATAAGCTGTAAGTTATAAGCATATACAGTTGAACCTTCAATAAGGAAGGTTTGAACTTTGGGGATCCACTTATTTGGGTTTTTTTTCTACCTCTCCACATTTGAGGCAGCAAGACCAACTCCTCCTCCTCCTCTGCTCCTCCTCAACCTACTCAATGTGAAGATGATGAGGAGGAAGACATTTACGATGATCCACTTCCACTTAATGAGTAGTAAATAAATTTTCTATTCCTTATGATTTTTCCCAATAACATTTGCTTTTCTCTCGCTTACTTTGGTGTAAGAATATAGTATATAATATATATATAACATACAAAATATATGTTCATTGACTTTTTTTTGTTGTTGTTCTTGTTTTTTGAGACAGAGTTTTGCCCTGTTGCCCAGGCTGGAGTGCCATGGTGCAACTTTGACTCACTGCAGCCTCTGCCTCCTGTATTCAAGTGATTCCCCTGCCTCAGCCTCCCAAGTAGCTGGGATTACAGGCATGTGCCACCACACTGGACTGATTTTTGATTTTTAGTAGTGACAGGGTTTCACTATATTGGCCAGGCTGGTCTTGAACCCTGGACCTCAAGTGATCTGCCAATCTCAGACTCTCAAAATGCTGGGGTTACAGGCATGAGCCACTGTGCCAGACCTCATTGACTGTCTATGTTGTTGGTAATGCTTTTGGTCAAGAGCAGGCTATTAGTAGTTAATTTTGGGGAGAGACAAAGTTATACTCAGATTTTGGTGCAGGAGTTGGCACCTGTAATCCCGTGTTTTTCCAAGGATCAACTGTACTATAATACTGAATGATTACTATACCCCTGGTACCAGAAAGGCTTAATGTCTATTATTTAATTTAATCCACAAAAAGTCCAATGAGATAGGCAATAAAATGTACCCACTTTGGCTGGGCATGGTGGCTCATGCTTGTAATTCTAGCACTGTGGGAGGCCGAGGTAGGAGGATCACTTGAAGCCAGGAGTTCAAGTCCAGCCTGGGCAACAGAGTGAGACCCTGTCTTAAAAAAAAAAAAAAAAAATTGGCCAGGCGAGGTGTCGCATGCCTGTAATCCCAGCACTTTGGGAGGCTGAGGCAGGTGGATCACCTGAAGTGAGCAGTTTGAGACCAGCCTGACCAACACGGCGAAACTCTGTCTCTAATAAAAATACCAAAATTAGCCAAGCATGGTGGTGGGTGCTTGTAATCCCAACTATTTGGCAGGCTGAGGTAGGAGAATCGCTTGTACCCGGGAGGTGGAGGTTGCAGTGAGCCAAGATTATGCCATTGCACTACAGCCGGGGTGACAGAGTGAGACTCTGTCTCAAAAAAAAAATTTTTTTTTACCCATCTTTATGTATTATGCACATAGTAGAGGTCAAAAAATAAAAGTACATTAACAATAATAAGAAATTACATTTTTAAAATTATTTAGGGAGCTAAGCTGAGCACCTTTACACATATTATTTCATTTATTTCTCCTAATCCTGTGAGGTAGAGATTATCCCTGTGATCCAGACAAAGAAAAAAAGATAGACAGGGGTTAAATAATGAACGTACCTAAAGCCAGTGAACTACTAAAAGGCTGGGGGCTGAGATTTGAAACATACAAATACACAGGATAATGCAAAAACTGTTGAGAGGGAGGGGTGTGGAAAATTAAAAAAAAAAAACTGTTATACAGTTAAAGCAGCAGGAAGCTTTATTCTTCTTTGAAGTAAAAGAAAGATAATTTTGTTTCCATTTCCATTGCATTCATAAATACATATGGCAAAAATACCATGCAGTTCAACATTTTATGTTGGAGGGAGCTACTCTATGTCATAAAGCGACCTATTGTAAAGTAAATCATATTTTCCCATAGGAGCAATGTTGTAATAAAGGGCCTTGTTCTTGGCTGAGAATTTCACATCCAATAAATCAAACCGATGACCAACAATATGGTGGAAAAGCAGAACCAAACAATAAAATTACACTTCAAAGTCCAAGGATTTCAGAGCTCAAAGGGACCTCAGAGACGATAGAGTAAGTAGCTTTAAAACTTTCTAAAGCAGAGAAACCTCTTCTTCAGCAAAATCTTATTAGCCCATGTATAAAACAGTTGAAAAAGAGGGCACAGCATTTATACAAGAAGGGAGATTTTATATATATTTATGATTGTGATGCCTTTCGAACATTTCAGGGAATCCAATAAAACAGCGATGAGGAAGAATTGCGGGGATTGTGGCCAGGGACGAAGGGACCCTTACACGCCATTCTACTCCCTCAAATGTTTGATTTTTTTTTTACTTTGAGACAGGAACTTGCTCTATTGCTTAGGCTGGAATGCAGTGGTGTGATCATGGCTCATTGCAGCCTGGACCTCCCTGGCTGAAGCCCTCCTTCCACCTCAGCTCCCCAAGTAGCTGAGACTACAGACATCCGCCACCATGCCTGGCTAATTTTTGTATTTTTTGTAAAGACGGGGTTTCACCATGTTGTCCAGGCTGGTCTCCAACTCCTGGGCTCAAGCTATCCTTCTGCCTTGGCCTCCGGGGGGTCACACCTGTAATCCAGGTGTGGGCCACTGAGTGTGGCCCCAGATGAATTTAATTTGACTAACATATTTTATTTAATCTAGTGCATCCAACATACTATCACTTAAACATGTAATCAATATAAAATTATTACTGAGATAGCTTACATTTTTCTTCATCCTAAATCATTGAGACCATTAGTGTGAATTTTGCATAATGGCACATCTCAGTTCAGGCCAGCCTCATGTCAAGTGCTCATGAGTGCTGTGGCTGGTGGCTACAGTGCAGGTGTGCCACACGCTGGGTGTACTGCCTGGATTTCAGCACACACTGAATGAATGCTAGCTGTCATAAACATTCTCCCTTTGCTCAGGCTGTTACACCTCCCCCTCCTCCTCTGTTGAAGTCCTGCTCATGCCACAAGATTTGGCCAACTGGCCACAACCCCAGCACCTTCTCCACACATCGCATCACAACAGACCCATCCGCTCCTCCTTTTTCTGGTCCCTCAAAGCCTATCTCTACTCTAGATATTTTTTTTGTCTACCTTCCTGGAATTTAAGCTCCTAAAGAGTTATAACCCACTTTTGGTTCTTTAATCCCTGGGGCCTAACTCAATGCCCTGCCCGTGGGAGGGGCGGAATGCGTGTCACCTGAATGCATGGAGGGATAGGAGAATTGCATGCAAATACATTTCCTTGGGTGGCAGAGTGGTTATGGGCTGCCTGTTTCTCTTTTTGTTACTCAGTTTTTACAGAGTGGCAGGCAGAGTCAGCTCCCGCTTTTCCTCTTCCAACTTCCTCTCAAGGTCGTTTCCCCAAGCTGGGCCTTGCCACAGAAAAGTCTTGATAAGAAAAGCAAATGTCTTTGTTAAACAGCAGGCACTGAGGGAAATCACGAAATGTAAGCAGGGGCACCCAAAGGCACAAACTGCGCCTTTCACTCGCTGTCTCACTTAGATGTTCTAAATCTTTATGAAGTGGAAAGAGAAACTGCCCAACCTCCATTTCTTACAGGGATTTGAGCCTGGGAGTAAGGGCCCAGGAGATGAGGGTGCCAGGAGAACGGGGCCACGTGCTCTGCGAGGTTCTCCCCACGGGGCAGCCTGTCTGCTCGGGGTGGGGTGGGGGGGGTCACTGGCACAGGACGGGCCACATCACAGGGCAGCTGGGGGTTCCGGAGCAGTGTGGCTATGTCCGAGGTTCACATTCTTTTATCACTGCTCTTTAGCCCAATGCTCAGTGTCTGTTTCTGCCCCTGAGAGTGAAGTTGGGGGCAGGGAGGGGTATTGAGGCATTTTTCAACCCAGGCCTCATCTTTCACCTTTTGTCAGAGCTGTGCATCAAGTTTGGTGGGCCCCAGCCCTAGCCCGTCCCTGTCTCCTGTAACTTTAAGGAACTGCGGAGTTGCTGTGTTTGATGTGTCTTAACTTTTAACACAAAGCACACCAGGGCTGGTTAATGATCATGAACTGTCATGGCAGCCACTCTGCAAAGGTGACATTGATGGATGGGGCCTGCAGCTTGGAGGGAGGTGGGTGGGTGCAGGGGCAGAAGGTTTATTTAAGCCCAGGCTGATAATGGAGGGGCCTTATGAGTCACTGAGCGGCAGAACTTTAATGGGATAAAGAGAGGGGGAGAGTCCCCTTTCTGCACTGCGGTTGGAAGGGGTAGTTCTCATTCTCTTCATCTTGTCTACCAAATAAAAGCATTCCTTGAAGGTTCAGATCTATTTAAAATCTTCTGCTAAGAGGAGGGAAAAAAGTCCACCTCTGTAATCAACCTTGTCATCTTTCTTGGTTTGGCCTCATTTATTCAGAAGTTCATGTTTACCTTACTTACCATTTGCAAAAGGCATTCTTAAAGACATTGTGTAGGGATGGTCTAAGTAAGAATGAATTCTGTCTTCCAAATAGCTGTAATTTCCTTGGGATTGCCACTGAAATGTGCATAGGAGTACAGTTGGGATTCCTTAAGTGATGGTATCTGGGAAAATGAAATCTACTAAAAAAAAAAAAAAAAAAAAAATTCAGGCTGGGTGTGGTGGCTTACACTTATAATCCAAACACTTTGGGAGGCCGAGGTGAGAGGATTACTTGGGCCCAGAAGTCCAAGACCAGACTGGGCAACATGGTGAGACCCTGTCCTACAAAAAATTATCCAGGATTCGTGGCATATCGCTGTAGTCCGACCTTCTCAGGAGGCTGAGGCAGGAGGATTTCTTGAGCTCTGGAGTTCGAAGCTGCAGCAAGCTATAACTGTGCCACTGCATTCCAGCCTGGGCAAAGAGAAAAAAAAAAGTAAAAACTGGATTTCCATTTTGCTCTGAATTTATTGATCATTACTCCATCCAGTGCCACACTTGGGAAACATCTGTCTCTGTCTCTCTTTAGGTAAATATCTCGATGTCACTCTCATTTGTAAACAATGTCGATGATACTGTCAGACAAGCGGCTTTTCAGGATGCACTCAGGGTTAGAAGCTAAAGCCTCTTTCTCACCTTAGATATAGATGTGCCTTGTAAGTTTCATAAAAACAAGCTCTCAGCCAGGCATGGTGGCGCATGCCTGTAATCCCAGCTACTTGGAAGACTGAGGCAGAATTGCTTGTACCTGGGAGGTGGAGGTTGCAGTAAGCTGAGATCATGCCATTACACTCAAGCCTGGCCAACAGAGTGAGACTTTTGTCTCAAAAAAAAAAAAAAAAAAAAAAAAAGGTTGTTTTTTTTAAAAAAAAAAAAAAAAAAAAAAAAGCTCTTGGAAAAATGGTCTGATCCCTCTTTTGGATGGAGATGCCAAATTTGGATCTCTGGCGGACCTCTAATTTCTGAGGGTGGAGGCAGAGAGGCGCACTATTGGGTCCCCTGATAATCCTGTGGGCATGAAGGCTGATGCCCACTGGAGACGTCTAGTTGGCTCCCTGCATACTAAATTCAGCAGCTGATGGCCTCTGCTCATTGCTGGACAGCATAAACATCAGGTTCTGGTAAATAAACTCAGGCTATCATGCAACTGCCCAACATGCACTTAAGCTGTGACTGACAGTTTGCTTGGGGCGGACTTAGAGTCTAGGGCCGAAGCTTTTGGGTGCAGAGGCTCCAAGGCTCCAAGATAAACAAATCTGTCGGTGAGAGTGACCAGAGTGTTAGGTCAGTCCAAGGGTCACTTATAGGTCATCCTGCTGGGAGCTTGGTCTCTGCTTTGTGTTTATGCTGGGGAGGAAAGCAGGAGGGGCCAGAGGGTTGGGTCTCCACTAGGAAAACATCCCTGGCCTGCTCATCAGAGCTTTTGGAAGTGGATTAGTATCCCCGCTGCTCCCAGTAATCCAGTAAAAGCTGGATTGTGCAGGCTTGTATTTTTTACAGGAGCTGATGAACAAGTTATCTTGGAAATATAGATTGCAAGATGTATGGGGCCAGCCAGCTCACTTGGGCTGCAGAATGGAGCAAGGGACTTCCAGGGCCTAGAGTGAGGTAATAGATCACTGGTGGGAACTCATGGCAGTCAGCATTGGAAAAGGCAGTTGAAGGAATGGGAAACTTCCCCTGTTCCTCTCCCTCTTCTGAATCTTACCAATTTTCCTGGAAAATATTTGGCCAGGTTTACATTCCTTACCAACTAGGGGCTTTTTTAGAGCCTAATCTTGCCTTTTTCTTGGGATTGGCTCTCTAAGATTGATAGAGAGGGGAAAGCAGGGGTATGTTTTATGGCCCGTTAGCTGACTTTTAGCAAAGTGAAGATTGTCTTTCCCCATGGACTCCTTGGTTTAGCCATCTCCAATTCTTTCTCATTTGGAGGACAGTGTGAGGCAGAAAAGAGATGTGACATCAAAGGAAGAGCTAATGGCATTTAAAATTTTTTGATTGCAGATGAAAAAGACTTTTTAGCCAGGTGCGGTGGCTCAAGCCTGTAATCCCAGCACTTTGGGAGGCCGAGGCGGGTGGATCACGAGGTCAAGAGATCGAGACCATCCTGGTCAACATGGTGAA
>NW_016107327.1:9866885-9867903 GCF_001604975.1 Cebus imitator | reverse complement strand
GGAGGCGGAGGTTGCGGTGAGCCGAGATCGCGCCATTGCACTCCAGCCTGGGTAACATGAGTGAAACTCCGTCTCAAAAATAAAAAATAAAAAAAGAAAAAGACTTTTTAATCCAAGATTCAGTTGCTTGCTATGGAAAATAGCTCAATTTAGTAAAAGGTCTAAATGAGCTAATGTCTTCAGATAAGCCAGAAGCTGGAAATACTCACAAACAAGCTGGGGATATTGATAGGCCACATTGAAATAAGCCCAATTTACAAAACATATGAGGAACTGAAGATGCATGTAAAGATATGTGCAAAGATGCATTAATGATCTATATAAAGATGCATTAATGATACATGTAAAGCTACATATAAAGATATGATTAAAAGAACTGAAATTATACTGAGGGTGTGGGGGAATGCACCTATAGTCCCAGCTATGTGGGAGGATCACTTGAGGCCACAGGAATGTAAGGTTGTAGTTCGCTATGATCACACCTGTGAATAGACACCGCACTGTGGCCTGGGCAATACAGCAAGACCTGACCTCTAAAAAAAATAAAATAAAACAAATTTTAAAAAAGAAAGTTGAAATCATACTGAATGTCTGTAACCACAATGGAATCAAACTAGGAATAAATACCAGAAAGGTTAACAGGAGAGTCTCCAAACACTTGGAAACTAAACATAAAGAGCAAAGTGTTTTTTTGGAAGTGTCAAGGGAAATTTAAAAACATATTGAACTGAGTGAAAATAAAAATAAAATATACCAAGAGTTGTGGGATGTAGCTAAGGCAGTGCTGAGAGGAAAATTTATAGTATTAAAGGCTTACACTAGAAAAGAGGGAGAAAATCTATGCCAATCAGAGGGAAGGAAGCAATAAAGATAAAAGTAGAAATCAATGAAATTGAAAACAGAAAAACAATTAAGAAAATCTTTGAGGGCCGGGCACGGTGGCTCAAGCCTGTAATCCCAGCACTTTGGGAGGCCGAGGCGGGTGGATCACGAGGTCAAGAGATCGAGACCATCCTGG
>NW_016107327.1:9841537-9866400 GCF_001604975.1 Cebus imitator | reverse complement strand
CTCATCTAATTTAGAATAGATAATTTCATTAGCCCTACAGTTATTAAGGACATTTAATTCATAATGAATCCCCACTGCACACACACACACACACAAACACACACACACACACACACACACACACACACACACACACACACACACTGCCATACCCACAAACAAATCTTTAGTCCTAGATAGTTTTGCCAGAGTGTTCTATCAAATGTTTAAACCAGAATTAGGCTGGGTGTGGTGGCTCACAGCTGTAATCCCAGCACTTTGGCAGGCCAAGGTGGGGGGATTGCTTGAGCCCAGGAGTTAAAGGGCAGCCTGGGCAACATAGAGAGATCCCCCAACTCTAAAAAAAAAAAAAAAAATAGCCTAATGTGGTAACACACACCTTCGGTCTTGGCTACTCAGGAGGCTGAGGTGGGAGGATTATTTGAGCCTGTGAGGTTGAGGCTGCAATGAGCCATAATTGTGCCACTACACTCCAGCCTGGGCAACAAGAGTGAGACCCTGTCTCACACACACACACACACGAAAAGAAAAAAGAAGCAACATCATTTCTACACAATATTTTTTCCAGAAAACAGAAGAGGAAACACTTCACAATTCATTTTATGAAGCTAGTATAATCTGGATTCCAAAACCAGAAAAAGACTGACCAAAAAAAAAACTACATAACAATACCGTTTGTGAATACAAATTAAATTTTTTTTTTTTTCCTGAGATAGGGTCTCACTCTGTCAACCAGGCTGGAGTGCAGTGGCACTATCATGGCTCACTGCAGACTTAATCTCCCAGGCTCGAGTGATTCTCCCACCTCAGCATCCCCAGTAGTTAGGTCTAAAGGTGCATGCCGTCACACCTAGCTGATTTTTGTATTGTTTGTAGAGATGGGGTTTTGCTATGTTGCCCAGGCTGTTCTCCAACTCCTGCATGTAAGTGATCCTCCTGTCTTGGCCTCACAAAGTGCTGGAATTACAGGCATGAGCCACCACACTTGGCCTCAAAAATTATTGATAAAATAATAGCAAATAGAATTCACCAATATATGAAAATAATGAAACACCAGGACCAGGTGGTATTTATTATAGGAATGCAAGACTTTGTAAAATCAACAAACTTTGTAAAATGAACCAGTCAATGAAATCTACCATATTAATAGGCCAGAGAAGAAAAATCACTTGATTATATTAATCCATTTATCATTAAATGCATTTGACAAATTCTGTATCTATTCCTGAACCCCCAGAAAAAAATTCAGAAATTTTTTTTTGAAAAAATTTTCAGAAAAATAGGAATAGATGAGAAATTCCTCAATTTGATAAAGAACATCTATAAAATATCACCGCTAACATTGCACCTGACAATCAAACACCAACACTGGGGACAAGGTAAGGATGTGTGCTGTCCCTGCTCACATTCAACATAGTTCTGGAAGTTCTACTCAGCGCAACAGGGCAAGTGAAGGAAATAAAAGGCATACAGGTTAAAAAGAAAAAATGGAAACTGTCTGGTAACATAATTGTCTACATAGACAATCCCAAGGAATTAAAAACAAACCAACAGCGGCAACAAAAACCTCTAGAACTAAAATAAGTTAGTTCAGCAAGGTCATGGGATACAAGATAGACAAACGAAAATCAACGGTATTTTTATATACTGGCAATGGAAACAAAAACAACAACAAAATACTACACCATTTATAATTGCTCAAAAAAAGAGAAATATTTAGGAAGCCTGACGAAACATGTATAGGATTTGTATATTGATAGCTACAAAATGCTAATGAAGGAAATTAGACAAGAACTAAATAAATGGAGAGAAATACCACACTCATGGACTGGAAGACTCATTTATAGTAAATGTCAATTTTTCCCAAATTGAAGCACAGCTTTAATGTAATTCCTGTCAAAACTCCAGCAGGATTTTCATTATTCTAAAATTTATATGGAAAGATGGAAAGACATCTCACACTGGGGCCTGTTGGGGATCGGGCGCTAGGGGAGAGATAGCAGGGGGTGGAGGAGTTGGGGAGGGACAGCATTAGGAGAATTACCTAATGTAGTTGACGGGGGGATAGATGCAGCAAACCACCATGGCATGTGTATACCTATGTAACAAACCTGCACGTTCTGCACATATACCCCGGAACTTAAAGTACAATTAAAAAAAAAAAACTCATATGGAAAGACAAAGAACCTAGAATAGTTAAAACAATTTTGAAAAAGAAGAATAAAGTGGGAAGAATCAACTTAACTGATTTTAGTATTTATTTTTTATTAAAAAAAAATAGGCCAGGCATGGAGGCTCATGCCTGTAATCTCAGCACTTTGGGAGGCTGAGGCTGGTAAATCCCTTGAGATCAGGAGTTTGAGACCAGCCTGGCCAACATGGTGAAACTCTGTCTCCACTAAAAATACAAAAATTAGCAGGGTGTGGTGGCATACACCTATAATCCCATCTACTAGGAAGGCTGAGGCAAGAGAATCACTTGAACTCCGGAGATGGAGGTTGCAGTGAGCCAAGATTGTGCCACTGCACTCCAGACTGGGCAACAGAGCAGGACTCTGTCTCAAAAAATATAACATAAAAAATAAAAATAAAAAGAGAAAAAAAAATAGAGACGAAGTCTTGCTATATTGCCTAAGCTGGTTTTGAACTCCTGGGCTCACGTGATCCTCTTGCCTCAGCCTCCCAAAGTGCCAGGATTACAGATATGAGCCACTGCACCAGGATCAATCTATCTGATCTTAGAACTTAATATACATAGTAATCAACATTGTGTGGTACTGGCAGAGACATAGGTACATAGATCAATGGAACAGAGAACTGAGGAATAGATGAGAAAAGGGAAATATGGAAATATATTAAACTAATTTTTATCAAATGTACAAAAGTGGTGGTGGCTCACGCCTGTAATCCAAGCACTTTGGAGGCCAAGATGGGCAGATCACCTGAGGTTGGGAGTTCAAGACCAGCCTGATCAACATGGTGAAACCCTGTCTTTAAAAAAACCCAAAAAATAAATGCATAAAAAGATTTCAACGAAAGATAGCCTTTTATAAACAGTGCTGGGGTAATTGGACATCCATAGGCCAAAAACAAAACAAAAGAAAAAAAGAACCTCAAGTCTCACACCTTATATAAAAATTAAATCAAAATTATTTTCTATAAAACAAAAAGAGGCTGGGTACGGTGGCTCATGCCTGTAATCCCAGCACTTTGGGAGGTCAAGGTGGGTGGATCACCTGAGGTTGGGAGTTCGAGACCAGCCTGACCAACATGGAGAAACCTCATCTCTACTAAAAATACAAAATTAGCTGGATGTGGTGGTGCACGCCTATAATCCCAGCTACTCAAGAGGCTGTGGTAGGAGAATTGCTTGAACCCAGGAGGCAGAGGTTGTGGTGAGCTGAGATTGTGCCATTGCACTCCAGACTGGGTAACAACAGCGAACCTTCAAAACGCTACAGTAAAAACATCAAACAATCCTATTGAAAAATAGACAAACAATGAGAAGAGACATTTCTCTAAAGAAGACATACAGATGGCAAATAAACACAGGGAAAGATATTCAACACCATTAGCTATTATGAAAATACAAATTAAAGCCAAAATGAGATAGCACCACACACCTATCAGAATGTTTAAACAAAACGTTGTGACAACACTAATTCTGCAGGTGAAGATGTGCTAAAGACCAGCATTCTTTGCTAATGGGAATGTAAAATGCTTCAGCATCTCTGGAAAGCAGTTTTCAGTTTCTTCAAGAACTAAGTATGCAATTATGATGTGACCCATCAATTACACTACTGGGCATTTATCCCAGGGAAATGAAAATTTATGTTCACACAAAAACTTGTACATGGATGTTTGTAGCACCTTTATTCCTAATAGCAAAACTGAAGCAACCCAGATGTCCTTCAACAGGTTACTGGTTAAACAGACTGTGGTTCATCAATACCAAGAAATACCACTCAGCAATAAGAAACAGAGGATGGAGACACACAACAACTTGGAGGGATCTCAAGGGTATTGGGGAAAAAAGCGAATCTCAAAATGATTCCATTCATATAATATTCTTAAAATGATAAAATTGTAGAAATGAGGGACAGATCAGTATTACCACACATTAAGGAGGTAGTCGGGGTAGAAGGGAAGAGGATGTGGCTCTAAAAGGGCAATATGGATCATCTGAGATCAGGAGTTCGAGACCAGCCTGGCCGACATAGTGAAACCCCATCTCTACTAAAAATACAAAAATTAGCCAGCTGTGGTGGTGCATGCCTGTAATCCCAGCTACTCAGGAAGCTGAGGCAGGAGAATGTCTTAAAGCTGGGAGGCAGAGTTTGCAATGAGCCGAGATCGAGCCACTGCACTCCAGCCTGGGCAACAGAGTGAAACTCTGTCTAAAAAAAAAAAAAGGCAATATGAATTACCTTGTAGTGATGGAACTATTCTATTCTGTGTCTTCTCTGTGGTGCTGTCAATATTCTGGTTGGAATATTGTGCTCCAGTTTTGCGGGATGTTATCAGTGGGAGATATATCGTTTTGATTCTTCTAAAATATAGATGGAAAGAAAAAGGAACTGGAATAGCTAAAACAATCTTAAAAGAGAATAAAGTGGGAAGAATCAGTACTCGAGAAACTGGCTAGACAGTACCCAGGATCTGTTTGTATTATTTCTTACAACTGCCTGTGAGTTTACACCTATCTCAAAAGTTTAATTAAAAATGTTTTTCAGATGGATCAGGAATTGTAGTTGAATACCTTTAAATTATGAATGAGCTTGTCTGGTGTATATATTTTAGGCAGTTACTAAAATTAATATTTAACACATCTGTTTTATTTACATACAAGTATTCTGGAATGAACTATAAGAGTAACCTACACTTTTTTTTTTTTTGAGACAGAGTTTTGCTCTTGTTGCCCAGGCTGGAGTGCAATGGCACAATCTCGGCTCACTGCAACCTCCTTCTCCAGGGTTCAAGCAATTCTCCTACCTCAGCCTCCCGAGTAGCTGGGATTACAGACGTGTCACCATGCCTGGCTAATTTTTTTGTATTTTTAGTAGGGACCGCGTTTCTCCATGTTGGTCAGGCTGATCTTGAACTCCTGACCTTAGGTGATCCAACCCGCCTTGGCCTCCCAAAGTTCTGGGATTACAGGAGTGAGCCACTGTGCCTGGCCAACCTACACTTTTACTGTCACCAAAACTGCGTGTGTATCTCTTCCATTTGTTCTGTCATAAAACTTCTCACCCACTCCCTCAATCAGTGATTTGTTCATTCAAACAACATGTTCAGTGTACAAACGATGAGTGGGGCTCAGTGCCATCTTGGGGTAGCATCATTAAGCCAGACCTTTCTATCCGTATTTGTGGCTCTCAGATATCATAGAAGTGACATGGTGAAGCCTGATTTAGATTCCTTTGTGAAAACCACTTGCAGAGTATCAGTGTTTGGGCTTTTGAAAAGCCTTTTTCAGAATTTCCCACCCAAAGAAGGTACAAAAGGCTTTCTGGTTTCTCCCAAGATGTCGCCCATTAGATCAATGGACTTTTCAAATAACATGGAAAGTGAAGAATCCCTTTCTTTTCTTCTTTACGATTTTGTAGACCAAATACATTACTTAATTTAAAAAAATATGAATGAAAGTGTAAAGAATAGATAGACGGAGATTTTGTTTTTCTCTCAATTCTCCTATCAGACTCTGGCAGAAATGGGTCTGCCAACATTCAATTCCAAGAATTCTTTACTATAGGTCCTTGGGTAAGTTTGGGCACTGGCTAAAATGGCATGCCATCTTTTGGGATATGTACATTCTTCTGGAGAGGGAAACTGCAGCTTTCAAGAGATTCCCTAAGTCTGTGACCCAGAAAATATAATACCTGTTTTTGTTTGTTGGTTTTGTTTTGAGATGGACTCTCACTCTGTCACGCAGGCTGGAGTGCAATGGCCCTGGCTCGCTGCAACTTCTGCCTCCCGGGTTCAAGCGATTCTCCTGCCTCAGCCTCCTGAGTAGCTGGAATTACAGGTGCACGTCACCATGCCCAGCTAATTTTTGTATTTTTAGTAGAGACGGAGTTTCACCATGAAGAATACCTGTTTTAATGGCTATAGGATCCAGACACATAGAAAGAACTAGAAATATGTGGGAAGGGCCCATCCATGGCCTGATGATGGAGCCAGCATTCATCTCCACCTTTCCTACCTGTTCAAGGGCTGACTCAAACACCTCCTCCCCTATGAAGCTTTCTCTGATCAGCTCACCGCCTCTCAGCCAGAAGCCATCTATTCTCTGAGCTTCCAGAGTCTTTGCTTGCTCTTCTCTTAAGACACTTACTGGCCCGATGTAGTGGCTCATGCCTGTAATCCCAGCACTTTGGGAGGCCAAAGTGGGAGAATTGATTGAGGCTAGGAATTCGAGACCAGCCTGGACAACATAGGGAGACTCTGTCTCTAGAAAATAAATAGATAGGGTCGGGAGTGGTGGTTCACGCCTGTAATCCAAGCACTTTGGAGGCCAGGGTGGGCGGATCACCTGAGGTTGGGAGTTCAAGACCAGCCTGACCATCATGGTGAAACCCTGTCTAAAAAACAAACAAACAAAAAAATTAAAAAGAAAAAGAAAAGAAATAGATAGATATAGATAGATAAATAAGACACCACTTTCTATCACATGTTAATCTAGATATTGTCTCCATTCCCTGCCCCTGTACCATTATGGATTTGCTCTAAGTGGATAATCTAGAAATATCCATTGGCCGAGTGATGGCCCTTACAAGTTTTTTTGGCAGTTCAGAATTGGCCGGAGATAAGAATGGTTGGTTCTTTTCCTTTTTTTTTTTTTTTGAGATGGAGTCTGTGTCACCAGGCTGGAGCACCTCCTGGGTTCAAGTGATTCTCGTGCCTCAGGGTCCCGAGTAGCTAGGTCTACAGGCATGTGCCACCATGCCCAGGTAATGTTTGTATTTTTAGAGACGGGGGTTAACCATATTAGCCAGGCTGGTCTCGAACTCCTGACCTCAAGGGATCCACCAGCCTCAGCATCCCAAAATGTTGGGATTACAGGCATGAGCCACCACACCCGGCCAGTTCTTTTGCTTTTCAACAGAAAATGTAAGGCGTTGGGCATTAACTGGCATTTTACATGATGTGAACTTCCCAGTGGGGAAGGTAGTCAGTCCTTCTGCAGGGACCCAGTGCCTACTCAGTGAGAAACTGTAAGCAACCCTCGCATCTCCTCAATCCAGCTCAGTGGTGGAATTGTAAATAGCACTCTGCCCTGTCCCAGTTGTCTTATTTGGGAAATACTTAAAAAACTCCACCAACCTCCTGACTTCACCTTTTCTTTCGGGTAAATCTATTCTTTTAAGGGAGGGTCCGAGTGGAGAGAGGGACTCAAGTATTCCTTGTTCCAGTGGAATTTGTCCCAACCTCCCACAGCATTGCCTCCAGCCCCTGTCTTGCATTCTTGGCTTTTGAAGAGGGGGGCAACCCGCTTCTTATCTGGGATTGCTTGCTTAAACAAACTCAGCGGTGTGGAGGTATTGTCCTTTGGAAACTTGGCCTGGGACACTTTACCAAGTGTCTGCAAACATTTAGACATGGAAAACTACCCACTGTTAACCCAGAGCCCATTGTCTCTGCTCAGGGCTGCTCTTCCCTGAAAGTGGCTTGCGGTTGGGGGTGGAGGTGGTGAGAGTCAGCCCAAGGGAATCCCTCAGTTGGGGCTCTGGACTGGGGAATTGTGCTGCTGTTTGTTTAAACAACCTGAGTGTAATTGGATTGTTTGAGATGCCCAAGATGTTTGGGAAAGTGGGGGAAGGGAGGCAGCTTGCTGGGGGAGAGAGTCACCAGCAGGGACTTTGACGGGTCTCTGGCTGGGTGGTTGTCAGCCTCCAGATTGCAAAGCCAGTGGGAAGAATGGCCCTTCCGGCTTGGCTTGGGCACACAGGACCTGGGTCAATAGGTCGGACCATGTAGTCTATAAAATATTAAAGCTGGTACTCGAGGGGTGGATCAGGATATGAGGAATATTTAACTTAATTATCCCTTTTTAATCATAACAATCTAAGGATAGCACAAATGCACAGTTACATATTTGCTTGTTTTCTAGATCTTATTTTTAAAAATTCCACAAAAGTAGTGGTAATATCCAACTCAGGTTTCACCAGTAAGAATGCAGGGTAGGAATTCTTTAGGAGTCGGTATATCATTCCTTGGGACAGAACAGGGGCTACTGGGGAGTATTCGACAGGCCTATGGAAAAAATAAGTCAGTGCTTTATTGTAGAGATCATACCCTTCCATATGACCTGGGGAAAAGGGCAAAGAGTGTTAAAAAATGAGAAGAATCTGGGAATAATAGAAGGAATCTTTGCAATGCTGGGCCTGGCCAGCACCGCCCTGTGAGATCAGACCTCACGTGAACCATGTTCTCACGTCACCTGAGGCATGCAGGTAGACGCCACAAACCAAGTGTGAATACTTATTAGGGATGCTTACCAAGTAGGAAAGAATTAGAAAAGGTAAGGGGCTCTTATTACGTGGCAGGCCCCCAAGTATGTAATTTACTTAATCACTGCTGGAACCTGTGACATAGGTTAGCAGAAAAATAGACTGTGGCTCAGAGGGTGAAATGAACTTGCCCAGACCACAAAGAAGGAAATGATTCAATCCGGATTTGCATTAAAATCCTTCTGTTTTCAAAACCCTTTCTCTTTTCAATACTCCAACTCAAACTACTCCTTCCCCTGGAAAAAAAAAAAAAAAAAAGAATGAAAATACAAAACTCATCACTGTGCTGATTCAAAAACAAATAACCCTCTTTTGATATGCCAGTAGCAAATCACACATACAGGCCTTCAGCTAAATAAACAATCAATTAGGGAAAGGATAGAAATGTTAATATTGGTAAAACCTACTGATCTTCTGATTGTAAATACGTTTTAGATTGTTTATTTGAGGATGGAATGCTTGTCATCTTCATTTTAAGACGGCTATCAGTTTTTGAGATGAGCCCTTAGTTAAAATAAAGTTATAGTCAAGTATCTTGTAATATTTAGTGGAACAATACCTGACAGGGTACATTTACCTTTTCACCTTTTTTTTTTCCACTCTGTGGCCCAGGCTGGAGTGCAGTGGCATGATCTTGGCTCACTGCAACCTCTGCTGCCTGGGCTCAAGCAATTCTCCCACCTTAGCCTCCCAAGTAGCTAGGAGGCGCAAGCCACCACACTTAGGCACAAGCCACCATGCCTAGCTAATTTTCGTGGGGCTTTTTTTTTTTTCGTAGAGACAGGGTTTCACCACGTTGCCCAGGCTGGTCTCAAACTCCTGGACTCCAGGGATCCGCTGCCTCAGCCTCCCAAAGTGCTGGGATTACAGGTGTGAGCCACTGTGCCTGCTCAAAACTTTCACTCTTTTTTTTTTTTCAAGACGGGGTTTCACCACGTTGGTCAGGCTGATCTTGAACTCCCAACCTCAGGTGATCCGTCTGCCTTGGCCTCCAAAGCGCTTGGATTACAGGCGTGAGCCACCACACCCGTCCAAACTTTCACTCTTAACATGAGCATGTCTGTAACACAAAAATAGCTTTGTAAAGGTGTTGTTTTTTGCTTTTTATTTATTTTTTTTTTTGAGACAGAGTCATCCTTTGTCACTCAGGCTGGAGTGCGGTGGTGCAATCATAGCTCACTGCAGCCTCAATCTCCTGAGCTTAAGCAATCCTCCTGCCTCAGCCTCCTGAGTAGCTGGGACTACAGGTACATGCCACCATGCCCAGCTCAATTTTTTTTTTATTCACCGGGGTGCAGGTAGGCTAAGGCTGAAAAGGGCATTGGTCTTATTTTTTTTTTAATTTATTTTCAGGGCCGGGCGCGGTGGCTCAAGCCTGTAATCCCAGCACTTTGGGAGGCCGAGGTGGGTGGATCACGAGGTCAAGAGATCGAGACCATCCTGGTCAGCATGGTGAAACCCCGTCTCTACTAAAAATACAAAATTAGCTGGGTGTGGTGGTGCATACCTGTAATCCCAGCTGCTTGGGAGGCTGAGGCAGGAGAATTGCCTGAANTTTGGGAGGCCGAGGTGGGTGGATCACGAGGTCAAGAGATCGAGACCATCCTGGTCAGCATGGTGAAACCCCGTCTCTACTAAAAATACAAAAAATTAGCTGGGCATAGTGGCCCGTGCCTGTAATCCCAGCTACTCAGGAGGCTGAGGCAGGAGAATTGCCTGAACCCAGGAGACAGAGGTTGCGGTAAGCTGAGATCGTGCCATTGCACTCCAGCCTGGGTAACAAGAGCGAAACTCCGTCTCCAAAAAAAAGAAAAAAAAAAATTTATTTTCAATTTACTTGTTTTCTCTGTATTGTCCAGGCTCGTATTGAACTCTTAGCCTCAGACGATCCTCCCACTTCAGCCTCCTAAAGAAGGATCATAGGTGTGACTCACCATGCCAAGACAACTTTATAAAGTTTAAAAGATTCATAACAGGCCTGGTGCAGTGACTCATGCCTGTAATCCCAGCACTTTGGGAGGCCGAGGTGGGCGGATCACCTGAGGTTGGGAGTTCGAGACCAACCTGGCCAACATGGAGAAACCCTGTCTCTACTAAAAATACAAAATTAGCTGGGTGTGGTGGTGCATACCTGTAATCCCAGCTGCTTGGGAGGCTGAGGCAGGAGAATTGCTTGAACCCGGGAGGAGGTTGCAGTGAGCTGAGATCATGCCATCGTACTCCAGCCTGGGCAACAAGAGCAAAACTCTGTCAAAACCAAACAAACAAACAAAAAAGGATTCATAACAGTATTTTGACAAATACTTTAGAATACTGTTTTCAGAGAAAAGGGCTTTCTATACTCCCCCAGCAGCTCAGTTTTGCGCAAGCTCCAAGTGGTAGCTACGTCAACAGTGGTGTAACAGACAGCACAGAACAATCACTGTTTCTATGCCGTCTGGCAACTCCATTCTCCTAGGCTTTGAGGGCTTCTTAAGGTAAGAATCAAGGGGCTTTTCAAAATCACACCTTGACCCCAGTTGTTCGTGGGAGCTGGTAGCTTCTTCTAGTACTCTAGATCTTTGACACCAGAAGGCTGCTTGGCTCCAAATTCTTAAAAATTGAAGGTGTCAGGTAAGTAAAGGGCATATTCACAATATGAAGGAAAAGAAGTGCAGCGAGGCTGGTGGTGCAGCATTGGAGGATCAGAGAGTGTCTTTTAATCCTTTGCAATTTGCAGAGGATGCAGCAGGTGAGTCCTGTGGACATCAGAGGGGCTTCAACGCTGTGGAGCTCCTGCTCAGGTGGACACTGCTGGCCTCGATCACATCATGGAGACCACATGGATGCTGGGAATGCACCTCCCATTGGCCGAGCTGAGGATATGAACGGGCCATGAGTGAGCCAGGGTTTCCATTTCTCTTCCCACCATGAGAATTTCATGCCAGTTAATTTTAAAGTAATTATTTATTTTGCATTTTGCTGTCCTCACTGAGGTATGCATGGATTGTTAAAGATTGGAAAGTTTGTTCTTTGATTAGTTGGAGGTTCCTTCCGTCTCTTTAAGAATGCCACCTCCTCCTCCAGCCCCAATCCTGGCTTCCCAAATTTCAAACTCCCAACACTTCTAGGGCTTAAAATTTGTTAGTTTTGATGATGGCAATTTAAAATTAACAATTACCTTGGTAATGAGTGTTTTTTTCTGTAGGTTTGTTTAAAAGTGAAAACAATGAGGCTATTCATAAAAGTTTGCTGGATGGCTCACACTTTCAGAGGAGGGACAGCGCTTGTTGCAGAGAATGAGGTTCAGTGTGATGTGTATAAAGGTGTTTCATGGCTAAAGACCAAACAGAGACTAGTGTCTCCCACTCGGGAAGAATGATCACCATGGTAATGGGTTCACATTGTTACATAGAACAATCACAGGTTTAAATAAGACTCTGCCTGCTTTATAATGATCAGGATGTGAAAATATACTGAATCAAAGCTGGGCGCAGTGGCTCATGTCTATAATCCCAGCACTTTGAGAGGCCAAGGTGGGAGGATCACTTGAGATCAGGAGTTTAAGACCAGCCTGGGCAACCTGGTGAAACCTCATCTCTACTAAAAATACAAAAATTAACTGTGAGTGGTGGGAGCACCTGTAATCCCAGCTACCGGGGAGGCTGAGGCAGGAGACTCACTTGGACTCGGAAGCTGGAGGTTGCAGTGAGCTGAGATTGTGTTCCTGCACTCCAGCTTGGGTGACAGAGTGAGCCTCTGTCTCAAAAAAAAAAAAAAAGAAAAGAAAAGAAAAGAAAAGACAATATGTTGAATCAAGATGACTCTTAGATATTTGGCTAGAGCTACTGGGTAGATGGTGATGTTAGTTTTCAAGGAAAGGGCCTGGGACAAGTTTGTCACATTTATTTCCTATTTTGATTATTTCCAAAATGATCAAGCCAGGAAATAGGGAGAACAGGTTGGGTGTATACATATGTGTACTGAATTCAGTGCTTAAATCCAGATGCTTTGAAGTCAGAGTTCCATGTGTCCAAATCCCAGTTTCACCACTTACTGCTTGGGTGATCTTGGGCAAATTGGTTTATCTTTCTTGGGATCCTAATGTAGAAAATAGATATAGGCTGGGCCCAGCACTTTGGGAGGCCGAGGCAGGTAGATCACTTGACCTCAGGAGTTCAAGACTAGCCTGGCCAACATGGTGAAACCCCGTCTCTACTAAAAATATAAAAATTAGCCGGGTGTGGTAGTGCACGACTATAGTCCCAGCTACTCAGGAGGCTGAGGCAGAAGAATTGCTTGAACCCAGGAGGCAGAGGTTGCAGTGAGTGGAGATTAGGCCACTGCACTCCAGCCTAAAAAGAGGTATAATTATAGGGTTAAATAAGGCCATATATTTATAAACTTATATGCTTAGCACACCATAGAAGCTCAACGAGTGAAGATCATTTGTATTCGTAGTAGTGGTAGTAGCAGTAATATTTCTCCTGGGAATAGCACAGGGGACAGCCTAAAGTGGCCACGGTGGGTACGTCACGATGTGCACAGTAGGAAGGAATGCCTGTGTTGGTACCATTTCCAAACTGTGCAACTAGGGCCAGGAAAACTTTGATTGACAAAACTCCCTGAAGCCCCAAGGCAGTCTCTGGCAGGGAAGAGGTCACTGTGGCATCTTGGATAAAAACAGTGGGCTGGGAAGGAATGAGACCAAGGAGTGAATGTTGGAGCTGTGGCTTACCAGCTCTGAAACTTGGATCCCCAATTTTCTGAGCTTAATGTCTTCATTTGTAAACTGTGGATTAAAAATACCTAAATGACAGGGCCGTTGTGATGATAGATAGTGTTCTTATGTAAAAGTGTCCCACTTGGATGGACATGCAGGAAATGTTTGTTTTCCAAATTGCATCTGACTTCTTACTGAATAATGAATCCTTGAAGGCACACAGTCCTCGGAGCTGGAGGCCAGGAGTAGCTTTCGAAATCGCCCAGGAAGGAGCAAGCCTGAGCAGCTCCCTCCCAGCTGGACTCAGGACTTTCACCCAGGCGGCCTTTGGGCCCTGTGCTCTGGGAGTCAGGAACCCGAGATGCACATCTTTTCTGGCCCAGCCCTTTCTTGGGCTCATTGTTCTGGAAGGCCTTGTACTATTTGTTCATCTAATCTGTTAGCAAAAAGGCAAACTGAATATCCTTCATTTGGACCTCTGGCTCATATCCCACAAAGGTCAGAAGTGTCCTTCCCCGGGTGGCTGGTGGCGCCCCTGTCCTTGTTCCTGTTTGGCCCCTCTGAAAGACCCTGGGCAGAGAGCCGTGACAGGCACCTGGGAAAGGGCCTGGTGCCTCTGCCTTTCCAGGTCTGTTTGGACTTGATTCCTGTTCTCTGATGCCAGGAGAAACCCCAGAAAAGCCCTGGGATAATACATAACAGGCCCAAGTTACAGATGGAAGAACCTAAAGTTTAAACAGGGGTGTCCATGCCTATTTTGTACCTATTACGCCGTGAAGCCAGGATCCAAAGCCACTTTGCCTGACTGTAGTGGCCTGTCTACTACTTACTCCCTGGCCTGCTGTCTGCCTCACGTCACTCCCTGACTGTGTGATGGCCACGCTCCCTGGCCTGGCTGGCAAGGACCCCCAGGTCATCAACTCTCCACTAAGCAGGCTGCCCACCCAGATTTCTTTGCCCTGTCTCATGGGCAGGGATCCCGCCCACCTCCACTCCATCCTGAGAGTACCTGGTTCATTCCCATAGCTCTTGGGGGTCTGTCTGGGTGGCCCATGTCTTCCATCTGGAACGCCATTATCTCCAAATCCCAGTCTCCCTTCTAGTCCCAGCTGAAGTCCTGCCTCCTCACGGTACCTTCCTGCCCACCCGGCTCCCGGGAGCACCTCCTCAGCCTCCTGTGGCATCCACTCTCCCCTCACAGGAGAGCTGCCCAGCAAGGCTGTTTTGTGTGTTTGCTGCTTTGTCATGTGTGTTTTTTGTTTGTGTCTTCCTGTCCTCCTTCCCACCCTACACACCTCTTCCAACTAGATTACAGGGCCCTGAAAAGGCAGCCAGCGTTGGACTGGCTCGTGGCTGCCACAGGGGAGATTCCCCCATGAAGAAGCAAGGCTGCATCCCCCCTTTTTGCTGACTTAACAACATCCTGTTTCTACTTCATGAGATGCAGTGACTCACCACCAATGGTCGCTGTTATTCACCCCTTACTTTCATAATTCAGACTAATTAGGAAACCTGCATCTCTCAGGTTCTCTATGGGACTAGATTGCTGGAGCAGTCAATAAGTTTAATCAGTAACAGAAGTAAAGTACGGAGTCCCAAGGAAAACCTTTAGGAAAGGGCTTCATGAGGCTGCTTCTAAGGACAGGAAGAGGTCCTAGACATTCTTTCGCCCCCTACAGATTGAATGTTTATTAAGTTCTAACAACACGTGGGACTGAAAGTTTCACTAGGCATTTATGAGGGTCATGCTGTTAAAATGAGATAAAGAATGAAATATGTTTGCTATCATTAAACAGATGTATACGTACCTGGGGGTGTGTGTATGTGTATTAGTCTTTTTTTTCTTTCCTTTTTTGTTGCATGGAGTCAGAAAGATCTAGCTGGGTTCAGATCCCAGCTCTACTACCCCCTGGCTCTGGGACCTTGGATACATCTCTTAACCACTCTTGTCCATTGATCATTTATAAAATGTGAGCAATTTTCCTTCCTTAAAGGGGTGTTGAGAGCTATAATTGAGATGAGGGTATGGTCTGGGACCAGCAGCATCCAGGGAGCTGTCAAAATGCAGAACCTCAGGCCCCACCCCAGAGCAACCCAAGCAGAATCTTCATTTAATGAGATCCCTCAGTAATCTGCATGTATGTTAATGTTTAAAATTCCTTTCCTCAAGGAACAGATAATCAGTGTATGGATCTACATGGAGAGGATAACAGCAGCAGCATACGTTTGTAGAGCTCCTCAGCCTTTTTGAAGTGATGACTTTGGACTCCAAGTGAGGAGTGTTGCTGGTTGGATTTGGGTCTTGATAATGTGGACAGAAATAGCCATGAGGACTTGGTGGCAGATGGAATGTGCCGCGGGTCTGGGTGTAGGCATGGCAGGGGGAGGAGGGGAGGCTGCGGACACTCTTGGTAGAAGGGAGAATTTAGGAAGGCTGGGAGTATGTAGGAAGGAGATGGTGTGCCGGAGATGGAGGAAAAGTGCTTTGAAGGCTTTGGGAGCATAAAGACAAGAGACACAGAAAGATATCATCCTATTTACGTAGAATTTGCTAGAGCAAATTCTTTTATAAATGTTATAATAGCTTTCTTTATACATCAAACTTGATCCACATAGAACATATTCACATATATGGTAGATGGTAATAAAGCAAAACCATTATCAATTCAAAATAATAGATGATGGTGCTGGGTGGGAATCTTAGAGATCATATCGGTCTAATCCTTTCAGTCCCTGAGGCCCAGCTAGTTTATGGGCTTCTCTCATCTGCCACTTCCAGTGTGACCTCCTCTCACTAAAACTTTTTTCTTGGCTGTAAAATGGGACAATAAATAACTGAGTTTACAGGTTGTGAGGTAGATTCAATGAGAGAATTCATGGAAAGCACTTAGCACAATGCCTGACTCTACAGCTAGTGCTCGACTTTAGACCACGGTCGGGACTGCGGACCGGTCATAACACGATTTGGTTGTAAGTTGAGTAGGCTATATGTACAGTTGAAATGGTGCACGCAGAGATGGTAATGCTGCCGGAAGCTGGTCCGCACTGTTGTACGCCCAGCTGGGCAACGTTTGCGCTGCCAGACGCGGAGCAGTTGTGGCTAGCGATTGCAGTCGTAAAGTCGAATGGTTGTTAAGTTGCGTAGGTCGTAAGTCGATCAATACCTGTAATTAAGTAATAACACATTATATTATCAAATTGCTACTGACCCATAGGAGGTAGAGAGGGGAAAATTTTTTATCAAGACTACTACAATTATTAGTAAAGATCATAGCAGTAAATTTGAGATTCAAGGAGCTAAACCAATTTTTTGTTGCTCCCCATCTGAATAATGATACCGTAATAGTAAAACCAACAATAACCACAACAATAATTATAGTATGATAAATACTAACCATAGCTAACATTACTTGGATGCTTATTATTAAGTTGGTGCAAAAGCCATTGTGGTTTTTGCCATTAAAAGTAATTGCCAAAACAGCAATGACTTTTGCATCAACCTAATATATTATGCCAAGCACTAAATAAAGCACTTCACTTGGACTATCTCATTTGATTCTTCAAATGTATGTGATATGTATAATACTACCAGTGGTTTACAGGTGAAGCAACTGAGGCCTAGTGAGATTAAGTATTGGACCCAAGGCCTAGAGCTCGTATGTGGAACTTAAATTGGCATCCAGACTCCCTGGCCATTATAAATTGCTCTCTCTCTCTCTCTCTTTTTTTTTTTTTTTTTATGGAGTCTTGCTCTGTTGCCAGGCTGGAGTGCAGTGGCATGGCCTTGGCTCACTGCAACCTCTGCCTCCCAGGTTCAAGCTATTCCCCGCCTCAGCCTCCCCAGTAGCTGAGATTACACGTACAATCACCACACCTGGCTAATTTTTGTATTTTTAGTAGAGACGGGGTTTCACCATGTTGGCCAAGATGGTCTCGATCTCCTGACCTGGTGATCTGCCTGTCTTGGCCTCCCAAAGTGCTCGGATTACAGGCGTGCGCCAGTGGGCCTGGCCTAAATTGCTCTCTTAACCACTACACTAATATACCAGTAAACAAAATGCTCTTTCCATTGGAGGCAACATAGTTGCTATTTGTTTTCTGGCCTGATGCTGTGATTGATTATATATATATATATTTTATACAGGTACCTGGGTTAAAAACTTTTTGTTGTTGTTGTTGTTTTGTTTGTTGTTTTGAGAATCAGGTCTCCCTATATTGCCCCGGCAGGTCTTGAACTCCTGGACTCAAGCTGTCCTCCTGCCTCTGCCTCCTTAAAAGCCGGGATTATAGGCATGAGCCACAGATCCCAGCACTGCTGTGATATATTTTAAAGAAAATATGTCATGGTTGCAGGATGAAAAGAGAGTAGCTTGGAAACAAAAGAAAGGAGGTTTGGAAAATCTGTGAACCCCCTGAGCGCTGTGCCAGGGACAGTCACATGCATGAACTCAGTAACCCTTGGCGGATATGACCTACATAGTCATGGAGAGCAAGGCTTAGCCTCAGAGAGGTTGAGTCATGTGCCCAGGCTACAAGCTAGTAAGTGAAGGGACTGGGATTTGAGCCTGAGCCCAAAGCCCAAACTAGCTCAAAAAAGACGTGGAGTCATGACTTGTATTTTAACCCAAAGGAAAATTAGGTCTCTCCCAATTTCCCAAAGTCCCTAAACCTGATTTCACTGCCAAACTCCTCCACCAAATTCATCATAGTTTTAACACAGCTTGAAGGACTTCCCATAGAACTGTTTGAAATCCTGCCCTGAAAAGGCAGGTAAAGCTCCTTTCTACAAGTATTTTACTTTGGACTTCCAGCTCATCCCTTTCCAGTATGAATTATAAGCAGCTTACAACTACACAACTGTACAGCAAGAAAACAGAAAATTGAGGTAGGAAGGAGAAATTTAGGCTAGGAATAGGGTTAATTTCCAAAATATATGCCGATGGCCCTGAATCAGGTCAGGAAGGCCGTGTGGCGTTTTTAATTGAAGTAAATACTGTATTTACTCCCAAAGGGACTACAGGCAGCAAAATCCAAGTAACTTCCCTGCGCTCCCTCATGATTCCATGGGTCAGGTGAATTACTATAGAAAATGGGACATACTTCAAGGCGTGGTCCGGCCTTGGAACTAAAGATCTGCTTCGGGAACAGGCCCCTCCTTAGTCTGTCTTGTGGGCCCCAGGGTGAGACAAGTGTTTGACGGAAGAACTATAGCCCCCTCTCCACAGCAGTTCTCAAGTTCTGAGTGCCTTTTCTCCATGGTACTGTTGCATGTGACATTTCACTAAAACCCCCTTCCCTTTTCTTTTTTTTTTTTTTTTTTGTGAGACAGAGTTTTTGCTCTTGTTGCCCAGGCTGAAGTGCAGTGGCATGATCTTGGTTCACTGCAACCCCCACCTCCTGGGTTCAAGTGATTCTCCTGCCTCAGCCTCTTGAGTAGCTGGATTACAGGCACACACCACCACACCCAGCTAATTTTTGTATTTTTAGTAGAGTCAGGGTTTCACCATGTTGGTCAGTCTGGTCTCAAACTCCTGACCTTGTGATACACCTGCCTTGGCCTCCCAAAATGCTGGGATTACAGGCGTGAGCCACCACTTTTTCTTTTCTTTATCTTCTCCTCTTCTTTCTCCTCCTCCTCCTCCTCCTCCTTCTTTCTTCCTCTTCCTCTTCTTCTTCTTATTCCTCCTCCTCCTCTTCCTTTTCCTCTTCCTTCTCTTCCTCCTCTTCTCAGAGTCTCTCACTCTGTTCTGCCTCCCAGGTTCAAGTGATTCTCCTGCCTCAGCCTCCTGAGTAGCTGGGACTACAGGCATGGCATGCGCCACTACACCTGGCTACTTTTTGTATTTTTAGTAGAGAAGGCTTTTCACCATGTTGGCAAGGCTAGTATCAAACTCCTGGCCTCCAGTGATCCACCTGCCTATGCTTCCCAAAGTGCTGGGATTACAGACGTGAGCCACCCACCGCCCCCGGCCAAAACCCCTTTTCTTTGACGTGCTCTCTCTTGCGCGTGGTTTCCACTGAAGGGGAAAGCTCAGCTCTTCCCAGGACGCAAAAATCCTCCTTCCCCATCAAGTTGGAGCTCCCAAGCTCTGGGCAAAGGGGCCCGTAGGATTTCTCTCATTTATGGCTATCAGAAAAATAGGGCGGGAATCAGCTTCCATCACCCGGACCCCACCTTGTGTCAACAGCCCTCACAAACAGAGGGGCCCAGCAACCACCTTTTACACCGCCTGGTACTGTACACGGGCACCAGCTCACACGCTTAGCGAAAGGAAAACAAACCATGGCCCCGTCCCACCGATAACGCCCGACCCTGCGACAGGGGCCCTTGTTCTCCCGCTGCACCTTCCCGCGCCCGCTGGCAGCCCTGATAAATCTGCGTGGTGGGCAGGCTTGTGTTTGAATTGGGGTTGTTAGACCCATTAGCCAAAGAAAGGACGTGGACCTGCTTTGGGAAGGGCGAACTCTGGTCTTAAGGACTAGGCGAGGACAACAATGATTTATGATTAACCCAGTGACTCCGCGGCTGAGTGCGGTCTCAATGACTGCCATTTGAGTCATGACTTTCTTGTGCAGCTGCTGTGCCTCCATCCAGGTGTGAGTTGAGGGTGACCACAGAGCAAGAAATTTACACGTTGGCCGGGCGCAGTGGCTCACACCTGTAATCCCAGGACTTTGGGAGGCTGAGGAAGGTGGATCACCTGAGGTCAGGAGTTCGAGACCAGCCTGAACTCGCTGAATATGGAGAAATCTGTCTTTATTAAAAATGCAAAAAATTAGCTGGGCGTGGTGGCGCATGCCTGTAATCCTAGCTACTAGGGAGGCTGAGGCAGAAGAATCGTTTGAACCCGGGAGGTGATATTGCGGTGAGCCGAGATCGCGACACTGCACTCCAGCCTGGGCAACAAGAAAAGAAATTAGCATGTTGTGGACAGTAGGTGGCCCTGCATGTTGACACCTGATGAATGAAGAGGGACTCTTTGTTTTTCCATGAACCCGCGAAGCACATGCAATACCTGGATGGGTACACCTGGATGGATTAGATCCTGTGCCTGTCACTGCTGATGTAGGGAAATTTATTTATTTTTCTTAAAAAAAAAAAAAATGTAGAGATGGAGTCTCAATATGTGGCACAAGCTGGTCTTGAGCTCCTGGCCGCAAGTGATTCTCTTGCCTTGGCAACCCAAAGTGCTGGCATAACAGACGTGAGCCACCGCGCCTGACCAAGGGAAACTTATTTGTGAAAGTGTTTGAGTGAGAATAACATTCTTCTTAATTCTCTCCACAATCAAAAGTTGGGGCTTCTTTATGCACTTGAGAGAGTTACTGAAGAAGAAACACAAAATACGGTGTTTTTCCCAGTCATTTCTCCACCTGGTGTTAGAACAACAAGGGGTGGGCAGGCAGCGCTGTGTCGGGTGGGTACAGGAGCTGCCAAGTGCCCTTGTTACCTGTTTCCTTCAGCTTTGGCCCCTTGGAGGGTGTTAAAGTCTAAAAAGTTAGGTTTTTTTCCCTCTAAATTGGCAGAAGAATAAAATGTGTGAATGTATTTAAAAAACGAAAGTATTGGCCAGGCGTGGTGGTGCACGCCTGTAATCCCAGTACTTTGGGAGGCTGAGGCAGGCAGATCACAAGGTCAGGAGACAGAGATCATCCTGGCTAACATGGTGAAACCCCATCTCTACTAAAAATACAAAAAAAAAAAAAAAAAAAAGCCGGGCATGGTGGCACGCGCCTATAATCCCAGTTGCTCGGGAGGCTGAGGCAGGAGAATCGCTTGAACCCGGGAGGCAGAGGTTGCAGTGAGCCTAGATCGCGCCACTGCACTCCAGCCTGGGCAACAGAGTGAAATTTGGTCTCAAAAAATAAACAAAACTAAAGTATTACAGAAAAGGAAGGCAGTATTATTAGTGCATTTAGAGCTTACCATGACTCTGTGAGGTTGACCTAGGTTACTATCCTCATTTTTAATTTGATTGGATTGAGGTGTAGGTAAATGAGGTTGCTGGGTCCAAAGTCATCCAGTTGGTAAGGACGATCCAGGAGCAGGACCAGGGTGCTCTGCTGCCTCTTGGAAGGAAGAGCCAGCCCAGCGACTGGTGTGGTAACCATAGAAGATTAAAGCCTTAGGAGGAAACGTATTAGGAAAGAGATAAATTTAGCTTAAAACTTTCTTTACCATTTGAGAAATTAAATAGGCCTTTTAATCCAAATTAAAAATCTCTGATATAGAAACATACTAGAAATAAGTTATACATGAGAACCACCAGCCTTGTTCTCCCACGAGGGCCCCCCAGAAAAAAGTATTCCCTGAATAAACATGTTCTGCTGCAGCACTCAGGGTGTGTGAATGTATGTTTTACGTGTGACTTTCTCCCAAGTCCACCTCCAAGTGAGATGGAATTCAGACTCCCTTTTGCCTTGCTGTGCAAGCTGCTTATGAAGCCACTTGCTATCATAAGTTGATTTCCCATGATAGCCTCTGTAATTTTACTTCAAGTGTAATCCACAATTAAAACATAATTTGACAACAAGTTATTTCCAATATTACATATTTTTCATTGCAAATGCACACATGATATTTAAGAACTTTATTAAATAGACTTTGGGAATTAGCACAGGGACTTAATCTCCACTTGTAACACTGTTTCTTTTCTTTCTTTCTTTTTTTTTTTTTTTTTTTTTTTTTTGGGACGGAGTTTCGCTCTTGTTACCCAGGCTGGAGTGCAATGGCACGATCTCGGCTCACCGCAACCTCCGCCTCCTGGGTTCAGGCAATTCTCCTGCCTCAGCCTCCTGAGTAGCTGGGATTACAGGCATGCGCCACCATGCTCAGCTAATTTTTTGTATTTTTAGTAGAGACGGGGTTTCACCATGTTGATCAGGATGGTCTCAATCTCTTGACCTCGTGATCCACCTGCCTCAGCCTCCCAAAGTGCTGGGATTACAGGCTTGAGCCACCGCGCCTGGCTTTTTCTTTCTTTCTTTCTCTTTTTTGTTGAGATGGAATCTTGCTGCCTTGCCCAGGCTAGAGTGCAATGGTGCAATCTCAGCTCACTACAACCTCCGCCTCCCAGGTTCAAGTGATTCTTCTGCCTCAGCCTCCTGAGTAGCTGGGATTACAGGTGTGCACCACCATGCCCAGCTAATTTTTGTATTTCTAGTGCAGATGGGGTTTCACTATGTTGGCCAGGCTGGTCTTGAACTCCTGACTTCAGATGATTCTCTCGCCTCAGCCTCCCAAAGTACTGGGATTACAGGCTTGAGCCACTGCTTCTGTCCAGCCAACACTGTTTCTATCACAAAAGCTGTTATTGGCCAGGTGTGGTGGCTCACTGCTGCAATCCCAGTACTTTGTGAGGCCGAGGTGGGTGGATTACTTGAGGTCAGGAGTTTAAGACCAGTCTGGTCAACATGGTGAAACCCCATCTGTACTAAAAATACAAAAATTAGCTGCGCATGGTGGTGCATACCTGTAATCCCAGCTACTCAGGAGGCTGAGGAGAATCGCTTGAACCTGGGAGGCAGAGCCAAGATTGCGCCACTGCACTCCAGCCTGGGTGACAGAGTGAGCCTCTGTCTCAAAAGAAAAGAAAAAAGGGCATTATTGGTTCCAAAACTCCAACCCACACATTTTAAGAACGCTGACCAATTGTTGATGGAAGTCTGTCATTGACTGTCCTGATAACTGGTTTCTGAAGACTAATGTTCATTATTACAAATTTCTCTAGTATGTGAAGACATAATCAGGCCGGAAAATTTATGCCAAAAGATGGGCAACAGGAAGGCACATCAAATGTAAAAACAAACAGAAGATTCTAAACATTCTGAAGTCGTGTTCCTAATTATTCTGAAATAGTCTCTCGTTTTCTGTGCCCTTGGCACCCTCTTCTAATCTGCCAGCACTTTCGACAGCAACCCAACCCCTGTCTGGTCTGTGGCCCTGAATCCTCTGAAAGTGAGGAGAAGAAAGAGTTCCCAGAAGACATGTCCATTTAGGAATCTCAGAGTGACACTCGGAAGCCAGATTGTCAGGGCAGACTCCTCACTTCTCCACCTCTGTCTGACTCCCCTGCAACTCCCCGCCTCTGAGTGAACTCTCCCAGACCTTAGCACTAGCTGTGTCTCAAGCTGGCATGAGCAAAATATTAACAGATGCAGATTTGTCTGCCTTTTTGAAACCTATCAACACAGTTGCTTTCTCAGATTTTGCTGTGTAGGCTGAATTACAAAATCAGGAATCAAATTTATGTAGTTGTTCACATCTGACTTGAACAAATAAATACAGGTTTGAGTTATGGCTCTTCTAGCTAACTTGAGGTCTGGATCCATCTTCCCATCATAATTTTCCCTTCTGCTTTCTTTGTGAGCCCCCTCCCCCTTTGTCTTCCTTTCATTGTTGCAAAATTTTTTTTTACTCTTACTTGTGGGCCAAGAGCCTATTAATTAGGAGCTGGTCTATAGGCCCCAGTGGGAGCTGTTTGGACTCAGCTTGTGAAGCATTCTTACTGTACTTGATTCATGATGGGGCTGGAGGCCAATGGCTCAGTTTTGCTGTAGCCTTTCTGTGAAGGAGACCAGGCCTGGGAAAGGGGAGCATGCCTGTCTTTTGGCTCTGCTGAGCCTTCCTAATGTGTTTGTAAATCTTTTGAGCCCTGTAAGTAGCCATGCTCGCTAGATGGCTGAAGCACAGACCTGGAAATCAGCCACTCTCCAGTCCTAATTCTAGTATTTCTCATCCAGGCTTGTGTGGACCCATTTATAAAATGGCTATTAATATTTCCTCCTCCCCAAGGTCCCAGATTAGGTATTTTCATATGGAATCACTCTTTGGGACCAATCCTCGTGTGGAATAACTTTACTTGATTCTCACTAATCTGGCATTTCAGGGTCTCCCCAATCTGAGTCCAACTTGTTCCCCCTATTTTCATGCTTTTATATTTTGTGCTGGCCAAAAGAGACTTTACATGATTTCTTGAGACTGCTCTTTCCTGGCGCAAAATCTTGACTCTCTGGGTTCTGGACCTTTTGACATACTATCTAGTAAGTGCCTTTTAGAGTCACAGGCTGTTAGAGACAGCAGGGATCTGGAGGGCCAGAAAAGACTCCGGGAGGCTGGGCGGAAGGCTCAGAGGTCACGATTTTCAGATCTCTTTCTGCAATTCGAAGGCTTTTCTTAGGCCAGTAGCATAAACTGCTTTGGGGTGTACTATTATGAGTGGCTCTGTTTTTGTCTTTCGGGAATATGTCTTGCCTATATTTTAAAGCCATGACTTCTAAAAGGAAAATATTTTCTCTCCAGAGAGGTCTAAATCTTTAAAAGTGTGAATGAAGTAAATGTGATATTTATAAAACTCTTTGGGATGAAGGGCCTTTAAGCAAACACTTAATAATGGAAAAATCAATGAAAATGTTCTTATGAAAAGCAACTGGCCAGTCTGTCTCTGTGAGTGTCACATTTCTTTGCTCAAACAGCCTGATAGTTGCGAGGTCCACTGTTGGCAAATGTAACATTAAGATGGCACAACAGGGCCGGGTGCGGTGGCTCACACCTGTAATCCCAGCACTTTGGGAGGCCAAGGTGGGTAGATCACCTGATGTCAGGAGTTCAAGACAGCTTGGTCAACATGGTAAAACTCTGTCTCTACTAA
>NW_016107327.1:9837731-9839462 GCF_001604975.1 Cebus imitator | reverse complement strand
CCTGAGTAGCTGGGATTACAGGCACGCGCCACCATGCCCAGCTAATTTTTTGTATTTTTAGTAGAGACGGGGTTTCACCATGTTGACCAGGATGGTCTCGATCTCTTGACCTCGTGATTCACCTGCCTCGGCCTCCCAAAGTGCTGGGATTACAGGGGTGAGCCACCGCGCCCGGCCTAGATTGTTACTTAACTGCCTGCTTCCCTTGTTGGCGTGGGCAGCAGCCAGGCTTGAAATGGCTCCACCTCCCCTTGGATCCTTTTTCAGCTTTTCTGAGTTCTGGGCCAACTCTGACTCCTATATTCAGCTGCATGGTGAGGGCACCAGCTTCTCCTGAAGGACACTAATGTCAGAGGTGGCAAAAATCAACACATTTCGGTCCATCTTCCTGGATCCTAATGGATACTTGTGGGTCCTGTCTTGTCCTACTTTACAACTATCTTCCTGTGGACCGATGAATGCTGAAATTCTAGAATGCTGAAATTTTAGCATTAGATGGTAAAACAATAGCCTTATGGAGACTGATTAGCTCCTACAATTGCATAATTGCATTTAACAAATCCCTTATTTCGTGTGTGTGTGTGTGGTATGAGTGTAATAGCCTACTAATGATTCGTCTCCTCTGAGTAAACTCTAATACAAAATTGTTAGATTTTTACAAACCACAGTGCTTAAAAAAAAAAACAAACCCAAAAACCAAAATTGTTAGATTTTAAAAACATATTCAAGGCAGGCTGTTATGCCCTTGTGACAGCCAGATCATCCCATTTGTACCAGTTAACCGCTGTGGTAGAAACAACCAGAAACATTTATTGGCCTGAAACAATAACCATTGTATTTGCTGATAATTCTGTGCATCAGCAATTTTGGCTGGCCTCGGCAGGATGGTTCTTCTGCTGGTCTCACCTAGACTCACTCAGCAGTGTAGCTAGAGCTACCTGGTCTAAGATAGCCTCACTCACATATCTGCTAATTAGTGCTGGTTGTTGGTTGGGTCACGTATCTCCAGAAGTTTAACCTGGACTTCTTCTTAAGATACTGTGTTCCAAAGGCAGTGAAAGAGAGAGACCAAGCCTCAATGCACAAACAAACTTTTCAAGCTTCTGCTTGTATTATGTTTACCAGTGTCCCATTGGCCAAAGCGAGGCACATATTCAAGCATATAGACTCAATGTAGGAGGGGGTTACCCAAGTGTATGGATAAGGGATACATGATTCTTTAGAGTTTATTCTGTAACAATTCACTGCATCACCCAATGGCTGGTAAAAGAGTTTACTGTACTCTGTGTCACTGAAGGAAAAGGTAAATAAATGAGTGAGATTGATAGGAAGTTTCTCTAACTTGTTTTACGCTTTGTGTCCCCCATGTAATGTTTAGCCCAGGTCCTTGCATATAATGGGTATTCAAAATACGATTTGTTACCTTAATATCTATAGATCTCAACCACCAATAGAGTAACAGAAGGCTTAAATAGGACCACCTGTGATTATAGTCTGAAACCCACTGATTTCCAGATAGCATAAATAACTGGAGAGGAAATACTCCTGGGTTTGGTTTTCAGGTTTATGTGCTTTTGTTGAGGTCATTATGTTAGCCTGTACCTTGACCTGTCTTCCTAGAAATTGTGAGCAAATAATATCACATTTACAATTCATTTGCCTTTCTGGGTAGAATGGCTTTTTTCCCTTGTTTGTGTACCTCATCACTTTTTTTTTTTTTTTTTTTTTTTT
>NW_016107327.1:9819234-9837716 GCF_001604975.1 Cebus imitator | reverse complement strand
TTAAGACAGTGTCTTACCTGGTTCCCCAGGCTGGAGTGCAGTGGTGTGATCATATCTCACTGTACATCTCCAACTCCTGGGCTCAAGAACTCATCCTGCCTTAGCCTCTTGAGTAGGTAGGACTGCAGGCATATGCTGCTATACCCAGCTTTTCTTCTTCTTCTTCTTTTTTTTTTGAGACAGGGTCTTGCTTTGTCACCAGGCAGAAGTGCAATGGCATGACCTTGGCTCACTGCAGCCTTGACTTGCCAGGCTTAAGCAATCCTCCCACCTCAGCCTCCTGAATAGCTAAAACCACAGTCAAGCCTCACTATGCTCAGTTAATTTTGTTTATTTCTTGTAGAGATGAGGTCTCATTTTGTTGCCAAGGCTGGTCTTGAACTCATAGACACAAGTGATCCTCCTACCTTGGCCTCCCAAAGTACTGGCATTACAGGCATGAGCCACTGCACCTGGCTGTATCCAGCTTAAAAAAACAAAACAAAACAAAAAAACTGTAGACTGGGCGAGGTGGCTGATACCTGTAATCCGAGCACTTTGGGAGGCGAAACTGGGAGGATCACTTGAGGTCAGGAGTTCAAGACCAGCCTGGCCAACAGGGTGAAACCCTGTCTTTACTAAAAATACAAAAATTAGCCGGGCCTGGTGGTGGGCACCTGTAATTCCAGCTACTCGGGAGGCAGGAGAATTGCTTGAACCCGGGAGGCAGAGGCTGCAGTGAGCTGAGATCACACCACTGCAATCCATCTGGGAGAAAGAGCAAGACTCCATTTCAAAACAAACAGGCCGGGTGTGGTGGCTCATGCCTGTAATCCCAGCACTTTGGGCAGCTGAGGTGAGCAGATCACCTGAGGTCGGAGTTCAAGACCAGCCTGACCAACATGGAGAAACCTTGTCTCTAAAAAACAAACAAACAAACAAACAAACTTATAGAGACAGGATCTTGCTCTGTTGCCCAGGCTGTTCTTGAGCTTCTGGCCTCAAGCAATCTTCCTGCCTTGGCCTCCCAAAGTAGTGGGATTACAGGCATGAGCCACCCCACCCAGCCTCCTCACATTTTTTAAAATGCCTCAAAAAACGATAAAGGATAAGTGCCAGCTTATAAAGCACCCCCAGAACAATTCATTCAGTTTCTAAAAATGTATATTTTTAGCATATTATAAGCAAATGGTTTAAGATTACAAATAGTGCTGAAAAGGTTTATATGAAGAATGAATAGTTTCTCTTTTCCTCTGTCTTTTCTCAGAAGCAACCACTTTCTACTCTTTATGCTCATTCTTCTAGTAATTACATCATATTTCCATATTTTGCTGCTCTTTTTTTAAATCCAGCTTGTTAATCTCTGCCTTTTAATCTATTTACATTTAATATAATTATTGATTTGGTTGGCCTTAAGGCTAACATCTTGCTATTTGTTTTCGATTATTCCATTTAAAAACATTGTTTTTCGGCAGGACGTGGTGGCTCTCTTGCCTATAATCCCAGCACTTTGGGAGGCTGAGGAGGGCAGATCACGAGGTCAAGAGTTTAAGACCAGCCTGACCAACACGGTGAAACCCTGTCTCTACTAAAAATACAAAAATTAGCTGGGTGTGGTCGTGGGTGCCTGTAATCCCAGCTACTCAGGAGGCTGAGGCAGGAGAATCTCTTGAACCTGGGAGGCAGCTGTTGCAGTGAGCTGAGATCGTGCCACTGCACCCCAGCCTGGTTGACAGAGTGAGACTCCGTCTCAAAAAAAAAATTTTTTTTTCTCCTCTTTTGACTTCAGATATTGTTTGTCTGTAAATATTTTACCTACATTTTTAAAGGATATTTTCACTGGATATAAAATTCTAGGTTGTCGGGTTTTGTCTTTCATCGATTTATGCCATTTCATTGTCTTTTGACTTACCTTATTGGTTATGAGAAATTGTTAACCATTTGTTATCATGTATCATCTTCCCCTCCCACCCCAGCTGCTTTTAAGATTTTTTTCTAGCTGGGTGCAATGGCTCATGCCTGTAATCCTAGCACTTGGGAGGCTGAGGTGGATGGATCACCTGAGGTCAGGAGTTCAAGACCAGCCTGGCCATCATGGTGAAACCCCATCTTTAAAAAAAAAAAAGATTTTTTCTGTATCTGGAGTTCTTAGCAAATTGATCATGATGGACCTAGGTGTAATATTCTTTGTTTTTATTCCGATTGGAGTTTAAAGAGATTTTAGATATCTAGGCTGATATATATATATATATATATATATATATATATATATATATTTTTTTTTTTTTTTTTTTTTCTTCGAGACAAGTTTTCACCAATTTGGCCAGGCTGGTCTTGAACTCCTGACCTCATGATCCACCTGCCTCAGCCTCCCAAAGTGCTGGGATTATGTGTGAGCCACCTTGCCCAGCCTAAGGCTGATTTTTTCATTAAATTTAGAAAATTTTGGCCATTCTATATTCAAAATTTTTTCAGGGCTAGACATTGTGGCTCATGCCTATAATCCCAGGCTTTTGTGGGGGTGAGGTGAAAAGATTTCTTGAAGCCAGGAGTTCAAGACCAGCCAGGGCAACATGGCAAGAACCTGTCTCTACAAAAAATTTTGAAAATTATCTGGGCATGTTTGAGCACACCTATAGTCCTAGGTACTTGGGAAGCTGAGGCAAGAGGATTGGTTGAACACATGAGTTCGAGGCTTCAGTAGCCTATGATTGCACCACTGTATTCCAGCCTGGTTAATAGAGTGAGACACTATTTTTTTAAAAAATATTATTTCTTGATCTGTCTTCTATAGCCAAGGCTCCAATTAGCTGTATGTTGGATCACTTGGTATTGCCCATAGGTCATTAAAGCTGTGTTCATGTTTTTCAGTCTTTTTTTCCCTCTGTTTTGTATTGAGGGTTTCTATTTACCTATTATCCTGTCACTAATACCTTACTTTGTAGTTTCCAATATGCTGTTAAGCCCATCCAGTGGAGTTTTCACTTCAGAATTGATATTAATTTCTTTTCAGTTCTAGAATTTCCAATTGGTTATATTTTATAGTTTTCCATTTTTATACTGTGATTTTACCCATCTGTTCACTCATTGTGTCAATAATCTTTTTGTTTATACTCTTTAAATGTATTTATAATAGCTATTTTAAAAAGATTTGCCTGCCAGTTCCAACACCTGTGTCATCTCTGCATTTGTTTCTGTAGACTTTCTCCCAGGTTATGTGTCACACTCTCCTGTCTCTTAACATATCTCACAACTTATGACGATTTACTGGGTATCCTATGCTGTATTTATTGATAATCTAGATTTGTTATTTTCTCTTAAAGGGTATTGAATGTTTTTCTGGAAAGAAGTTATTTTCTGGTGGGTCAGTCTGATCATATTAAGGCTTACTTTAAGTTTTTGTTAAGACATGTCTAGCTGAACGTTTACTCTTAAGGCTAGAGTAGCCATTTTTTCTGATGGCTTTCTGGAGTCTCAACTGAATACTTGGGATTTCAGTGAAATATCTCCAGTCTGGCTGGTTAGAACTCCAATTCTTCCATCACTGTCCAATTTTCAGAACTTCTCTGATTAGTTCACATATTCCCAGAACTGTTCTCTGCTATACTTGGCAAAATCTTGCCCTGTGCATGTATGGCTTAATTCTCAGCTGAAGATGAAAGCAGATGCCTATGCAGATTTATGGAGCTTCTTCTCTGCACAGTGGTTTCCTCTCTGTTATCTTTCCAAGCAAGTCCTGGTTGCTGCCTCAGCAGCCCTGTTCTTCAATCTGTTTCCTTAACCCAGAAAGATGGTTGCTTTCTATTTGGCTCCACTTCCCTTGGCCTTCGGTTGGGAAGTATTCCCAGGCAGAAAACTGGGATGAATGTGGGACTCACCTGGTATTTCCCTTCTCTCAAGGACCACATCCTTGTGATACTGTCTGTCTGATGCCTAAAAAGAGTTACGTCATATATTTTATTTTTATAGTTTTATAAGGCTATAGAATAAGTCTAAAATTTTTTATTCCATTTGACAGAACTGGAAGTCTGTCTCTCATATTCATATTTCTAAGTAATATGAACATCCTTAAGTCATCAATTTTAAACATTAGCTATCGGCTTCTTATGGAATAATAGCTCATTTAAACTCCTCTTTCCCTCTCTTTATTCTCATAATGTAATTATATTCCTATTCTGATAATATTCATTTTCAGAGTTTTGTTTTTATGAATTTGTAGACCCTGTTCCCTGCTAAGCCAAATGGTGCACTCTTATTATATTGCTTTTCCTGTCCAAATTTTGTTTTTCCTGGAGTTAATTTCTGGTTGGTATATTCTGTCTGCCTAATTTTTAAAAAATGCCCAAGTTTTCTCTCATTACTTTTTTTTTTTTCTCACTTTGTTTCATGCATAGGAATCTCACTCACTCTCTTCTAAGTGTAAAGTGTCTCTTGATAATGTTTTCTACTAGAGCCTTTGACTTTCTGTTTCCATCTGCAATGTGGCTCGGTTGGCCTGTGGTTTTACAGCAGATGTCCTGGAGCTCCCCATTACTCTCATCCTGAGACTTTCCTTCCTCCTCTTCTCTGCTGGATTCCCTTCTTGTTGGATTCATGTTTCACTCCATTTTGATTTACTTCTTCAGTTTTGTGGAACATACACTCCAGCGCCTCCCTGAGAAAGAGTGCATAGGAAGTACATTTTTTTTAGTCTCCTTAGACATCTAAAATATGTCTTTATTTTACTTTCACATTTGATTAATGGTTGGCTACATATAAAATTCTAGGTAGAAAATATACTTAGAAATTAGAAGTTATTGCTTCACTATCCTTTAGCATCCAATGATGCTATTGAAAATGTTGATTCCAGTTTCACATGATTCCTTAAATATTAGCTATATTTTTTCTTTCAAAGTTTTTAGAATCTTTTTTCCTTTTATTAGTGAATTTTGATGATGACGTATCCTGATAGGTATCTTTCCTCATTCTTTTTCTTCTTTTATTTATTTATTTTTAAAAGTAGAGATGAAGTCTTGCTTTAGTGTCCAGGCCAGTCTCGAACTCCTGGCCTCACGTGATCCTCCCATCTTGGCCTCCCAAACTGTTGGGAATATAGGTGTGAGCCACTGCCCCAGGTGTTTCTTCATTTCTTGTTCTTGGCACTGGATTTGTTTTTTTTTTTTTGGAGACGAAGCCTTGCTCCGTCACCAGGCTGGGGTGCAGTGGCATGATCTCAGCTCACTACAACCTCTGCATTCCGGGTTCAAGTGATTCTCCTGCTTCAGTCTACTGAGTAGCTGGAACTACAGGTGCATGCCACCATGCCTAGCTAATTTTATTTATTTATTTATTTGTTTTTTGGTATTTTTAGTAGAGACAGGCTTTCATCATGTCGGCTAGGTAGTCTCTATCTCTTGATCTCCTGGTCCACCTGCCTTGGACTCCCAAAGTGCTAGGATTACAGGCGTGAGCCACCGCACCCGGTCAGCACTGGATTTTTTAATCCAGAGACTCATGTCCTTCAAATGTTCTTGTATTATTTCTTTGATAATTTCCTCCCTTCCATTTTCTTTTTTTATCTATTTGTGGAATTCCTTGTATTTGGAAGTAGAATTTGTGGATAGAGTTTCTTTTGTTTGATTTCTCCAGAAAAGAAATCTGTAGTTTTATTACAAAGAATAATCAGGCAGAGATATGGTGATAGTTTGCCTGTCTGCAGCATAGAGGTGGAAACTTGACTTTATATAAGAAATTCTTATATAAACTTCCAAGCGTAGCACTACTCTTAAACCTGTTTGTGTGTGTGTGTGAGAGAGAGAGATGGAGTTTTGCTCTTGTTGTTGCCTAGGCTGGAGTACACTGGTGCAATCTTGGCTCACTGCAACCTCCACCTCCCGAGTTCAAGCAATTTTCTTGCCTCAGCCTCCAAAGTAGCTGGGATTTACAGGCACCTGCCACCATGCCCAGCTAATTTTTGCATTTTTAGTACAGACAGGTTTCATATGTTGACCAGGCTGGTCTCAAACTTCTGACCTCATGATCTTCCTGCCTTGGCCTCCCAAAGTGCTGGGATTATAGGCGTGAGCCACTATGCTTGGCTCGTACACCTATCTTTTGTATTAATTGTTGCCTATACTAGAGCATTTCAGGAATTTTGCAAAATAAATGGACTGTGTCTGATCCCGTTTTCATATCATGTAAATACTTAGATTGTCTTTTCTCCTTTCTGTTGAATCACTTATCATTTCTCCATCAGTTTTAGTTCTTTTGTTCTTTCTATGTTTGGGGAGGGGGTTTCAGATATTTTTGTTTCATTGAATTTCTAATTTTGTCTTAATTTCTTATTTTCATTGTTTTGGAATTTTACTTATTTATATTTTGAGAAGAGCAGCAAATAGAAATGTCTTTACTCTGATGCCTTGGAATCCAATTCTTTAAAATTTATGGATTTCAGCCAAATGTGGTGGCTCACGCCTGTACTCCCACCACTTTGAGAGGCTGAGGTCACCTGAGGTCAGGAGTTTGAGACCAGTCTGGCCAACATGATGAAACCCCATCTCTACTAAAAATACAAAAAACTTAGCTGGGCATGATGGCACGCATCTGTAACCCCAGCTACTTGTGAGGCTGAGGCAGGAGAATTGCTTGAACTTGGGAGGTGGAGGTTGCAGTGAGGTGAAATTGTGCCACTGCACTCCAGCCTGGTTGACAGAGCAAGGCTTCATCTCAAAATTAAAAAAAAAAAAAAAATCTATGGATTTCTCCCTCTGCCTCCTTCCTGTCCCTTCCTTCCTCCTGGATCTCAAATACTAGTGATCAAATTCCTCATACCCTTCAGTTCTTCATTGTTTGTGTAAGGCCTCTGTCTTCACATTGGTGAAGAGTGAAGGCGGAGACCAAAGAAACCAAACAAACTTACAAACAAATCAATACCTCATTGCAGAAACCAACACTATGAAGCCAATGAACTTGATGTCGTGAAAGAGAGCAAAGGGGGCAGGCAGGTTGGGGAAGTATTTAGATAGGACAGTCAGGGAGGGCCTCTCTGAAGAAATGTCATTGACCCTCAGACTTGAAAAGGAGTTGGCCCTTTGAACGAGGAAGAAAGCATGTTTGAAGAACAGAAAGGAAGCCAGTGAGGCTGGAGTGTAGTCGACAGGGAGGAGTGTGGCTGTGACGAACCTGTGGAGGGGTGGGCAGGGGCTCCGCCACACAGGGGCTTTTAAAGTTGCTGAGAACTTGAGCTTTTATCTGAAGGGCAGTGGAAAGCGGCTGGCAGGGGCGGGGTGGCGGCGGCCGGGGTGGTTAAGTGGGGGAGTGACATCGCTTCTGTAGTCATAGTTTTAAAATATCCCTGCACATGAGGCATGCAAAGCACATTGTAGGGGGCAGATAAGAGGGGAAGTCAGGGGAACAGACAGGGGGATCTTGCAGCAGCAGTTCAGGTGGGAGGTGATGGTAGCTGACTGAGCGGAGGCGGAGGGAAATGGGTGGCATCAGGATTTATTTTGTACTTTATTTCTTTTAATTTTTAATTTTAATAATTTATTTTTATTTGCAAAGATGGGGTCTCACTATGTTGCTCAGGCTGCTCTCAAACTCCTGGTCTCGAGTGATCCTCACAAAGTGCTGATCCCAGCCTCCCAAAGTCCTGGGATTATAGGCATGAGCCACCGCACCTGGCAAGGATTTATTTTGGAGACAGACTAAGCAGGATTTGGGATGGACTGGATGTGAGAAATGAGGGAGAGGTATGTAGGAATTTATAGACAGCATGCATGTGAGCCTGTAGTCATCTCCCCAGACCCCCGCAGCTAACATCTGAGATAGTGGTTTCTTTGTACCATACTCTGAGATGGCTGTCCTAACACAGTGTCCACCTGGGTCTGTGCTAAGAGTGGCGGTGCTTTGAAGTTCTTAGGAAGTGGGACTTTGGAAAGGGGCCTACACTTGTTTCACGGCATTTCTTCCAGTTGTGGGGAAAAAAAGTGACAATAGTTAAAAAGATGATGATAATTAATAACAATTATAGCTAACACTTGCTGAGCTCTTATTATGAGCCAGGCACCCACAACCACCTTATGAGAGGTCAAGAATCCTACCCTAAGTCACACAGGCAGCAAGGGCACAAGGCAGGACAGGCCCCCAGGCAGCGTGGCTGTAGAATCTGCTGTCTTTACCTCTGTGCTGTTTGGCTGGCTGTGAATGTAGGCAGATGCCCTTTGCTGGGCATTGCCATCCAGAACCCTTTTTGGATGTGGAACAAGCAAGAGGCAGTTCAGGTACAATCGATGTTTGAGAAAGAGCTTCGGATTTGAGAGTCAATTTTTGTTTTTTTTTGAGACAGCGTCTTGCTCTGTTGCCCAGGCTGGGGTACAGTGGTGAGATCTCGGCTCACTGCAACTTCCTGGGTTCAAGTGATTCTCCTGCCTCAGCCTCCTGAGTAGCTGGGACTAGAGGTACGTGCTACCTCTTAGTAGATGGGGGCTTCACCATGTTGGCCAGGCTGGTCTCGAACTCCTGACCTTGAAGCCATCCACCCACCTTGGTCTCCCAGATTTCTGGGATTACAGGCCTGAGCCACGGCACCCGGCCCTAGAACCAAAACAATCATCACGCTGACACCACCACCAAGCAAACAATAGAAACTTGAAAATGTAAAAAAGGACCTACACTGGCCAGCCTAAGAAGTGAGGATTCCTGTGACAGGCCCGAGGTCACCACTGGCTCTTCTAGGGCTGGGTAGGTCTCTTAGCTCATAGCTGCAACTTTGGCTCAGGCACTTCTGCCTGGGGCTGAGGAGTCGGCTCCTAAACCTTCTCGCTGGGAGCTAATGATTAACTGGATCTATTTCTGCTCCTCCTGGGTCTTACTCTTTACCCGCCCTCAGACACAGGACAGTCTGGGACATCACCAACCTTGGATATCACCAACCTATGGCAAGGCTACAGGTTTTTAATTACAAGGAGATCCCCTTATCTCTGGCCAGTCCTTTTCTCCATTAATTTACACCTTCTCTTATCTTTTGCATCTATTGTCTCCCACAGTGAGCGTCTATCCAGCATGTGCCTATGCTGCCACCGCCTCTGCAGGCCCCTGTCCCTTGGCTGACCCCTCGGGGGCCTCATTTATCTCCCTGCTGGCCCTCCTTCGCCTGACCCTGTCCAGGCTCCCTTTGATCTGCCCCTTGCTCCTCTCTGCCTTCACCTAGCGTTCTCCTTTCTCCTTTTCAGGCCACGTCCCTGCCCATTCCAGGAATTCTCCTGACTTCAGGAGTCGGTGCTTCTGGGAACTGGGTTCCTTTGTCCCTCCAAAAGGACAGGAAAGTGAGCAGGGGAAGTGGCCATTTGCATAGCCAGAGGAATGGGACTTGAGAAAACAGACCAGGCAGGTCTCCTGGGTTCTGAATGAAAAGCAAAGAGGGTCAGAGCAGGGAGGCTGGGAGCCAGGGGCTCTATTTAACTTACTCCTGCAAGCAGTCACTTATGAGGTGCCCACTGTGTGCAAGGTGCAGTGCGACAGGTCTGAGATACAAAGTTGGAGACCTGGTCTGATGGCTGACCAACCTCTCCCCGACCCTGGGTGCCGCAATGAGCTGAGGCAGGGGAAGAGAACTGGCCTGGGCAGGTGGAAACCTGCCTGGACACCCAGGTGGTGGCCCTTGGTGGGGGAAACTGGAGCAGGAGGGGACTGACCTGTGAAGGAGCCAGCACCACATGCCCGGCCGTGTCTGCTTAAAGTAGACGTTTTCTTTCCTTCCTTCCCTCCCTCCCTCCCTCCCTCCCTCCCTCCTCTCGCTCACTCTCTCTCTTTCTCTCTTTTTTTTGGAGTTTTGCTCTATCACCCAGGCTGCAGTGCAATGGCGCGATCCTGGCTTACTGCAACCTCTACCTTCCCTGTTGAAGTAATTCTCCTGCCTCAGCCTCCCGAGTAGCTGGGATTACAGGCATGTGCCACCATGCCTGGCTAATTTTTGTATTTTTAGTAGAGACAGGGTTTCACCATGTTGGCCAGGCTTGTCTCGAACTCCTGACTTCAAGTGATCCACCCGCCTCGCCTCCCAAAGTGCTGGGATGGCAGCCTTCTGCCACTGCACCTGGCCTGGGCAGGCATTTTCGAACCTGGCTCTGTCCTGGCCTGGGCTAGCCCTGCAGCGCTTCTGTGAACCTGTCTGTTTTCAGCCTGCTGCTAAGCATAACTGTTGAAACCCGCAGAGATTTCTGTGTCTCCTTTTTTCTCTAGGTGTCTCTTCAGGCTGGAATTTCTCCCCAAAATGCTAGCACTGGACTGGTCCTGGGCATTCTGCCATCTACAGCAAATAGAAAAAGAAAATGTGTCCTTACTGTCGCCACCGATGTTTGCTGTGGCCCTCGGGGGAAGGGCAGGCCCCAGTGGCTGCCGGACACACCTGCTGGATGGAGGGAGGAGTCCAGCACTCAGGTGGGGGCCGTCCAGGTGGCCCGGGAAGGCCAAGCGCCAGACCCCCTTGCTGGTGCGTGAGGAAAGCCAGGCACCGCCAAGGCTTCCAAGGACTGCCAGGCAGCTCTGCACAGCATCCCAGGTCTCATTTGCAGGGAAAAATCTTGAGAATAAAAAAACAAAAACCCACACCGAACTCTGGAAAGATACATACACAAATGTCACCAGTGGATGCCTTAGAGGAGAGTGATGGAGTGGGTGGGAGGCGGTGCAGGCCTTTGAGAAGACTTTGGCTCTTGTGTGTGAACAGTGGGATGTGGGGAAGTTTTGAGCTGAGGAGTAACACTATCTGACTTGAATTAACTTTTTCTTTTTGAGATAGGGTTTCTCTCTGTTGCCGAGGAATGGAGTGGTATGATCACGGCTCACTGCAGCCTTGAACTCCCGGGCTCAGGTGATCCTCCCGTCTCAGCCTCCCAAGTAGCTGGGACCACAGGCACTCACCACCATGCGTGGCTAATTTTTGTATTTTTGTAGAAATGAGGTTTTGCCATGTTGCCCAGGCTGGTCTCGAAGTCCTGGGATCAAGTAATCAGCCTGTCTTGTCCTCCCAAAGTGCTGGGATTACAGGCGTGAGCCACCGCATCTGGCCTGACTTGACTTTTAAAAGAACTGCTCTGCCGGGCGCAGTGACTCACACTTGTAATCCCAGCACTTTGGGAGGCTGAGGCAGGCAGATCATGAGGTCAAGAGATCGAGACCATCCTGGCTAACAGTGAAACCCTGTCTTTAAAAGAAAAAAAAAAAAAAAAAGAACTGCTCTGACTGTTGTTGGAGAATGAATGGTCGGGGAGGGGTGGAGGTGGGAAGACCATTGCCCTGTGTAGGAAGGGGATGGTGGCACGGACCATGCAATTCCTGTGGTGGTGTAAGAAGGGATCAGATTCTGGGTGTGTGTATATATGTACATGGAAGTCTTGCCCTGTTAGCCAGGCTGCAGTGCAGTGGTGTAATCATGGCTCACTGCAGCCTCGATCTGGGGTATATTGTAAGGAGTAGAGTCGACAGGCTTTTCTGATGAATGGGATGTGGTGTCTGAAAGAAATGGGAAAAGGAGTCGGGGGTGACTCCGAGGGCTTTGGCCTGGGCTGCTGCAAGAATGGAGCTGCCATTTGCTGAGAAGACAAAGATGGGAAATCTTCTTCTTCGCCTGGCCCGTGTCCCCTCCTGACTCTATGGGAATAGAAGCAATGGAAGGGAAAAAGTTGCCTTTGGTGCCTGGCGTCAGGCCTCCCACATTGTCAACAAACCATGTGGAAGGAATGGAAAAAAGGGAAAAAGAAAAGGTGAGCAAATATTTGCCTGAAGGTATCCGAGCAGCTCTTGGGCTTCTGAGGGCCAACTGGCCTCTACAGTTTGGGACGGTAGGTCACAGAAGTGTTGGGGTCATCACGAGTGCCATGATTCCTGTGGGTTCTCATCTTGGCATTTGGGCTTTCTAGCCTCATTTTTAAAGTTGTGAAGCTCTTATAATAATGTAAAGCTTTTATAATATGACTCACAAGAGTGTGTCACAGGGATGTCAGGATGAAGAATGTGCTTTAGGTGTGTGTTTCTGAACAAATTCTAGGATAGATGCTATACAAGAGTAAGTGCTATTCCGGGGGCCAAAGCCACCTTAGTGAGCCAGCTTCACTTTTTTGGCTGTCTTAGCTGCCTGAACTCTTCTTCAGGACAAGGAAGCCAGCAAAGAAAGGACACCCAGTAAAGCCCAGAGGCCTTCCTAATTGGAAAGCGTCACAGACCCTAACCTGGAGCCAGGGAACTCTTAGTTTAGAAATATTTGTAACTGGCTGGGCGCGGTGGCTCATGTCTGTAATCCCAACACTTTGGGAGGCCAAGGCAGGTGGATCACCTGAGGTTAGGAGTTCAAGACCAGCCTGGCCAACAAGGTGAAACCCCATCTCTACTAAAAATACAAAAATTAGCCAAGTGTGGTGGTGGGCGCCTGTAATCCCAGCTACTCTGGAGGCTGAGGCAGGATCGCTTGAACCTGGGAGGTGGAGGTTGCAGTGAGCTGAGATTGCACCACTGTACTCCAGTCTGGGCGACAGAGTGAGACCCTGCCAGGCGACAGCAGAAGCCACTACAGCAGAATGGTTCAGTATGAGCTCTGAATTTGGGTAGCATAACATTCCCTCCTGCCTCCAGCTGTGTGAGTAAGAGCAAGTTAATTATCTCTCGAAATCTTGGTCCCTCCCTGTAAATTTGGATAAAGCACTGCTTTATAGGGACTTTAAGAAGATTAGATGAAGAAATGTTTATAAAGTGCTTGGCATCATGTCAAATACATGGAAACTATGTAATAAGTAGCTATTGTTTTTCATTAAAAAAAAAAAAAAAAACTTTGTAGACAGGGTCTCACTATGTTGCCCAGGCTGGTCTCCAACTCCTGGCCTCAAGCAATCCTTCGGCCTCAGCCTTCCCTCCCAACACCCTGGATGACTGGTGTGAGCCACTGCACCCAGCCCCAGACATGCATTAATATTGAAAAACATAACAAGGGAGTTTTTTATTTTTTAAAGACAGGGTCATATTCTATTTCAGAGAACTGTTGTTCTCAAAATAAAACAAAAACAAAAAAACTCCTTTATTTGAAAATTTCCAGGGATTTACCCTAATGATGACTTGAAAATCATTTATGGTGGGATATGATTATTTTTGAAAGAATATACTGTTTTTATTTTTATAAGGCTGGGTCTTGCTCTGTTGCCTCGGCTGGAGTGTAGTAGTGTGGTCATAGCTCACTACAGCCTAGGATTCCCCGGCTCAAGTGATCCTCCCACCTCAGCCTGCCAAGTAGCTGAGACTATAGGCACACGTCACCATGCCTGGTGATTTTTTTTTTTTTTTTGTAGCGATGGGTACATGGGTCTTACTATGTTGCCGAGGCTGGTCTCAAACTCCTAACCTCAACTGATCTGCCCACTTCAGCCTTCCAAAATGTTGGGATTATAGGCATGAGCTCCTGGCTGCAAAAAACAAACAAACAAAAAAACACTTAATGTACTTCATAATCCCCTTACATATAAGCCAACGAGGTTGTTTCATGTTTTAAATATGTCAGGTACAGAACCCTCACAACTTTACACATCCACAGTGAGTTTCCAGCTAGATGGATGGAATGAGTGGAAACGTGTGGTGAGTAAGCCTCTCGGGGTAAGTCAGAGACAGCACTGCTTAGAGGCAGGAGATTTTTAAGTGTATTCACACACACACACACACACACACACACACACACACAGACACACACACACACATGCATAGTCACATAACGTCCAATTCAGGAAGATAGATTTTCAAACCAAAAATCAGGATAGATAGTATGAGAAATACAAATGGCCCCTGGAACAATGGAATAGAATCTTTACCATGTGGAACAGCCGTGGACTCTCCGTGGCCTCTTCACATTCTCCCTTGGCTGTGACTCCCATGTTTCTGAGTAGATCTTGGTTTCCGAGGGCCAAATGGTCCCTACCATTTGGGATCTTGGGCCCATTTCTGTGGGTTTTTTTTTTTTTTTTTTTTTTGAGACAAAGTATCTCTCTGTCACCCAGCCTGGAGTACAGTGGCATAGTCTCAGTTCACTGCAACCTCCTCCTCCTGGGCTAGAGATTCTCCCACCTCAGCCTTCCCAATAGCTGGGACTACAGGCACGAGCCACCACATCTGGCTAATTTGTGTGTGTGTGTGTGTGTGTGTGTGTGTGTGTGTGTGTGTGTGTAGAGATAGGGTTTCTCACCATGTTCTCCAGGCTGGTCTCGAATGAATTCTTGGGCTCAAACCATCTGCCCACATTGGCCTCCCACAGTGCTGGTAGGTGCAAGTTACCGTGCCCAACCCAATTTCTTACTCTGTCTATTCCAGTAGCCTCTTCCTGGTCCTTGGGTAGGTTACCTCTGTCTACTAAAACAATTGCAAGTTAGTTCTTTAGTGGAACACGTCTAACTCCTCTTCAAATCCCCCAACCCCCAGTATAGGGTTTGATCCAGAACAAGCAGTCAGTGTTTGTTGAATGAGATTGAATTAGCATGGGTGAGAATTAGCGATGCTCTCCTACTTCCTGAGCCACCTGGATCAATACCTCCTGGAGTGCCTCAGCCCAGACAACCAGGCTGGCCCGCAGACGGCTTAGCCTGCGGTCCCTGTGGGTGCGCGGCTGGCTGCCCACGTGGGTGCAGACCTGGCTCTGGGGAGCCTCCGGCCAGGCCCTGCTTGAAGGCCTCGGCTCCACTGGGCGCATGTGGATTGCCCTGAAGCAGCATTTTCCCAAGGTTTGGCTGTGCTAATTATTCCTTCCCCTCCTGCTGTGAAAACCTTGGACTAGAAAATGAAATCAAGGAGGGGGCGTGGAAGGACAGCCGGGAAGGAAAGGAGTTAATAAGCAGAACAAGGTCACCCATCTGCTGCCGCTTTCCACACTCCCTTATCTGTGACGCCACTGGCTCCAAGGTCCTTTCTTTTCATTAAAACTGTTGAATTACCCAAAATGATAAAATTAACTAAATTTTTGACTGGCCTTCTATCTTAGACATAACAGAGCTTGCCTTGATATTGCGGCTGCGCTTCTCTCCTCCCTGCAGCTCCTAAGAGGAAACGCAGCTGCTGCTGGAGAGGCTATGGGACCAGTCTGGTCCGGTCCCCCACCTGGGCAGGCAGACTGTGAGTGTCTGCAAGGGTCTGTTTCCTGGGCAGGTGAGAGACAGGCCTGCCAGCTCCTGCTCTCTGACAGGGCTGTGACAATACCTTGTCATTCCACACCTCTGCAGGGGAGAGGGGATGAGATGGCCAGGCTTCCCAAAGCCAGGAAGCCAGAGTGTCTCAAAGATCATGCGGTGGCCCTGCGTTGTTCGTGTACCAGGAGGAGAGGCAGAGGAATGCCCGGGCAAACGCTGCCCTTGACAGAGGTGCTGGGCTCAGGGGAAAGAGCATGTTGCCACCGAATCAGGTCGAATCCGGTTGCTATGTGATCCTGAGCACTGCAATTCTGCAAGTCTCAATTTCCTCAGCTGTGAACTAGGAGCAGTAACCACTATGTTGCAGGACTAAAGGAAATAATGTGTTAGATTCTAATACCTGCTTGGCAGATAGTGGGTGCTCAGGCAACGTTTGTTTGACCAATTATTCCTAAACAGACCCACCGTATAAACCTCAATGTAACCACCAAGGCCGCAGCAGGAAACCAAACCAAAATGTAAAAGCAGGGGAAAGGCCGATATTTAAACTTCTTCAGGATACTTTAACACCAAATGAAAGTATTATGAATGCTGTTATGTGGTTCCTACTTTTCAATGTATTCATAAATCTTAGAGATTATCTTAAATTAGTACCTAGAAATTTGCCTTGTTTGTTTAAAAAATTGACTGCATAAGCTGGGAGCTGTGGCTGATGCCTGTAATCCCAGCACTTTCAGAAGCTGAGGTGGGTGGATCACTTGAGGCCAGGAGTTCAAGATCAACCTGGCCAACATGGTGTATTTTTGTCTCTATTGAAAATACAAAAATTAACCAGGCATGGTGGCACATACCTGTAATCCTGGCTACTTGGGAGGCTGAGGCAGGAGAATCGCTTGAACCTGAGAGGCAGAGGTTGCAGTGAGCCAAGATCGCGCCACTGCACTCCAGCCTGGGCAACAGAGCAAGAGTCTGTCTCAAAATAAATAAATAAATAAATAAATAAAAGCAAAAGGAAAAATAAATGACTGCCTGATAGTCTATGACCTGGGCATGCCGTGCCTCTATTGACCAACAGGTGCATATGGTATTTTGCTATGTTCAATGTTGACCCCATGAATATCCTTCTACCTGCTTCTGGAAGCACCTGTGTCTGTGTAGCTCTACACCTTTCAACACCTTAATAAACAACTTGGGTGAATATATGGAAGGCACATTTTTCAATTTTGCTGAAAGGGAGCACTAGTACAATTGGTGGACAGAATTCTATGTGTGTCTCTGTAAGACTATCATTCATATAGTCTCATTTATATAAAAATGATATTCATCACTTATATATTGAGTACCTACCATGTACCAGATACTGTTGTAGGCATTTGGTATCCATCAGCAAGCAAAACCAAGAAAGATGCCTGCTTTGTGGAGGTGACAAACTAGCAGGGGAAGACAGCTAATAAACAATAAACATCGTAACTCAAGAAATTACAGGGCATGTTAGAAAGAGATTAGTGATGTGGAAAAAGGGGAAAAGGCAGACAGTGTATAGGGAGCCTGGAGTCCTGGGGCAGGGGATGAGCTTGACGCTCTCTGGGCGTCGTGACATATATCTGTGATCTGGAGTGTGGCATGGTTGGCCAGGGATACATTTCAGTTGGATTGAAAAGAATTTGAATGAATTAGAAGTTCTCACTGGGCACACTGGCTCACATCTGTAATCCCAGAACTTTGGGAGGCTGAGGCAGGAGGATCATCTGAGGTCAGGAGTTCAAGACCAGACTGACCAACATGGTAAAACCCTGTCTCTACCAAAAATACAAAAATTGGCCGGGCATGGTGGCAGGCGCCTGTAATCCCACCTACTCAGGAGGCTGAGGCAGGAGAATCACTTGAACCTGGCAGGCAGAGGTTGCAATGAGCAGCGACCGTGCCACTGCACTCCAGCCTGGGCGACCGAACGAGACACTATCTCAAAAAAAAAAAAAAAAAAAAAAGTAGTTCTCTACCTGGCTAGGTTTGCAGACCCTTACTTTCTTGGCTACTCTCCTCTGAGAAAACTCCAGAATGCCATCATCCCACCCACACAGTAGGATGGAGGAGGCAGCTGCTATTTGTGTGGATGGTGATATCACCCTGTTGTCACATAGTGAGCTTACAGTGGTCAGAAACCCCTAGGGTAAGTGGGTTGCTTGTTTTTTCTGGAATAGCTATTAAACCAATTGATTCTTACTCTGTTCTATGTAGGCTTTTATTTTTCAACCTCAGTGCAGGGTGTTTGTGAGTTTTTCCCCCGAACAGTTTCCTCTTTTTGGTTTCACTCTGTGTTTTACTCTGCTGAGATGCTGACTCCTAACTAAATAATCGGAGTTTGGGGGTCCTGGAAGACATTTTTTTTCCCCAAACTAGGGAGTCGGGACTTTATTCTGAAGGCAATAGGGAGTCATTGAAAGGTTTTAAGCAGGACAATAATAAGAACAGATTTTCCTGCTGGAGACATCACCCAAGGAACAGAGGTGAGGATTAACTTGGCGGCTACAAGACACCAGGTACGGAGATCATGCTGGACCATGGAGAGGAGGCCTGGGGAAAGCCTCTTCCCAGTCAGCAGCAGTGAGTGTGGGGAAGGGGCTGGGCAGAGGATACGTGGGGACTGGAAGGACGGGAGTGTGGAGCTGCTGTGGATGTCCCCAGGGGTGACTAGATGAAGTCTTTTACCAAAATAAAGAGGCTGGGGAGGAAGAGGTGGACAAGCCTGACTTTGGGTGTGATGGTGGCAAGGAGTGGCTGAGATCCAAATGAAGCTGTCTCCTGGGGCCTGGGAGACAGGTCTAGCCTGGGGACCTCAAAGTGGAAGTTATCTGCTTACTGAGAGAACTAGGAAGAGCACATGCATGAAAGAAGGATGCGAGAGCTGCTTCCTGGTGCTGCCATGTGGAAGAGGACACAGACGTGCCTGTGTAACTCTGAGGCCAAAACTGGGATGAAGTGTGAGAGTTGTAGGGATGTGGCTTTCAGGGCGATAGCAGAAGGACTTTATTTATTTATTTATTTATTTTTTTATTTTATTTTATTTTTGAGACAGAGCCTCATTTTGTCGCCAGGCGCCAGGCTGGAGTGCAGTGTCATGATCTCAGCTCACTGCAACCTCCGCCTACCGGGTTCAAGCAATTCTCCTGCCTCAGCCTCCCGAGTAGCTGGACTACAGGTGCGCACCACCAAGCCCAGCTAATTTTTTTGTATTTTTAGTAGAGTCGGGGTTTCACCGTGTTGGCTGGGATGGTCTCGATCTCATGACCTTGTGATTCACCCACCTCGGCCTCCTAAAGTGCTGGAATTACAGGCGTGAGCCACCGTGCCCGGCTATTTTTTTTTTTT